>NC_057359.1:41167717-41467717 GCF_016509475.1 Prionailurus bengalensis
ATTCCATCATGTGTCTGACAGTTACAAAATTGTTTTTCTTTGGGACATCATTGGTATATACTTACGTGCCAAGGAATTTCCAAATTAAACCATTGGGTTTATTATCAGACACATGGGGAACCTGATCCCAGTATATGATAATCAGTTTCAGCAAATCGATAAATTAGGCTTTACCAATACTCAGATATGCAGCTTCATCCTAGGGGAGCTCTTGGATATTCTCTGAGGGCCAAGATGGTGAATAGACTGAGCACTCCTGAGGCCTGGAGTTAATCAGTTCAGAATCCTCTTCTGTGTTAAGCACTAATACACATTAAATTAGAATACTATAAACCTACAAGAGGTACCTGATGAGAAGCCAAGCTTGGGATAGCTTAAGGATCTTTATTTTTTACCATGGGGTTAATGAAGGAAACTTGAATGACTGGCCATTCATTGGCCAGTGTGAATGAATGACCAGTCACCCTGCCTTAGTCACCTGTATCACCAGGTGATACCAAGACCACCTGATATGGCCCCATCTTTTTTCCTTTTTTTTTTTAATATATGAAATTTATTGTCAGATTGGTTTCCATACAACACCCAGTGCTCATCCCAACAGGTGCCCTCCTCAATGCCCATCACCCACTTTCCCCTTCCACCCCCCACCCCCCATCAACCCTCAGTTTATTCTCGGTTTTTAAGAGTCTCTTATGGTTTGGCTCCCTCCCTCTCTTTTTTTTTTTCTTCCCTTCCCCTCCCCCATGGTCTTCTGTTAAGTTTCTCAGGATCCACATAAGAGTGAAAACATATGGTATCTGTCTTTCTCTGTATGACTTATTTCACTTAGCATAACACTGTCCAGTTCCATCCATGTTGCTACAAAAAGCCATATTTCATTCTTTCTCATTGACAAGTAGTATTCCATTTTATATATAAACCACAATTTCTTTATCCATTCATCAGTTGATGGACATTTAGGTTCTTTCCATAATTTGGTTATTGTTGAAAGTGCTGCTATAAACATTGGGGTACAAGTGCCCCTATGCATCAGCACTCCTATATCCCTTGGCCCCATCCTTTTTCCTAGAGATGCTTCCTGCTTACAGCTCAAGCTAAAAGACAACTCTAGGTAGCCATATTTTGTATCACATGACTTGTTCCAGACACAGCTGATTGGACCAGGGGTGAACACTGACCCAAGAAAGCCAAGCCAAAGCTTGTCAAACACATAAGACATGGCCTGGCCCCAAAACAATGAGCTGAGTCAACCAAGATCTTTATTTGAGATGACAAGAGAGAATGAAGTATCATCGATGGAGATGGAATAGAAAGAAAATGACGTGGTGGAGTAGGACTGGACAAGATCTCGGGGAAATGATTTCTGAGAAAGATGAGGAAACAGATATGACAAGGAGGCAGGAACTCCAAGGTAGAGAAAAGATATGGTGCACAGGGTGAACACGGGTCATTGAAGGAGAGGAGAGAAAGATGCACAGGGAGAAACAGAAAGAGGGAGGTGGGATGGGGACTAGCCCCTAAAACTATCTAATGCTAATAGTTCTCTAATTCCTGTACACAACTCTGTGTATATCTTAAAATGATGGTTTATAAAATAAACCATCATTTTAAAAAAGAGTTTCTTTCCTGCAATCAAAGGATGTGAATCACACAGTAGACAAAGTGGGGAGGTTAGCAAGTCTATATGCATCTTGATGATGAGTCCAGGCAAATACAGACACCAGAAGACGTTTCTGTGTCCTTTCCTCACTGAGCCAAGGCTCCATGGTCCACTCTTGCTAGAAGCTGCCAGACACTGTGTCTGAGGCGCTAAACAGTTCATTCTTTGAGAGTATTTTCAGAGGCAGAGACTTGGAATTCTCTCTCTGCAACGTGTCTCAGAAGTCTAACAATTGAAAGTGGTCCCACTTGGCGTGACTTTGTGGTCTGAAAAGCATTATTACTCAGAGCTCACTATCCTGAGAAGGGTGCATGTAAGTAACTTCAAATGAAGAGTCTAATTCTGAAAAGCAGAGTCTTTGGGTTTTCAGGTCTTTAAGGAGAAATTCACAGTTTTCTTGGTTGAGAATCTTCTGAATTGCCTCTGACTTAATTCTATGAACAAAACCCCTGAGACCAGCCACTGTTTATAGCTGAGGGAGGTATCTGTTCACTTAAATAGAGCCCGTCATGCTGGTAGCTAAATGCTTTGACAAGTGGGAAAGGACAAGTGAAATTATCTAAATGGCTCGAGCTATTTATCTATATATTGTAAGTGCTATATTTCCTGGAAAGAAGCCGTGAGTTAAGAAAATAGTTTTAACTTGTTCTCTCAACTTCCTGGCTGCTGCGATACTCAAACCACATTTCAATATTTCTGGGTTTTGTCTGACAAAGTAGAAGCGTGTGGAGATGGAAGTGAGGAGGGGAGGCAGGGAGAGGATGTAGTGAAGACAAAATCAGGAAACTAGAAAGAATTTCAAGGGTCAAGACGCTGCAACCCTTATGTGCATGAGGGGCTGCCCTGAAACCGGGGTGGATGTGCCTTCTGTTTAAAATTGGCAATGAGAACATTATATATTTAGACCACCCCCCCCCCATCTGTATCATATTGCCAAAAGCCACTTTAGCCAAAGAGTTGATTACATGGGATCTATTTGAAAGTAAAATCTAAAATTTTGTAAGGTGGGGGGGGGGCACCTGGGTGGCTCAGTCAGTTGAGCATCCGACTTCAGCTCAGGTCACGATCTCACAGTCTGTGGGTTTGAGCCCCGCATCGGGCTCTGTGCTGACAGCTCAGAACCTGGAGCCTGCTTCAGATTCTGTGTGTGTCTCTTTCTCTGGCCCTCCCCCTCTCATGTTCTGACTCTCTCTGTCTCTCAAAAATGAATACATATCTTAAAAAATAATAAATAAATAAATAAATAAATAAATAAAATTTTGTAAGTTGGACTACACATCTCCAGGCATGCTCTTTTGATCCTTATACAAACTTAGCAAATAACTTTTTCTCCAGGGCAGGAGGAGATTACTGGTGAATTTAATATGACTGGGCACCTCTGAACTGTGAGGAAAAAAAAAAAAACTCCAATATTTCTGTAGCACCGTAAATCTGTGGCTTGTGAAATGCTTCATATATTATTTCATCCCCGTGATAATACAAAATATAAATAACATAGTTGTTCTTATTATTTCCATCTCTCAGATGAGAGCGTTATGGCTTTGAGAGATTCTGTGACTTTTCCAAGGTCTGCGTGTAAGAAGCAGAGGTCATTGGTGACTCGGGTCTTTGGTGGGGATGGCTGCTTCTTTTCTACTCTAGGTGGACTCTCCAGGAAACTGAAGATCTTGGCAAACTGTTCGGGGTCAGCTTTTCAGCCGGTGACCAGCAGCCAGGAGGGCTCAAGACAATAGTAGGCAGTGGGTCTTGTCCCAACAGCAGGCCAAGTGCTCTCTCTGAGGGTAGCTTCCAGGAGGCCACTTCCCACTCCCAGCTTGCCAATCCTCCTGAGAGATGATGTGAGCTTTCTCTCTCCCCAAGACAGAAAGTTTGACAGGAAATTACGACACCTCCTCTCTGTCTTCTCATTTTCTACTCAAAGCGTGACACCCCAAGTGTGTTGTTGACTTAGTCGCCATCTTTATTAATTATCTATTGGTGATTAACAAATTAACCCAAAATTTACCAGCTTGAAAATATATCATTAATTATCTTTGTTTCTTTGGGTCAGAAATACAGGAGAGGCTTTTGTTGGTAGTTCTGGCTCAGGGTCTTTCAGAGGTTGCAGCCAGTGGAAGGTGTGATGGGCTGGAGGCCCCACCTCCTCGCCCTGTGGACCCCTCCATAGCACGGCTTGGCTATCCTCACAACATGGAAGCTGGCTTCCTCCAGAGGGAGTGAATCCAAGAGAAAGAGCAAGGAGGAAGCCCCGATGCCTTTTACGTTCTAATCTTGGAAGTCCCATGCCATCATTTCTGCCACACTCCATTCATTAGAAGCAAGTCACTAAGTACCACTCACATTCAAGACAGGGAATTAGAGTCTAGTTCTTGAAGAAGGATTATCAACGTATTCACAGCCATATTTCACAGTTACCACATAGGCTCAGTAGAGCACTGAGGAATCTCAATAGCATTCAAGAAATGCATGACTCCAACAACTTCCAGGTAATGGAACCAGAGGGATGAAGATGCATTTGACTCACGCACCTAGTCACAGGTGGGTTACAGGATTGTTCTGATGGAGTTCCGAAAAAGGTGTGGTCATTCTTCTAAGAAACAGAGTCATGAACACAGCGAATGGATAATTACAATATGTTGCATCCAGTAACAACCATGACAAAGATTTATTGAGCACTTACTGTATGCCCGTAGTAGCCAGAGGGGTCTTCTTGTTTTAAGTCACATAGTCTTCACAACAACTCCAAGAGGTAGGTACTGATAATATCCCCACTTACTTATGAGGATAGTTAGTAATTGGTGCACCTGGGATCAAAAGATCATGAACAGAGTGCTAAGGGAGCCCAGAGAGGATGTGCCTCCTCCTGTCTGGGTGGTGGTCAGGGTTGTAAAGGTCATCCTGAACAGGGACATATTTGGGTTGGGCTATGAAGCATGAGTAGAAGTTTGTTAAGCCGACAAGGTAAAGGAGATGTAAAAACACAGTCTGGGCAAGGAATTGTGAATACCGAGGCTAGGGTGTGGAGAGTTGCTGGAATTTTCCCACATCCCTCTCATGTGTTCTGGTGAATTGTTTGGTGAGCAAGCTTTTTGCAGTGTTCACATCTGCATTTTACATAGTTCATACCCACAGTCTGATTTTGATCCAACCCCGAATGGAAATTCTTGCACCAAAAAGACCTTTAAGGAAATAGTGATGGGTGTGGAGACAGAGGAAAGCATCCACAGCTTGCCTCTGTCTAGTTAACCATGTGGCTCAGAGCAGACTGGGAATGAGGTTGCCCCCTTAAGTTCATTTCCCATGTGGTCTGGTTTGCTTTCCTTTGATCCCTGCTATAGACAGTGACCATGATAGCTCTGACCTGGCCAGCTGTCCCACTGGTGTCTCTGGATAATCACAGTCTAGCCGGATAAACCCTACCTGCATCAATGGGGATGGATGGGGGACCCAAAAGCACATGTTTTAATGACAGGAACCATCCTTCTATAGAAGGATATCAGAGCAAACTCCTATTTAGCCTGAATAGGTAAATAAGGTTGTGGTGGTTAGCTAAATATTTTGATTAGCTAAGGGTTACTCCAGAGGTCATCCATACATTACTAATTTTCAAAGAGTTAGAATCCAGTAAGGCCCCACTTTGTTCTAAAATAATGTTGTGCATGATTTAGTATTTCTGTGAAGATTCAACAGCACTGTGGATGTTATGGATTCTTAAAATTCACATTATGATGGTCAGGTTAGCTGTGTGAGGTCGAGAAGGAAGAAAGAAAGTGGTCAAAGAATGTTTTCCTGTGGAAATACTAAGCTTGCTTTGGGGATTGAGTATGGAGGTCAGCTTAGGAAGTCATGCATTAGGTTGCTCCTGGAATGAGCAGGCTTTCAAAGAGGAACTCAGAGCCACGCCAGAGGTGAGGTGCCACTGTGAATACTGTCTTGGGACTCCCCCAGCCCCTGGCTAGAAAGGCATTTATTGAAACTTCCCTGCTAATCAAAATCGGCTTCAGAGGAAGGTCAGAGTGTAGTTTCTAGGGGCAGTGCTTCATAAGGGCAGTAATGCATCGCTGGGGTTCTAGACCCTACTGGAAATACAACAGTGTGGAAGAAAATTGTATTTCTCAGAAGTATGTGAATTTTGATAAGAAACATTGTTTGCAATGGGGTGGGGTTTCACACTAGCTGTGTGTCAATTTATCTTCAAAAGAGGGCAGGTCTGGTTGGTTGCTGGGCTTTTGCTTGAGTAGAGTATGCCAGTCTGGGACAGAGCAGAATTGTTGACAGAGGAGAGGAGAAAACTGGCACTGTCCTCCCCTTCTCGCTTCTACTCCTCCACGTTAATGGTGAAGAGATTACTTTAGAAAATCATTTCGGAAGGATGCTAAATTATTAGGCTTCCCACTCAGGTCATTGTATCTCTGTCTGGCTTTGTTCCTAATGCACTCATTGTTTAAAGCTCGCTGGTCAACTTCTCTCATGACCCCATTCTCTTCACTCTCCACAATGTCAGAAAGTTGATTACACTTCCATCAGAAAGAAGGAACGATAAAAAAGAAGGAGGATCTAGAACCATCACGTGTTCTACTTTTTGACAACTCTAATTTTTAAAAGGGGGGTGGGAAATCAATGCAGGGGGTTGAAACTGGTGTTTAAAATGGGGTTTAAAAATGACCTATATCTGGTTCTAAAGTAAACTATACTAAAAAGCATTTTAGCAATGACCTAAGAGGCTTTGCAGATGAGGAGACTGCCATCCAAGGCGACTTGCTGCAGGTGACAATGCAATTGCAACATAGAATTAGGAGGTAATCCGTGAGATGTAGAAAAGGATCCCCAGTGTGGCAGCGGAAGGGTGTGTCCACCTGGTCATCATTTCTTTGTGTTCTTTCCTTGCTTTTACCTAAGGAAAGATAGGGGAAGGGGAATTACTCTCGATAACTTGTGATTACCCAGGATTGCTTGTGCATATAACACAACCAGCCCGGATTGCATACCGTTGTTTGACAAACATTTATACAGTAGCTATAATGTGCCCGGCATTGCTCCAGGCAGGTTCTGAATATGAACCCATTTCACGATCATAACAACCCCACGAGCCAGGTACTATTTTTATCTCCAATTTACAGTTGGGGAAACCGAGACATACAGCCAGCACATGACAGAGGATGGGGGGGGGGGCACCAACACAGTCTGGCTCAGAATCTATGCTGTTAACCACTAATCCCGCCTGAACTCAGAGCTCTGCCCTTTAACTTTTTTCAGAAGTTTTTGTTGTAATCCCTGGTGATCTGCCGAAACTAATGAACATGCAGAAACCTGGTGCTAGTGAGAACGTAGACTTTACTGGCTGAGAGGGGTCCCTGGAAGAGTCCTTAGGAAGAACAATAGAGCAACACGAAGACACCCAGAGGAGATTTTCTACAAAAACATCAGCCTTGTTGGGAACAGAGGGGGAAGGTGGGTGAGGGCGAGGCTGAGGGTGTAAGATGTAGTCCATATGGGATTACATTAAGACATATGTGTATACGTGTTTGGAAGTCTGCACACATGTGGTTCTGGTTGTGTGTGAAAGTGTTTATGCATTCATGTTTTTATACTCACTGTGTGTGTGCGCGCGTGTGTGTGCGTATGTGTGGGGGGGGGAGGGGGCGCCGTGCACCCGTGGGCTTGCTAATATACATAGAAGGCACTAGAATAAATTCCTTCTATAGTGACTTGGTTTCTGCCTGTGTCGTGAGGTTATATCCACATCCAGGTTATTCTGCTTCAGGAACAGCCAGTCGTTCCTGTCCACCGAATGATTTCGATCACTCTTCTCCTTGAGCCAAAGGAAAATGAAGCTGCGAAAACAAGAATTCTAAAAGAAACACTTCTTTTTTTTTCCCCATAAAGGCTATTATTTGCTCAGAAGTCCAGAAGATGAGCAATACACTCCCCTGGTATGTTGGCTCCCCAACCCACAGCCCATCCCCATGGGCAGTCAGGACCTACTCTTGGCGATCACAGGCATTAACTGGCCATGAACTAGGAACTTGGGAGGGCCTTCCAATGTTCCACTTCCCCAAACCCTTAAAATTTTAAGACCCCATTCAAGGCCAGCCCTGCTGTCCCCAGAAACGCCGTCTATACAAGGGTTTTTCAAGAAGCTGCCGCCTACGAGCAGACAGGGGAAAGGAAAAAGAGCGTTGTTAGGCTGCAGGTTTAACACAAACTGCGAGCACGATGGTGGGCACTCGTCTGCCCGCAGAAGCGACACAGAAAGAAGTGCACCGCAAGGTGATGGCTGGGCCGATATTCCTGAAGAAGCCAAGAACAGGGAGAAGGCGGCCAGAACCGCTTGGCCGCCGGGATGACACGCAGGACCAGCAGAGGGCGCCACCGCGCTGACTCTTATCTGGCTAGGCGGCGCAGGCGAGTGGGGGATGCTCCGAAAGGCCAAAGATGGATCGATTCAATACTGTGCCCCCTCCTCTGTCTCCCTCCAGCTCCTATCTCTTCTCTCCTTCCTGCCCCCTCCTCTGTCCCTCCCTTCCCTCTCTTCTCTCAGTCTTTCTTTCTTCCCATCTCTGGCCCCCACCCCCTCTCCAACTTGAGCGGCTCACCCCAGGGAACCTCAAGTCTAGTAACTGAGTGTTAATTATGTCTGAGTGGATTCTAGAGAAAAAGAAAACCATATACTGTATCAGCAGAGAAATGGTTTCACTATGAGGAAACTAATGATGCTTTTATCAGGAACAATATAAAGATTGCTTTTTTACTAGTGTGTGTCCCATAGGGTTCAGGGCTATGAGATATTTCTGTATCTGGCTTTAGGTTCCTCTGAGCTTTTACATAATCAAATCAATATAGCCATGATTCACCCTCTGGCAACAACTGCTCCCTGCAAGTTTGCTGTTGCTTCTTTAGTGGCTAAAGAGAAAATAAATAAATATATAGAAAGGAACTTATTATGAATCTGTAAACATTGATTTGTTTGGTCTTCAGTCTTCCTTTTTAATTGCTCTGCATACACGCGCACACACATGCACGTGAAGCGAGCATATAAGTTCATGGTCAGAACACAAAGTGGCAGAGTATCGTCCAAGTAGTTTCCATGGTCTGTACGGAGACGGCTCATCCTGCTCTTCGGAGTCAGATTTGTCGCTGGTGTCTGTCCTCCAGTGTCCTTTTCAGACGTTGTCTTCATCTTCCTTCCCATCCCTGTGAATTCCCTCCATTCCGGACATGATTTCGGTTCTTGCCTTTCTCTTCGAGTCGTATTGTTTTTATCAGGAATTTCCCTCCCCTCTGCCTGGCAGATATGCTCTCCCTGGGACCTATATCTCAGCCCAGCGCCATCCGTGAGAGTTCAGGCTTTTCTCTCCCCTGTCCTGGGGACAGCTGGCCTGGGCCCCAAAGAGAACAAAATGTGGGAGGGGGAAAGAGGAGGGAGGGCAGGCGACCACCTGAGAACAGATCTCACCATTTCCTCGGGAAGTGCACCTTCTTCCCTCCTCGTGTCTCCTGAGCATCAGCCCAACCTTTACAGCTCACAGGAGGATAGCACTGGCAACAGCCCTTGAAATCTTTCACAACACAGGCAGTTGGCCACTCCTTTCGCTTCCCCTCCCTTCTTTCTCTGAGTAAATAAACAAAGACATCTTTCTTTCAGACTAAAACATGGGGGGAGGATTCAGTGTCATAGCACACTGTCATCTACTTTTCATAGACGAGTGGGGATGACAGGGGTCTCCGAATATGGCTTCTTCAATGCCACGTGCTGCTTTGAATTGACACAAAGCCAACTGAGCAAATAGGTGTGGTTAGCTGGGTTTGGGGAATAAAGGTGAAACCTCACAGGCACCTGGCTGATCACAGGGATGGGCGAAGATTGTGCAGTCATTTCTACCTGGTCCCGTACATTAGAAGCCTTGTTCATGATATGCTTCCTTTTTCCTGTTCCTCCGTCAGAAAGAGAAAAGGTTAGAAGTGATAACGTTAGAGGCTCAGTCAGTCAAGCGTCCAACTCTTGATTTCAGCTCAGGTCATGATGTCACGGTTCTTGGGATCGAGTCCCCCATCGGGCTCCATGCTGACAGTGCAGAGCCTGCTTGGGGTTTCTCCCTCTCCCTCTCTGCCCCTCCCTTACTTGTGTGCTCGTGGGCTCTCTCTTTCTCAAAATAAGTAACCCTTAAAAAAAAAAAAAGAAGTGATACCATTAGAGGTAATAACCGAGACGAGCTAGGAAAGAAAAACCACGTATGTAATCAGGTGTGCTGATTATCACAACTGGGCAGGACAGTTATCACAAAAATAAAATGGTTCCCTGATTCTGGGGGAGTCTTATTACTGAAGCCACCTTTCCATGACAGGGATGCCACACTACTCTAGAGAGAAAACTTTGAGAACAGAATTCTTTAAAGTTCTCCCTTCTTTGGGTAAATATTGGCCATTGAAAAACATCAGCCTGCAGGACTCTCAGTGCTTCTGTATTCCAGGACCTCCAGCCATCTGGGCAGACATGATCCGGCTTGTATTTCAGGGAAGGGAGGGGATAGTCAAATAGTATTGGGTGTTGTGTCTCTAGCAACACTGCATGTTAGCATATGGAGAGTCACAATGGCTGCTACTTATTGAACATCTGCTTTGTACCAAAGATCATGCTAGGAGCTTTGTGTGCATTATTGCATTACATGAATTCTAATCCTCTGGACACTATAGCAAAGAGAGTCATATGATTCCCCTTTTATGGAAAGGGACACTGAGACTCAAAAAGTTTAAATAATGTGTCCAAATTCATAGAGCTGGTATATGGTTGAGTCTCTGGGGCTTTCACCACGCCAATGTCACTGAAAGTGTGGAAGACATGCCAAGGTGGCCTTAAATGGCTCGTGGGCAAACTCATAAAAAATTATATAATTACACGTTTCTTTTTAATAAATATTAAAAATCGTATCACTACCACATTACGCCCCCTGTTTTATGGATGTTCGTACAAAAAGGCTATTTTTTTTTTTTGGTTAAAAAGAAAGAGAAGTGATGTCAATTCGGTAAAATACATTGAGATGTGGAAAGTGCAGTATGGTAAAGCTCACCAGAGAGGCAAATGAATGACTGGAGTTTGGGGAATGCCACAGTTGACCAGTTGACCACCCTGCCTCCGACACCAGGAAAACAGGAATATCGTTAGTAGCTGCCTTGAATTTTGTGTTGAGAAGGATTCTGAGGCCCCATGTGTTACCTATTAGTGATGTCTGCCTTGGGGCACCATGCAAGCTTGGGGGGAACCAACAGTGACTTGTGAGGCCTCTTTGATCAAGCCCAATACGCTCCTTTCCCCGAGGAGGAAGAAGCCCAGAAAAATTAACTGAACTGTTCAAATGTTTTGAGTCAATAATTCTATCATGGATAGCCTTTTTCCAACAGATTCAAACATTTGCTCATGGTTCCCCATCAATACATTCTGTCCTTCGGGGAGGGGTGGTCATGATACATGCATAGTTTCACCCAGCTTAAGTTATTTCTAGCAGACAGGCAGAACTGGATTAGAATCCTGCCCTATTCCACGTGTGATTGACGGGAGGAAGTGACCTTTGAAGTTTCCTCCTCCACACAAGAGATCATCCTCACAGTGCTGTTGGAAGGTTGGATGAAATAAACACCAACAGTGACAGATATGCAGAGTAAATGTTCCATTAACAAGACTATTACTCTGTTATTCCCTATCCATACCGTGGATGCTTATTCTATGCCTACTACGTGCATGGACCTTTAATCGGTAGGGTTTGCACCACAGGGAAAACAACAGTCAATTCATTTCTCAGGTCACACTTCCCGAGGCCTCTTATGGCCATCGTCTCTGGCACACAGCTCACCAAGCTCACCAACACACAAACACACTGATCCTGACCACATGCTCTCACACCAGAAAAATCAGAAAATACACGAAGAAAAATCCAATAATACTTACTTGAGGTTTTTAAACTCCTTAGGGGTAGAGAGATACAAGGCAGTAAACCAGCATAGGGAAAGAAAAACAGTTTAAAAAAAAAAAACTAATAAAAAAATCCCATAGGAAGGAAATGGAAACCCCCCGCCCCCCAAATGGAGCTAAATTGTGTGGTTGCCGTAGCTGCTTTCCTGGAAAGGGGGCCAGAAGCTGAGAGCATGGAGCACTTAGACTGGAATTGTTTTCTAAACAGATTTTTTTTTTGTAGCGTGTATTTTTCACATACTTTAACCTTTCTCAAAACACCCTGGCCAAAAGCAGTAAAAATGCTGTACTATTAAACTTAAATTAGGGGCCTGTGTCGGCTGAGGGACCCAGCTGGGTTTCTTCTGGCAACCGGGCAAAGGACAGGCAGGGAAGGCGGCACCGGGCGTATTACCCTCAGGTGCATGCTGGGTGCAGCCCGGGAACACTCAGCTCAACTGGACCCTGGCTAATAACGGCTAAGGCAGGGTGGGGGAGCAGGGAGAACATTTTTTAAAAATAATGAAGGTACATGTGTATGTTGAGAAGGTAAAAGAGAAAAAAAGAAAAAAAAATCTGCGTGTGTTCAGAGCCAGCAAGAGAGGCTATGACTACAGTTTCATTTGGATTCCTAGTCCCCAAAAGCAAAGCCTCTTAGGATTTGAGATAGGGTGTTAAGGGGATGGAGAGGGTCCCAAGTTTTATTCAGAACAGCGGACGGGGCACCTGGTGGCTCAGTTGGTTAAGCGTCGGACTTTGGCTGAGGTCATGACCTCATTCTCTGTGAGTTCGAGCCCCAAGTAGAGCTCTGTGCTTACAGCTTGGAGCCTGGAGCCTGCTTTGGATTCCGTGTCTCCTTTTCTCTCTCTCTCTCTCTCTCTCTCTCTCTCTGTCTCTCTCTCTCTTAAAAATAAGTAAATAAACATTTTAAAAAAACAGTAGGTTTTAGCTAAAGCCAAGTTGGGCAAAAGAGACATGGTCACAAGTCACCACCAGGGTGGCCAAAGAAAAGTCACTTTCCATCTTGTGATTTTCCACAGCCCTAATTGGGGACCCAATTGAAAGCTTTAGGACTTCTTTTCCTCAGGAAAACAAACTCTTGGGTGACAAGCTGAGTCACCTTACCATCGCGAGAGCCCGGCACAGCCTGACTTGCTCAGAGGGTACCTGAGACTCCTTTCTGTATTCAGGGATGAGCGGGCTTATTGATCTTATCGGAAAATGGGCACTTCAGCTTCTCTCCGAGGAATCAGCCTGGACGCGTCAGCAAAGAGCCCCTTTGGACTCATGGACGCAGGCTGAAAAACGTACTTACGACATTTCACGTCCACTGGTTCTGGCTGTAGAATCAGTAGTACCGGCTGTTTTGTCTGAAGGTCCGCTCAGGAAGAAAGGGAGAGAGGAGGCACAGGATGACCTGAAGACTGCCCTGGTGGGGGTCTGCACCCAGGCACATCACACGCAGGCCCGTGGGCAGACATGGAAGCCGCCGGGGGCCCGTTGAGCCTTGGCACCAAGATTGTTGCAGTTGGGAAGGGCCTGTCGCTGCAGATGCTTTGCAGCGAGGATGGAACATATGAAGCACCTGCTGGTGCCACCAGGGCTTACACTTGGGCTCTGAGCTTCGGCTGCTAGGACGTGACCAAAGGAAACAAATGTTTGACCAGGCATCTGACGACATCCGTCTGGTTATGCGTGTGCGCTCGCAGGGCCTGCCTGGCCTGAGGGGTCTGCTTTTGGCCGAGATGCAAAATGGAGGCCCATTGCAAATACGGGTAATGGCAAACACGGGCAAAGCCAGCTCAGGTGATTGTGTTTTTCCCTATCTAAATCCCTCACTAAGATGAGCTTCTTCCTATTTTATTCCAAGCCTAAACTTTCAGTGTTTGAAGACAAGGGACAAAAATGGACCTGCGGTGTCCTGGGTACTGGTTGTTCTCTGGGCTCTGAACCCTTCTCCCCTCCCCAGTTGGGATACTTCAGGAGCCTCAAATCACCGCTGCTTGGACCACCCCACAAGCAGGACAAGAAAGGTGAGGCTGAAGGAAAGGGTGCCCAACAGAGCTCTCTTGGGTAGAGGCCCCCCAAAAAAGAAAAAGCAAAGAAAACAAAAAGAAAAAAGAGAAGAAAGAGAAGAAGCGGTTATTTCCTGGGCATGTTTCCTGGGGCTTTTTAAGAATTCCCAGGCTCCCGGCCAGTGGTGGCTGCCGTGTCTCGGGGGCAGAATGATGCCTGGTAGACTCTTGGTTAAGTGCTTGGGGAGCGTGAGCCCAAGAGGCTCTGGAATGGAAGAACCACCAAAGAGAAGCGAACGAGGCTTACTCTGCCCATATTCTGGAGCTCTTCAAACCTGGGGGAGGAAAGTGGGTAGAGGTGAAGACCCAGACATTGTTGCATTACGAGTGCCCCCGGCCCCCCGCCTCCTGCCCCCAAAATCATGATTGTTTTATGCGGTTCTTTCTTCCCTCGGTGAGGAAAATGGGATGTGGTGTCAATTACTCGGAAAAATATACAAAGTCCTAATGGCTAATCTATTCTTCTAAGTATGAGGAGGGCTACTACACCTAAGAGACTTGATCTAATTGTATAATAAAACTCGAACCATTCCAAGCAGGATCGGACCTGCCGGGTCTGTTGGAGAAGCTCTCGCTGCCGCTGCTGCTCTGGGCGGGAGAGCGGTGAGCTGACCCTGGAAATTGCTTGTGGGGAAAATCAGAAGCGGGACTGAAGGGGGTGGGGAAGATGGCTGCAGGGAGCAGTGAGGGGCCATAAAGATGTTGGGCCATAAACAGTATCTTCTTGTTTTACGTGTCTCCGTGGTGACAGTTGTTCTTTCGGCCCGAATGTCTATGTCAAGAGCCTAACCTTGGAAAGAAATCCACGGTGCCGCCCCATGATGTTCTCTCCCTTCTCCCCCTGCCCGGCTCGCATCCTCGGCAGATTGTTGTGTAAAAAAATCCACGGTGCCAAGCCTGGTCACATAATTTATCTTGTTTAATTTAATCCTCCCGACAACCCCCCATGGAAAATCCAATTATCGTTTTACAGATGAAAAGTCCAAGAAAGGCAAAGTTGTCCCAAGTTTCATTGCTAAGAAATGACGGCGCCGGGGCGTCCAACCTGGGCTTTCTAACTCGCTTCTGTCCTTTGCTGCTCTTCCCCGGGCTGTGCCTGTTGGGGGGTATCACACCCTCTTCACCACGCTGGGCCAAGTGTTTGGGGCGCAAGGTGTGGTGGGGAGCCGAGGCTGGGGAGGCGGGTTTGTGTGCTGGGAAGCCAGTGGCAATGAGGATTCTAAAATTAGCTTTTCTCTTTTCAACTCTCTCTGATCCGACCTAAAAACATGAAAAGGCTTGCAACTCCCTTGCATGTAAGTCCAGTGACAGCTTCTAACACCACCACAAAAGGCAAACCCTCTGTTTATTTAAGCATTGGGATTTTTTTTTTTTTAAAGAAAAATACATCTGGGAGTAGAAGTCACTGGGTTATAAATGAGCTCTCACCCCACCAAAGAAAAAAATAATAATTATAATAAAAATAATGGCACCATATTCTCTGATAAACCAGTGCCAGAAAAGCTCTTGGGGATCAAGTTTTGTCAGTCCCCAGCTTTTACCAATTTAAATTCTTGGCAGAGTATTAAAAAAAAAAAGTATAAGGTATTTGAAACTCCAGTCCCTCAGGTACTAAATCTAGTGTTTCCTGGCAATAGATGAATGTTGCTAGAGTGAAAACCTAGCACCACAGGACCATATCTCCATAGCTGTTCGTATTTATACTTAACAGACAAATATGTCATTCTTTCGGGATCCCTTTACAGGGCCAATTTCTTTTTTCCTCACATGTTACCCACCCTTTTCTGATCAAAATGAAGGCAGGCCAAGGCCAGGACGCAGAGCTTGAGTTAGTGCGATCGATGCTCTTTTGGTGTCAGAAACCACGTTTCCCCAAAGGTGCCTAATTTCTGAAGTCACAGTCTAATGAAGAAGAAGAAGAAGAAGAAGAAGAAGTGGGAACAGGACGCTTGAACCTCAGCACTCCATGCAGATGGTGAGTGGAAGCAAGATGAACGTTTTCTGGTGACCGTCACTAGTTGATGGCTTCCCATGTCCTTGTTCTTTCTAGTGTGACTGTGATACACTGGGAGGGTTGGAACTCTGTGGTCCCTCAGATGTTTTTGCCAGAACCTCGGCTTGGCAAAGGATGCTTAACTCTTGTTGCACAGTTGGCAAAAGAGTTCCTTTGTGATATCAACGTCTACACTCCATTGATGAAGGGTCATCTTTTCTACCCTGGCCTCCTGCAATTTTACCCCGTTGCAGAATCCTCTAGTTACTTCCCAGAATATTTTTCTATTCTACTGCCTCTAATCAAGTTTGTCCTCTCTCCCCTCCTCCAGCCTCTGCTAATGGAAGTTTAATCTAGAAATACCTGGAAATATCTCGAATGACTCACCCTCCCTGAGTCTACAGACCATATTTCAACCTTCATCATAGAAGGGAAGGGGACACACATTTATTGAACATCTACTACATTTGGGGCACATGCTTACTCCTTGCCTAATTTTAAAGTTGGATGAGAAGTCTTCTAAATCTCATGAAGAAAGGAAGGTATTAATATTTTAAGTACTTTGAAACCCTAAGAAGCACTGCATAAAATATTGCAATATGTCACTTCCATTCTTTTGTCCAATCTAGTGTTTCATATTTTTGTAAGTGGAAAATACATCCTTTAGCATTCAGAAAAATGAGTTTTCAGTCAAAATGTTAAGATATCTCAACCCTCTGTACTTCATAAAATATTTATATCATAACCTGAGGGACACAGGGATGTCTCGACAGGAATGGAAAATAACTGGGGTGAGGATTTTCAGCAAGAAGTTGCCACGGGAACTTTCCACGGCTCCTGTGAGTACCACTTAAGCTTCAGCCCACATGGCAGCCTTCCCCTGGCCCAGGCTACTGAGATACTACTCAACCCACCAAAGCAACTGAGAACCACAACACCAAGTCGTAATGGCAATCGGGTCAACTTTTTCTTTTTGTCCTCCTGTTCCCAAAATAAGGCAACTGCCCAAGGCAGCCCCTGCTCTGTACCCTTCCTTTCTATTCTCCTAAGAATTGCTCTCCCTTTTGGTCATGTTCTCTCACTTTTGGTCATGATTTCCATGCTAATCTCTATGCCTCATGCTGACCTCTGTTCAGGGCTTTGGTACTGTGTGCCCAGCTGCCTATGGGACATTTGAACATGGTGGTCTCACCTCAAACTCAGCATGCCTACAAACAAACCCTTTCCCTCCCAGAGCTCCCTATTTGAGTCAACATCCTCACTTTCCCAATTACTCACATCTGAGATACTAGCACCCTTCTGATTCTCACATCTTAATGTTAACACTGGTTGCCATTTATTAATGATAACAACTAAGTCTAATTGGATTCTTCCTATGTGCCATGTGCTTTGCCCATTTGGCTTCATAGTCTCATTGAGACTTTATCACAATTCTATGAAGCAGTTGTTACTATTATTGTTGTTGTTGTTATTATTATTATTATTCAAATTTTGTATATGAGGAACAAACTCAGAGTTGGGAAGTGGTTGGCCCAAGGTCACATCACTGAGTGTGGAACGGCAACTAGCAAGTTCAATTCAGACCTTGGTCTGTCCTTCTCCCAGAGCCTTTACTTCCCATCTCTACACTATATGGCAATCAGGTAGCGTCTGACCAATTCTTCCTGATAAATATCTCTTGAAGTCATCAGTCCTGGTGTGTTCCCAGGCCATCTAGCCCCTCACCATCTTTCTCCTGAACCGATTTCACTGGCACTATGATTTCCCTGGATTCAGACACTTCCCTTCAGAGCCATTATCTGTTAAGATAAATGTCTACTAAATTGAACCAAAACCAACCTCCAGTGGTTATCCATGAGAGCAACCTTACCCAAAGTGTGTTCTGGAATATTCCCATGCATCCCCCTCATTGGAGGGGCAAGAGTTTTCTCTGTGCCAGGAAAGGGACAAGCCAGACTAATGGAGCTTTCAACCTAATAAAAAAGTAAGCATTGAAGAAAAGTTACAGAGGTGATGAATAGTGGGAGAAAAAGTAGAGAATGGTTATGGGGGGCCCTGATCTAATGTCATCTAGCCAGCGGGTCAGGGAAGTTTCTTGTAGGAAGATCCATAGGGTATACATTGGGTTGAAGGAAACGAAATATGCTTCTTTATTCCATGTCTTCTCAAAGCCTGACAATGTGCTAAAGAGCAGCATGACTTTCCGAGGAGGTGACTCGGTGGTATGCAGTGTCTTCTAGATTCTCTTGGTCACAGCGCCCTCTGTTTTATAAAGCACCTTACATAGTGCGAGCTCCACAGGAGGCTAATGTAGAAAAGGCTGCCATAGGGAATCAAGTTGAAATTCCTCATCCTGGCCTTGGTGGTCCAAACACAGTTATTCATTCACCTCAAAAAGCGTTGCCTCATCCTACCTTTTTCCACATCCCTCACCATTAATACAGCCACTTGCTGTTAACATGGTTCCACTCAGCTCCTGAGGTGTGCAGGCCCACCCCCCTCACAGAATGCTGCCTTCTCCAGCTCACACTCACCAAATCATACCCCACTATCTGGTCCGACTTGAAATTCCTTTTGCAACCAAGAGAACTGGTTTTTTTTTTTTCTTTTTCTTTACTTTTTCAATTTAGGCTCTCTCATTTTACAGCGCCCCTTCCCCCTCCCCAGCCCTTAACTGTCCGACTTCATTGAGTGGAGAAGATATTGAAGTCTAAAGACCTTGGTTCAGGCCCCAGCTTGGAGTCCACTATCTATGTGACCCTGGGCACCTGGCTGTTCTAAGTCTCAGCTTTCTCATCTGTAACAAAGAAATATTGTTCCCTCAAAAGCTGAATCTATTTTTCTGGTAGGAAGTGGTGAAAAGGAGCATATTGTGGGAAGAAATTGTCTTTGCAGAAATGCTCTCTCTTGGTCTTTGAGGGAGCCCGCCCAAGCTCTTTCCCACGCTGTCCACAGCATCAGTCTGAAGCCACTGTTCCTCGACCCTATACTACCATTATACCTGGGGCTTACGTTTACCACCCTCTCCTCCTCTCCCCACCCCCCACCCCTAGCCATCTCACTCAGCCTGACTACAGCCCACACAGCCCTAGGTTTTGACTGGATTCCTTGATCACCTTGTCACCTCAGCCGGCCCTGGGGGGAGGTGGCAGAGCTTACCTCCTAGGATGGAAGACCAGCAAGATGAAGCCTTGGAAGTACAGTTGAGATGTCATCATTGTCTTTGTTCTATTCCATCCTGTGTCCCTGGTTATCTCAGATGGGAATGGAATCACTATCTCTGTCTGTCTGTGGTTTGTACAGAGAAGGGACTCCATACACACAGCTGGTCAAAGTGGTGGCACAGGAGGACCATGGGCACAAAGAACAGACACGCTACAAGCCCTCCTCAGAGAGCCTTCTCTGCCCCCACTCCAAACTTGATCAGGTACCCCAGTCTTCATCTTTTCCTTTGGGGTGCTCCTGACTACCACCTGTGAAGGTTCAGAGATTGCCCAGCTGGTGGTCAGCTCTAAGACAGTCAAGCCTGCCTTGTCCCCCTGTGTCCTGGTGCCTGGCACAATACCTGGCCCAGAGTAGACCATCAGTAAGTGTTCAGAGAACAATTGGATGAGATGAATGTAGAGTTATTCTTTCTTTCTTTCTTTCTTTCTTTCTTTCTTTCTTTCTTTCTTTCTTTTTTTTCTTTATAACTAGGCTCCACATCTAGCATGGAGCCCAACACATGGCTCAAATTCATGACCCTGAGATCAAGACCTGAACTGAGATCAAGAGTCAGACACTTAACCAACCAAGCCACCCAAGCACCCCTATAATATTTACTTAAATGTGACTATGCCTACACTTTTGCATCTCCTGAAAAGTAAACTCCATTAAGACCTAATTTCCTTTAGTCCTCAGACTTTTACTCTAGGCAAGAGTTTAAAGGGATTAAGAACTAAAGTCAGGTAGACCTAGATTTGGATCTTCTCCCCCACTTATTAGCTGTGTGAGCTTGGGAAAGTCATTTCACCTCTCTGTGCCAGTTTCCTCTTCTATAAAATGGGAATTATAATCCTAACCTTTCAATGTGACTGGATGGAGTAAATAATAATGCATGTAATATCTTTGGCACAGACCCTGGCTTATAGTCATTCACCAAAGGTTAATGCCGTTGCTATTTTAGTTGTTGACTGATGTATTTCCAACCTCAACAAGCTTGCAGTCTAGTCTAGGAGACACAGAGCACCTTAACACTCTGGTCATCAGATGGGCTCACATCCACCTCATGTTCAAGTGTAACCAGCCCTGCAGCCTGAATTTTAGACCTTTGTAGGGTCATGTTAAATGTGCACCACCGAAAAGGAACTGAGGTTACTCCACTTGGCATGTAGTTTTTAGATCCCAGTTGGAATTCTAACTCCCCAACTGGCAAGCTATGTGATCCTAGTCAAGCTACTTTGCCTATTCTCCTTTTTGGTTTCTGTTTCATGCTTATGAAATGGTGATGGATACCTCATTAGGCTGCAGTGAAGGTTAAATTAAATAAGATAGCACTCATGAAAAGGCCTTTTGTAGAGTAGGTGTGTAGTAACTGTTGGTTGCCTCCAGTTCTTAACCCATGTTCCCCGCCTTCTATACCCACCCCACATGTCCACCCCACATGCTTCCCTGATGTGCAGGAAGCAGTCCTCAAGAAGAGAGGCCCTTGCCCTCCTGGGGCCAGGATTTCACTCTTGACCCTGTAGAAGAAGGACGCACGGGGGCGCCTGGCTGGCTCAGTCAGTAGAGCATGCAACTCTTGATCTTGGGGTCCTGAGCTCAAGCCCTTCATTGGGCATAGGGCTTACTTAATTAAAAAAAAAAAAAAAAGGATGCACAGTGTCCGAATGTCCTTATGAAATTTCTGGATTCTAAAAGAGATACAAAGATTCTTCTTGAGAGAATTCTCTCAGCTTTCTGGACCATCAGCATAGGGACCAAATGCAGATCTTCTTCTTGCCTTTGTTCCCACTTCCTTTCTTCCCCTGTTAAGCCTGCAGTCAGAAGAAAACTGAATGGCCTGTTCTCTCTGCACCCCACTACACCTCTTTCTGGCTCTCAGAGCCAACGGTACCCCTCACCAAAGATCCAGAAAGTCTCCACCTAAATGGAAACACCCGCATTGGTTCCCCTTTTGCAAGCCTTCTGACCTGGAATCTCATTTCTCTGCTCCCCATCCAGTCCACTTGCAGCTCTCACCTGCAGAGGAGGGAGAGGGTAGAAGTAATGTCTTCCTTCCCCCAGTCTTTTAATTTCTGGTCTGTAGTGACTCTTCAGTGTTTTGTACCTTATGTCCTTGAGACCTTCAAGGTACTGACTAAACAGTTGGGAAGAAATGGAGGAAAGTACAGGTAACTAATTGTAATATAAGAACCTTTGATTCTCTTAGAAATTTGCATGACAGTGGCTCTTGAAGAGGGAGTGATTTTGTGTGAGAAGTATGGTGAAGACAGGAACCAGAAGCTGAAGAATGTGCTCCAGTTGAGGGGCTGGGGTGCTGCCTGGGGTAGGGATGGAAGGAAAACCAATGGCCACTGAGGAGGGACAACAGAGACCAGGCATATCAATGGGGATTTAAGTTGTGTACTGTAGAGTCCATGTAGACTCCTACCAGATTTTCAGTAAAATTTATGCTGCTCACCAAAGTACTTATGCAAATGGAGTATTTGGGGGGAACTCCTATAGGGGCTGAATTCTGTAACTTGGGTTGGTGTGGGACAATAGTAAGGAGTGCTTGAGAAGAGGCAGGAGCTGGAGGACAAAGGGACCATCTCCACCTGGCTGTCATGCAACACATCATGGTGCCTGTTCCCATGGAACAGATGATCTAATGGAAAAAACAAATATGCAAACATCCAACTTGAATCCAAACACAATGACCTCAAACCAATAAAGATTGGTAACTTCTGACTAGGGAAATCAGACAAGGTATCAAAAGTTTTAAGAGATGATGTAGGTAGAAAAGGGTAAGGCCATGCACGAAGGTAGAAAACAGCATGGTAGTGTTTAAGGAAGTAAGGCTGAGTAATAGCACGTGACTCGAGAATAAGGACTCACGCCAGGGGGAGCTTGGACGCACTTAATGGAGTTGGGGTTTTATTACCCAGACAGACACTGAAGGTTTTTGAGGACACATGTGGCGTATGGAGCACACATGAGGACCTCAGAGACCGGTTACAAAAGAACTGCAGTCGTCTAGATGAGAGAGGATTAAGGCTTGAATGAGGGGTCCTAGCAGGGCCCCCTTCTCCGCTAGACCAGCTAGGTTTGACTGTCCCTTTGAATGTGCCTGTAGAAGACCTCACAACTGTACGAGGAGTCACTCGTTAAGTTGTGCATCCGTTGGCAGAATTTGGCTTTGGTTGTTCTTCTCAACCCAGCTTTCTCCATTCCCAACATATCCATCAAGGAAATGAATCAAAGACATGCCAATAAAGCAGGTGATTGGTGGGCTGGAAACAATGCAGGAAGAGAGTCTCCTTGGCCTGCCAGTGGGGGAGCTGGGTGCTGGGGGAGAAGGACTGATGTGAATCCACGTGTGAGATTCAGCTGCGTATTGATCAAGCCCATTTGCACGTGAACCTCATCATCAGCTCCTGCTTAAGCCCTCGCTTCCCCGGTAATTGACTCTCGCATATTGATTAAGATGTTGATGTGTCCCAGGATTTCTCGGTGGTGATGCAGGCTCGCCTCCCGGCAGGCAGGGCTGGCAAAGCTCTCACTGTACGGCTGTCACTGCGTGCTCCTTAATGGATAAAGCTGTCATCTGAGAGCTGGAATGTCTTGCAGGCACAAAGACGAAATTAACTGTTCAATAATGTATGGGACATGGAAAAAACTTTACCCAACAACTCGAATTGATTGCTGTAAGTGTTTTGACTGCACTTGCCTGCTTTGCATAAAGTCAGCGACTTTGGCTAGCCTGATTTTCACACACAGCCATTTCTTGGCCTCTCTCAGGGTAAGAGTTGAGAGACTCCGGTGGTTGCCAGGAATGAGCTGTCTGGAGGGAAGCGGTGGGTGGGGTAGGGAGCAGGTGGGCACCGCTGACACTTTCCCTCGGGATCCTTGAGTGATCCCTGGTCTTTAAAGCAATGCATTCCTGGCAGTTCTGCGGAATCTTGCTGGAATCGATCATCCTGGGCGAATGGGGTGAATCACTGGGCGTGTTGTTCCTGGATTCTGTGACCTCACTTTGCCCGTGGCTCTCCTCCATTCCCCGGGCGCAAGGCTGAGGCCTCTTGCAGAAAGAGGCTGTCAGTCAGACCTATGGGGGCAGAGGGTAACTGGGTCACACGTTTAACAGCAGTTTGATAAATAATTTCCATGTCATCTAAGGTGGACCTTGCTTATTACTGGGGCTTTGGTGAAACGCCCGCGAACTCTCCCCCGGATACCAGAAACCACTGTGCATTTCTCCCCAGGCCTGCTCCCTTTCTAACCTGGAAAAGGGGAAGAATATCAAGGTAGCAAACCTATACCCTACATCTTTTCTGCCAAGCTCAGCCTTTTAAAAACATAACAAGATCCTTTGAACATAGCTGTGTTTTATCACAGGATCTTTATTGAAGTTTTAATCAACACAAGCAGCTGACAAAATAGGAGCTTGCAGATTCGGCTGTACATTATGTATCCTCCTTGTGAGTCTGAAAAAAAAAAATCATAACATTAAAAGAAGAGAAAATAAACAGCCTCGTTTAAAAAACAAATGAATCCCACCAAACCAAGGAAATCCTCTCGCACCCAGAGGAAGGCCTGCCGTGTGGCGTGCCGACCGCAGCCCTGCAGTTTGGAGCCTCGTGGAGATCATTACCATAAAACAAATAACCATCTCGTTTTTGTCGCCCACTATGAGTGAACTCAAAACCTCAGGCCCGCGTCCAAAGATTCCTTCCCCGCAGGCCCCACCAGCTCCAGATCAGGCCGACACTTCTATAGGAGGGAAGGAGGGCACGGCCTCTGTGTGCAGATCCAGATCTTTCTCTCGCTCCAGCCACCGTGCAGTGGCCCATGCCTCCCCCCTTCACCACCGCCTCCGTCCCCCTTACGTGTTTCCGTTCTTCCCTCACCCAGCAACGGACACACATATGCCAGCGTGAGTCTGTCCACTTCAGTGTGTGAGACAGAGCTGGATGAGGAAGGAGGAATCTTTTTCTTTTTCTATCCCCGTCTGGTCTCCTTTTTGAAGCCAGGAGGCCATCTTGCGCTCCGGAAGGGCATCCCCTGGGCCTGCGTAGCTATTTCATTTAAGAAGTGGTGCCTGGAGCTGCACTTGGATGGCTCAGTAGGTTGAGCGACGGACTTCAGCTCGGGTCATGATCTCATGGTTTGTTAGTTCGAGCCCCACGTCGGGCTCACTGCTGTCAGTGCAGAGCCTGGAGCCTGCTTCAGATCCTCTGTCCCTGTCTCTCTGCCCATCCCCCACTCGGGTGTGCGCGCGTGCGCGCGCTCTCTCTCTCTCTCTCTCTCAAAAATAAATAAATAAATAAATGAAAAATGGTGCATGGAAACTATTGAAGAGAGGGACCCTGGCGGCTGCAGCTTTTCCTTCTATGGCTAATGCCACTTGTCTCTTCACTGAGATAGGACGTGAGTGCAAAAGCAAGGGGAAGGTGGCCCCATGTCTCAGGGGGGCTAAGTGGGGTTGTGATGGAGAACTGGACTCTCCAGTTGCTTAGACCTAGATTTGAATCTGCTCTGCCCCTTAAAACGTGTGGGCCTAGCACCCAGGAGGTCTCATTGACAGAGAAGTACACATCGACAGAGAAATGGATGAGGAAGAGGGGGAAGATAAAGATGTGGCACAGATGGGGCACTCAGGCAAGGAGGGGATGCAAAGTACGAGAGAGAGATCAGCCGAGCTGTTTCCCCTTAGGAAGATTGCCTGAAACAATACTTTAACTGGGTTGTGAACTATCAGATGAATTCTGATTGGGCGAGAAGCCCTGGAGGATTCAAGGTATGACTAACCAAAACGTGACAGCGGGATTAGGCTGAGGATCCTCAGGAAACCTGGAGATCTGGATGGGGCTTTGAAGGCCAGATGCGGCCTGGATGTGAGCATCCGATTCTTGAATAGGAGAACGGCAGGCTCTCCTTTTGGGAATGATTATATGGCCATAATGGAACGATCATGAAGGGGCCACAGGGAGTCAGGAAACATGATCTGTCCAGGGAGGCCACTGCAGTGTGGAATAACAAGGTCCAGGGCTAAGGCTCTGATTCTCAAGATAAAGCAAAGATACGATATTGGTAGGTCTTGGAGGATGCTTCCCAGTCGTCTGGATCATCCAATATTGTGGTGCCTCTCATATCGGATTTTCAATCTCAGAATAGAGACTTCCCAGGAAACTTCCCTAGAAGTTCTGTTTCTGTGTTTATTGGTTTGCAACCAGATCCCGAGAACCGGATCACTAAGCAAAGGCATCTTCTCATAGTCCATTTCCCTCTCTTGCTTCCTCAGATAGCCATCCCATGCGTGCTCTGGCAGGGATTGGGGTACAAAGGTGCAATGCACCAGACGCTTCTTCCAGCAGACAGGCAAACTGATACACAGACGTGCCCAAAGTACTGAGAAGCCCAAGAGGACGCTGTGACTGACTCAAACGAGAAACACAGTTCACAGCGGGTGGTACCTCTGGACTGGTCTCTCCAAGAAAGTAAAATAGAGGTTCCAAGCTTTGTTCATCGCGGTGGAATGTGAGAAAGACTGGGAGAAAGCGGGGCAAATCTACAAAAGGGCACGGTTCGGTCTGGCCGGGCACCTGATTTGGTACAAAAATTGGGCTGGCCAGCAACAGCCCCACAACTGAGCCCTCGGGCTTTCAGGAGCCAACACTGCTGGGTGGGGGGGAGGGGTTCCTGGAAAGACTTCATAATTATTCTGGTCACCTTTAGCTCCTAGACTTCCCCAAGTACAGAGAGTACTTGCCCCTTGGCCGTAGGGAAGAGCAGTAAATTAGGTCAGAACTGCAATTTATCCTCATACGTAACTAGGGGGAATTGTCCCGGAGCCGGGGTGACCAATAGCCAGCTCCCCAAATCTGTCTCAAGGCAATCACAGTAAGTGATTTGCAGTGCTGGGAATGGAAATGATTTATTCTGAGAACCCTGTCAGCATTGCTGTTAAATCATTTGTATTTTGTTATGGGACATGAGTAAGCTCGCCGCTCCCCAAACTACATCCCTTTGCTTCGGGGCCCCATGCCATTTCCCCAACTGGTCATTTCAGGTGACAATTAACAGGAAATGATGGTAAGGGCCCCAGGGTGGCCACTTTTCCAGGGGACTCTGA
Organism: Prionailurus bengalensis; assembly: GCF_016509475.1. NCBI lineage: Eukaryota > Metazoa > Chordata > Mammalia > Carnivora > Felidae > Prionailurus > Prionailurus bengalensis. The sequence goes on from NC_057359.1 coordinate 41,193,707, forward strand.
GTATTAAGTTTCAATTGCTTCTAGTCTCTGATCTAGGTCTCCAAAAGGAAATGAGCTTCTTTTATAGTTGTCAGAGAAGATCAGGTTTTTTCTTCTTCTTCCCGTTTTCTGTTTTGTCCATTTTCAAAAAGTGAAACTAGAAGTTAAAGGAAAGGTTCTCTGGGGTCTAATCTGTAAGAAACACATCTATTTCTCCCACAATCCAAACTCTAGAAGGCAAGCTGAAAGAATAAGAAGCAAATAAGAAAGCCAAATGAAATAACATTTATTTGCCAGTTTCCCTTCAAGATGTGAGCCCCGTGTTATTGCGAACGCCCCAGGCAGGGTCCCTGAGGTGAAAGCACAATGTCCCAGCATTTCCTGCCCTGGTAGACGACCGAGTGCTCATTCATTCTCCACTGAGGAACTTTGCTTCAGGTCCACAGAAGAGGATGTGTTGGTTTCCAGGGCGAGGTGGCAGACAGGGGTCCGGCCCAGACAGACCGAGCGTGCGGGGCTTCTGCCGACTGCGGCCGCCGGAGCTGGCGTGGTGCTTTTCTGCTGCCTCTGCTAAGGCAGCAAGCAGTGTGTTTGAAGTCTGGTCTTTGGGAAGGAGACCCAAGAGAACATGAGCTGGGCTTGTCTGGATATCAAAGTCCAAATTAAAAATTTATTCCAGTGTTTGAAAAATTCCTGGCCAAAACCTTCATATGGATTAAAAACACACACACACCCCCGCCCCGTTTTTTCAGTGTCTCCAATTGAGGACTAGAGGATTTATTCTGAAAAAGACAAAAAATACAAGCAAGGCCAGTAGTTCCATAAATGGACTCAGGTCGGACGGCTTCTTAGCTAAATCTGTAAGGAAAGTAATCTGTTAAACCACTTTGGGCAACTGGGAAGCACTTGCTTTAGTTATCATGTTTGAATCTTCTTTTTTTCCCTTCTCTGATTGCATGTCAGATCACCTGGCTTTACTGCTGAAGCTGGAAGGGAAAGAATGAGAAAAAGCTTCCCCCAACCCTCCACTCCACCCCCTCCCCGCCCCCCCCTCCCCACCTCGCCACTCCATCGGACAGAAAAGTAGAGATGAAAGTTGGTTTGAGGAGGAAGACGGAGGCCAAGCAGATGATCTAGTAGTAATTTTTAAATGATAAATAAGAGCACAAAAATCATTGAGGCAAAAACAGGAAAAAACTAAATAAGGATGAAATGAAAATTTGCAATAAATTTAAACCAAGGCCATTAACACAACTTACAGAAGGAAATGGAGCTAACTCGATACAGGGCATTATTAGTGAAATACAGACACAAGTTGAGGATGAGAAATCAGCTCCGGGGGCAAACCACCCAAATGAAAGATCAAGACAAATATATTAAATTCAGACTGAGAGCAAAGGGCAGAATAGAGGAAAGTGATGGGACCATATCAACAGACAGAAGCAACGTAAAGTGTGGACGGTGATAGCACCAGAACCACAAAGACAGAAAGCAACCTGCATAAAGGAAAATGCTAGGGATCAAATGAATTTACACAGGTCCTCAGGTCCAGGGTTTTTGCTATTGTTGTTTTGGTAAGCTTTGTAACTTCAAGTATAACTTATATCCCCAACATTAGTGTGCAGTTTGATGAATTTTTCCAAATGAATGTACCCATGGGCCCACCATTCAGATCTGGCCATGGAAGGTTGTCATGACCCCAAAGCTAACGCCTTTATACTCACTCTAATTATGACTTCTCAGACATCCATCGGCAGAGATTAGTGATGGTTGTGTTCGAAGGTCAGGTAGAGTCACGTGGCAAAAAAAAAAAGCCTTTTTAATTTCTTCTTTCATTCAACATTATGTTTATAATTTCCGTTCGTGTTGTTGCATGTGGTGGTAGTTCCTTCATTCTCACTGATAAATAATATTCCGTTATACGAATGCACCATAGTGTATACCATTCTACTGTTGATGGACATTTGTGTTGTTTCCGGTCTTGGGTTCGTAGAAAACAGCACTGCCCTGGATGATCTTGTGCATGTCTTTTGGGACCCTTATCTGTACATTTTGGGGGGATATATCTAGGACAATGGTTGGGTCATAGGATATGCGTATGTTTAGGCTCAGTAGATGCTGTATAAATGGTCTTTCTGAGCATGTGACTACAGTCGTGCTGATGCTATGCGCGAGTTTGTAGCTTCATTTCTGCACCAGTACTCAGCGTTGTCGAATTATCTGAAGTGTTACACATTTAGTGGACAAGCGATTACAATTGAGTGTGATTTTAATATTTCATGTCTAATTTTGCATCTTTTCACAAATTTGTTACCAGTTTAGATATCGTTTTTGCGAAGTGACTTTTCAATTACTTCTTCCATGCCTAATGTATTATATGTTTTTGTTGTTTTAGTATAAGAAATCTTTAAATATTCTGGATACGGGTCCTTTGTTATATTTTTGGAAATCTCTTTTCCCATTCTGTGACTTGACTTTCAATTCTCTTAATGGTATGATTATATTTTCTTTTCTTGTCTCTGTAAGGGAAAGTTCTTAATTTTAATAAGACTAATTTATAAATCTTTTGTTTTGTGACTAATGAATTTTAGGTCATTTATGTTTACCTGCACCAAGGTGATGAAGATATTCTCATGTGTTACATTATAAATTTGTTTTAACGTTTATTTATTTTTGAGAGGGGAGGGCAGAGAGAGAGGCAGGCATAGAATCTGAAGCAAGCTCCAGGCTCAGAGCCTCAGCACAGAGCCCCATGTGGGGCTCTAATCCATTAACCACAAGATCATGACCTGAGCCGAAGTCAGATGCTAAACTGGCTGAGCCACCCAGGCGTCTCCTCCTGCGTTACATTATGGAAGCTTTATTGTTTAACCTCTACATTTAAGTCTGTGATCCATCTGTAACTGACTTTTGTATATGGTGTGAGATAGGGCTAAAAGTAATTTTTTCCCCTCTAGAAAAATAATTAACCCAAACAATTAATTAAAAGACCATTCTTCCCACACTGCGTTACAATGATGGCTTTGTTGTAAATCAGGTGACATACACGCAGCTCTGTTTTTGGATTCTCAGCTCTGTTCTATGAATCTATTTGTCTCTATTTACCCCAATTTCATACAGTATTAATTACTGTTGTTTTATAATTTTTGATATCTAGTAGTGCAAGTCCTTCCAGCTTCTTCTTCTTTAATTTTGTCTTAACTATTTCTTAACATTTGCATTTGCACATACATTTTAGAATTAGCTTATTAATTTCCATAAGAAGGAAGGAAGGAGGGGAGGGAGGGAGGGAGAGAGAAAAGAAGGAAGAAGAGAACGAAAGGGAAAACTTGCTGGGATTTTGACTGATTGCACTGAGGTAGAAGGCCACTTTAGAGAGCATTAATAGTTTCATAAGACTGAGTCTTCAAATCCAATTTATGTGATATATCCCTTCATTTATTTAAATCTTCCCAAACCATTCTCTGTAACTTTTCGCGGTTTTTACCTGTAAGCCAGGTGCATATTTTGCTACATTTATCCCCCAAGATGGACTTGATTTTTAAAATGCTATTGTCAGTGGTATCAAATTTAAAATATTCTTTTCTAATATTTATCATAAGTACACAAAAATGTAATTGATTTTTTCTATGTCAACCTTAGATTCGTTAGTCTAGCTAAATGTAATTATTCATTCTAATAATTCACCTCTAGATTCTATGTATACAAGCATGTCCACAAACAATATCGGGTTTATGTATTTTCTAGTCCGTACATTTTTAAGTTTCTTTTTCTTATCTAATTACTCTAGCTAGACTCTTCAATACAATGTTGTATAGAAATGGTGAGAGTGAACATCCTTGTCTTGTTTCTGATCTCAGGGAGAAGCTGATTAAGCATAGGTTTATTAACATACCCTTTACACATTAAGAAGTTCCCTTCTATTCTAATTTGATGAGAGTTATCTTTTTAATCATGAACATGTACTAACTTATATCAAATGCTTTTTATTCACCTATTGAGATGGTCATAGTGTTTTTCTTCTTTGTTCTGTAACTGTGATGAATTATATTAACTTTTAAGTGTTAAACCAACCTTGCATTTCTGGAATAAGTTTTGTTTTGTCATGATATCTGAGATGTTTTAATACATCTCTTTGCTAATATTTTGCTCAGGAATTTTATATCTACGCTCGTCTCCCATAATGCCCTTGAGCAGTTTCAGTATCAGGTTTTTCTGACCTCATAAAATGAGAAGGAAAGTGTTTCCTCTTTTTTCTATACCCTGGAAGAGTTTGTGAAACACGCATATTATATTTTCCTCAGATGTTTGAAAGAATTTTCCTCTGGAACCATCTGGGCCTTAAGATTTCTTTGTGGGAAATTTTAAATTATGGATTTAATTCGTTTAATATATGAATATTAAAATTATCAGTTTCTCCTCATACCTGTCTTTTTGCATTTTTGTAGGAACTTGTTCATTTCACTTACATTTTCAAATTCATTAGTATGAAATTATTCATAACACCCTCTTGATATTTTTTAATGTCTATACAGTGTGTGTTGGTAATCTATGCAAACTCTGTTTTTATCTATTTTATCTAGTTCGGTCTTTCCAGGGATTGATTTGTGTTTCTCTAAAGGACACAGACAAATACACAGAAATCCACTATACGATAAAGAATTAAGAGGATGTCAACTGAAAGTTATATCATGAGTGGCAGTTTCAAGGAGGAGAAATTATAATTGATTGGAAAGACCAAGAGAGACTTATGAAGTGGGAAGACTTTGAAATAACTCTTGAGGAAAAGGAAGAATTTGGGAAGTGTAAAGAGAAGAAAAGTCACTGTTGGCAAAAGGGAAACTTGGAAATAATCATTTGGATAAAGTACAGCAGAGAATCAGGGTAAGTGGGAAGCCTGAAAAGTGGTAAGGTTTAGGCTAACGGGAGACTTGAGTCATAGACAATGAGAAGACAGTGGATATTTGCAATATTTTGCTATCCTTAATAATTGGTAAACATGAGGGATGTTGAGAAAAGATTTCAAGTTTTCCAGCCTGGTTATTGGGAGGATGGAGACATTTCCAGAAAAAAATAAGAAAAACAAGAAGTCAAGAGAAAGAGCATTTCAAGGTTTAGGAATTAAACTTCACAGGCACCAGCATAAAGCTGTAGACTGAAGCTAAAACTGGATGAGTTGTCAAGGGAGGAAGCACACGGAGATGACCAGGCTAACTTCAGGGGCCATTGACTAGAAGCTCCATTTAGGAAGTAACCGAGAAAAGAGACAGCAGCACAGGAGACTGGAGCATGGAGCCATGGAAGCCAAGAAGCAGGGTTTTCAGTCGGGGAGAGTTGATCGTACAAACTTCCATAGAGCAGCTGAGTGGCAAGGACTGAGAGCGCTCCTGGATGTTGCATGTGGGAAACCACTGTGGACCTTTGTGGTATTCAAGGAGACCGTGAATGTTCAGTGTCAGAGGGGACAGAAGAGAGAGCTGCATCTAGTGGGTATGCTTTTCCAAGTTGCGCAACTCACATGTTCTCTCGTCCGACGATTATTTACTGGCTGTGTTTGCCAAGCACCATCAGATGGCGGTCAACAAAAGAGGCATGATCCCTCTCCTATTAAAATTACTAGTAATAGAGAAGCTAAACATCAAATAAAAATGAAGAAATAATTGGAAACCTGATTAGTGCTTGAGGCACAAGAAGAGGGGTTATGAGAGAGAATAAAAGGAGGAGCCTGACTGAGACAGCAAGGAGGGGGCAGGGAATGCGTGACGTTGGGTTGCATGCAGGGGCATAAGTGGATTGTGACGGTCAGTATTCAAGACTAATTGAGGGCCTCTTTCAGGGGCCATGCAGATTCTGAAGTTCTAGACTGTACAGAGCATCGCAACCCTCCATCTTCAAATAATGCCCAAACCTCACTCCCCATCACATGCCTATCTTCAGGAGATAGAGATCAAAGGTGGAAATCTGTAGTTTGAGGCAAGTTTTTCTTCAAAAGCACATGGGGAAGACGAATCTACCAGTGTTAAGTTGAGAGACCATGAAGGCTAATCTGATTAATTGCAATTACCATTTCAACATTTACAATGTATACTTATACTCGTATTGTTTCTAGAACATCTTCGTTATCTCTGTCACTTTTAGAATGCTTGGGTCTCCCTACAGACTTGGTAAGGAGATTTTGTTAGGCCCAGATCATCAATCCAAGCCTTTTAAGGTAAGGGTGTTGCTACCTCAGAAGCCAGAGAGACATTTGCTAGCCTGGAAAGAAAGCACTAAACAGTCATTAGCTTCTTCAATCTGTTTACCAACCCACCTGTCACTGAGGTTAGACGGGCCTCAAAATTAACACTCTGCTCTATTTTGTCCATCAACATTGTTGCCTCACGGGATGTGTTCTCAAGTGGCCACGGGCAAACCTTGTTTTATGCCAGAGCTATGTTCCTGGGGGAAAAAAATGTCTAAATTAAATTTAGTTTATTCAATTCCATTTGAAATGACGAGTGTGTTTACAAGAACCCCCCACTCAATACTTTTTAAAGCCAAGTATTCATCATTTTCTCTAAATGGTCTCAGAACTCCCGGCATGGGGAATGTTTGCTCGCTTGCTTTATCATGGTGGTAACTTTATATCTGGTTGGTTTCTTCTTACCTCTGGTGATCCCTCCATAGGAGCAAGGAGGGACCACGAAACTGTGCTCTGCCCCACCCTCTGTAACCCATCTCTGGCCATCCTGTCTCTGTCCTAGCCTCCTCTCACTGGCCGGTAGTGCTGTTTGGGTCCCTTGGGTCTTGTCTCACTTAGGCACCCTCTGGGAGCCCTTGTCCCTGGGCATCTGGGTTGGCCCCTGCACCTTGACCTGTCCGTGTTAAGACCTCTTGGAAGCCACTGGGACAACTCACCAGTGACCAGGGGCAAAGCAGCTGTATCAACTCAGCTTAGGGAAGCTCAAGTATCCAGTGGTCTTGGCTGTGTGGAGTTTGAAATGAAGCCCAACATATTACTCACGGCAAAACCAGGGGCCAGCCAAGTTAAATAGAACGCTCCCCGAAATGTTCACGGGCTGATTAGAGAAGGAAGCGCCGATTTGAAGAGCAGCTATTTTGTGCCTGCTTGTATTTTTTTAAACAACACGCTCTCCACAAGTGAGATGGGAAACGTAGAAACCTCAAAGAACGCTATTTGTTCATTTAAAAAGCTTAAACCCGTGACCATATGCCGTGTCTGTTTGACTTCCTGAGAATGGCCATAATTTTAGGGAGCCATTCTTTTTCTTCCAGAAACTGTGCTGAGGCACCTAGTAACCATGTTCCCACATGATGTTCATGCTAACCCTGTGGCATAGGCACCGTTGCTGTTCCCTTTTGCAGATGGCAAGCTGAGGCCCAGAGAGTAAGTGCATGCTGCTTTTAAGTGGTGCAGCTAGAATTTGAACCCTGGTAGCCAGCATCTATATCTTACCTGCTCTTGAACGTTAAGTACCTGGGAGAATTCACGTAGAGAGCACCTCAAGACAAAGTCGTGATGGTACCTCCAGCGGTCTCTGTGCGGAAGCCAGTTTGTGCCTGAAAGAAATCTAAAGGCTAGGAATTCGATGAGGCTGAACACGCCCTGTTGAACCAAGCAGGGCTTGAGTTTGCAGATTATTTTCCAACCAGAGGGAGCTCATTGACTTGGAGGAAGAGAGAGGATCATTTAATGGACATACAGAAAATATTTTTATTTTCAGCTTTTTTTTTTTTTTTTTTGTCCTCCCTAGTCCAACGGTCAAATGTGAGGCTACGGGTCCTTTCCTCTGTCGGCTTTCCTACCTGGGATTGTTTCAAGAAGCCTGATGCTGAGTCCTGGGTCCCCCACTGCCCAGGCCTGCCGCTTTCGTTTCATCAGGTACCTGCACCTCCCTTTGCAGCTGTGCGTCCGCATAGACATGTTTATTCGAGCACTGAGAGTCTTGCTTCTTGAAAGGCCCCGGGAATTAGATTGTTTTCCACACTGAAAGTTTTCATTTGAAAAATAACCCTCTTTGTTTAACTAATGAAAAGGAGGGGCTGCCCTCACTTCTCAGGCTGGATGAGAATTCCATGGGTAGTAATTCTGTTTCTCAGTGGAAAATGTTTCGGTTTCTTAATGTTGTTTTGCAGATTGGCCCCCGCCGGGCCCTCGCTCCAAGGACCACACATACACACACATGCACACTCGCCCATGCACAGTGCAGCACGTCCCACCCTTCCTTGTTGGGGGCCGGGGATGGCCGCATCCCCCTTCCAGCACCTGCAGAACAAAAACGAGGTGGGTCAGGGGCTGACACCCAGCCAGAGACATTGCCGTCTGCTCAGGAACAGAATGCCTTCCTGGGCCGTGCTCTGAATCCCAGAGGCTGGGTGGGCCGCAGAGGAAGGAAATTGGACTCCGAACTTCTCCTATTTCCGTGCACCCCTATGTCAAGCCATTCTCTCACACCACGGAGGGGGTGGTCTAACATTCCCTTCTCATTAGGTTAGTATGAGATGCTGGTAAAGGCAGCACTGTCATCATTGGACTTCAAGCGTGGCCAGCATGATGCGGAGCGGTCAGGGATGTACAGAGCATATCAAAATATGGCCCCGGAGGTAACTTAGTGGAAGGAAGAAAAACGTGGACGCTCAGATCAGACCGATCTGCTCTGACATGGGATAGCCCAGCCCATGGGCAAGCGGCTGGTGAATGGTTCTGAGCCTGTATCTGCAACTGTGGACGAGGAAGTCATTTATCCCGCAGGGATGGGCAGTGCCGTGGATGATGTTTATCACATAGCAGATGTCCATGGAGAATCTTTCTTCCCTTTTTTGTTCCCTGAAAATTGCCCATCTCCTCTCTAGCTGGGGAGACAAACCTCATTCCTGGGACACAAGGTGCAAACAATTGTGTGCTGTCCCAGCAGCGCTGAGCACAAGGCCCATTGCAGAGTTAGTATGAGTGGTCAAGGGGGCTCTGTGCGTTCTAGGGACCCAAGGATCTGTCACCAGTGGGAACTGTTAAGTCCCGGGAATTTGAAGAATTCCTTCTGTCTAGATTCTTTGTATGGGAAAGAAACAGCTGCCTCGAACGCGTGGCTTAAACACAGCTCTGCTTAAAACGAACAAAAGTGATGGGCAAGATGACCACTATGTGAAAACAGACACCTTGAAGATCCACATGTGTAAAATGTAAACAGAGAGCCGGCTGTTAGCATGGGGTAAATGAATAGATTTGAAAGGAGATAGAGATAGTAGGAACAAGTGTATCGGACTGCTTTTGGTTTTAAGTGACAAAACCCTCTTCTAATACAACCTGTAGCCAATAAACAAATAAGGAATTCATTGGTTCCTGTAACTAAGACATTCTGCATTAGATCCTCAATTAGGGGGGCGCCTGGGTGGCGCAGTCGGTTAAGCGTCCGACTTCAGCCAAGTCACGATCTCGCGGTCCGTGAGTTCGAGCCCCGCGTCAGGCTCTGGGCTGATGGCTCAGAGCCTGGAGCCTGTTTCCGATTCTGTGTCTCCCTCTCTCTCTGCCCCTTCCCCGTTCATGCTCTGTCTCTCTCTGTCCCAAAAATAAATAAAAACGTTGAAAAAAAAATTAAAAAAAAAAAAAAGAAAATACATTCATTAAAAAAAAAAAAAGATCCTCAATTAGGACTAAATATATAATCGTATTACATGGTTTGAGCTAGCTCGCTGTCTTCTCTCTCTCTCCCCACCTCTTCATTTTGTCTGATAGCCTAATTCTCTCCTCTTCATGACTAACTTCCTGCTCCTGCTTTAGCAACCCCAGCCAAGAAAGAAACTCTCTTAGCATCTGCATGTCAAAGCCAGGGAAGACTCAGGCCTGAACCTGTCCCTGTCTATGGGATAAGGTGCCATGCTTTCTTTGTGGTAGTTGCCCAAAATGTTTGCGGAGCACCTCCTCTGTGGCAGGCACTGTTCTAGCCACTGGGGATGCGGCAGTGAGTGGGACAGACAATGCCTTGTCCTCTGGGAGCTTACAGTCTTGTGAGAAGCCAGCATGTCAGTTGAATTCTGTTGCCCCATCAGGAACCAAAGACAGTCCTCTCAGTTCACAAGAAGCTAAATCCTTGGCAAAATTAGAAGAGAGTCACCAAATACAATAATGTGTGTTGAAGGTTCCCGCATGTCAGACAAGCGTACGTGTCTCCACATTCCAGAGAGCAAGGCAGCCTCTGTGTGAAAGGTGCCTCCCGGAGGTGTGCCCCAGGCAGTATCGCTAACCAGAAGTGGCTTGGGCTCTAAGGAAACATCATCGATTTGGGGTTTCTTGCAGAAAATTCTCACAAGGAATGCAAATGGTTTGCATGACAAATACTGGCAAGCAGAATGACCCTGCAGTTCTTGGCATCTGCCCTTTTCATCCTGGCTGTAGGAAGTTTCCAGAGGTAAGAACTATACAGTTCGTGCTGAGTTGTCTGTCACTCCTGAGAAGCCCATGGAGGCCTTAATAGCCTGAGAACTATTTCCAAGGAGATAACACACACATATATGTGTGTATATATGTATACACACACGTGTATGTGTGTATATATATATATATATACACACACACACACGTATACATATATATATGTACATATTCATATATACAAAATGATTAGTTTTCAGGTCAAAAGAAGGTGGGATGTTCTATAATCCTATAATCAACTGTACAAAATGGGATCAATTCTGTGCCCTCTTTGCACTGTAATGGGCATTGTGGTTTTAGGGCAGGGAGGATAAACGCCTTCTCAAGTTTTCTGTATTTGGAGAGACCCGTAGATTTGTGTTTCTTGATAACTCGGGTGTGTGATGGGGTAGGAAGGAAGTCTCACCAAATGTAATTTTTTCAGTATTCGTTGAGTACCTACTATGTGCCTATCCCCTGATATACAGTAACAAGAAGTACAGTGTCTCTGCTTCATGGATAGAGTATGTAGGGCGGGGACGTGTATGCAAATTGACTACGCTCCAGTGGGTAAGTGTCCTAAGGGGGATGTCCAAGTACACTGCACTCTCATGTCTCTGAGAGGCATGGTGGGCTCTTTGTGCTGATGGTGGGGATGAATGGTCTGCACCTCCTCTCTGAATGGCTGCCTAGAACCCCCGCAGAGAGCCTTGACTGGAAGCTGGGAGATTTGGGAGAAAGGTGAGGACAGCCTTTTACAGAAGGCCTTTCGGCCACCCGAGGCCACGACTTGCTAAGCACGCTTAACCTCTGCAGGCCCACGGTGGTGCGAGACAAGCATCCCCAGGGCCTGCTGGACAATCATTACTTTTATTATGCTTCTTACTGTCAGGTACTCTGAAATCCACACGGACTGCTCTGATGATTTCAGGCTGTCCCAAAAGAGAAACTCAAGAATCGGTGATGAGCACAGCAGGAGAGGGAGCCGGCTGCCTATCTCAAAAGGGCACATCACCATAATCACAGATATACCGCGAGCATATGCAGAAGTGAATGTAACTGGGGGAGTGTATGTCAGCAACAGCCAAGAGGATACATAAACCACGTGTCCCCTTCCTGCCTCCCTCCCCCCACCCCCCAGAAAAAGGTGCCTTTAAAATATGTGATGGGTGCCCACAATGTCTCCCGGACCCTGCAGAACCTCCCCTCCCCCGCTAGCCACCTTTGCTGCTATTCCACTGAATTCACCCTGGGTCTCCACGGGGCTGGCTGTTGCCTTCATATTTCATGCGGAATGTGCAGCTTCCCGGGAGCCCCAGGCATGCCCTGCATTCTGATGCACCGGCCAGCTCTGACACGAGACAGCTCCAGAGCATGCCTAATGAGGAGGCTGACACCGAGGCGCAAGAGTCAGCCGGGCTGCGAGGGCCTGCCGCAAACGTGGGGTGACAGGAAGGCGGTGGGGGCGGGCCGAGGAGAGAGACAGTGGGCGCTGTTTAAGGCTAGCCTATCACCGGACTCCAACCCTCGGCCGAGTCTAACACCAGCCACGGATCGGAGCCTCGGTGAAGGAGCAATTCAGATCAAGGAACGTCCTGGGGAAAAGCGTCAAGTTAAGAGGGGAAGGAGAAGCTGTGAAGACAAGAGGGGTTGAAGATCCGAATTGCTCCCGCCCCGGCAGGCAAGGCTGCCGCCTGTTTCCGTGTTAGCTCCGGAGGAGGCCTGCTTCTTGGAGTCCCCTCAGAGACTACTTCATTATCTAAAGGATCCTGCTGAACAGAAGTTTTTCCTTCCCTTAAAGCCTCATCTACCTTAATTTCATGCATTACTCCCCGTTTTGACTGGTTCTATCAGGACCAATAGACCCTCGCGTCCCCTGGCATTCAGGCACTTACAGGTGGGGGCAGAGTAAGCGTCTACAGTCACTTTCCCACCGCCGAGGATGTGATCTGACAGGCTTCACACTGACACTGCCCTCCACCCGACACTTTTCCCTAGCCTCGCCCCCTCTGGCCATCCCCCCAAAGTGATGAGGTAGGCGAGGCTAAGCTCCGTTGGACACATCCAAGGCGACATGTCAGACCAAGGTCTCGAACACTGGCCGGCCCTCAGTGCATTCTTTCTTTCTTTTTTTCTTTAAGTTTATTTATTTTGAGGGGGCGAGGAGCAGAGAGAGAGGGAGAGAATCCCAAGCAGGCTCTGTGCTGTCCTGTGAGATCATGACCCGAGCTGAACTCAAGGGTCGGACTCAACTGACTGAGCCACTCAGTCTCCACCCCACCCCCCCCACCTCAGTGCTTTCAAATGAGCTGGTCACCCATAAAAACTCGTCCACCATTCCACGTGAGTGTATGTGGAATGAGGTAGTGTGCCACGATTCTCAGTAATTTAACTTGGATTTACGACTAGTAAGGGAAACTTTCACATTTCACAGGGAATATCAATATTGAAGTCACGAAATGTAACCAAAAGTTTTCCTTTAAAACTTTGATTTCCATCATCGTCTGTGTGTGTGTGTGTGTGTGTGTGTGTGTCTGTATGTGTGTAATCAGCTTTATGCTTTGGCACTGGGGACAATAATCTCACAATAAGAATAATAATCTCTTATTGCATTCTTACCTTTCATTAATTGTCTCACGTCATCCTTCTGACACTGGGAGCCAGATGATATTGTCCCACTCTGCAGATGAGGAAACTTCTACTCAGAGAAGTTAAACAGATAGGCCAAGGCCACAGTGCTCTTGAGTGGTGGGACAGGAACCTCCTGACTTGAAACTCCATGCTTCTAACCCCTACAGATGACACTTAGATGAAGCCACTTTGGTGGGTAGTCACTTCCTATAAACACATCTTTAATATGACTCAATGCCCCTTTATTTTCAGCATCATTATTATTCATGTACATCCTGCCCACTGGGTTCTTGAAATATCTCCCTTGTTAATACCTGCATTTTCCTTGTGTGGAATTATATTTTACCGGTCTTATTTTTGTGATTCTTTAGAATCTGTCCTTTCTAAGAACAGAACATTCCCACTTTTAAACTGTAGGTTAATTTTCTGTCACTGAAGACTTTTAGAGTTAGAACCATGGAACTTTACAATGCGAGGAGACCTTGGAGATGCCCCGAAGAATTGGCCCTACGATATGCCAAGCAAGCAGTCATCCAATCTCCACTTAGGACATCCTGGATGCTAGAAAGCGCACTACCCAGTTCAACTGCTCCTGGGCCATCTCAGTTGTCACTCTTCCCTTCACGGCCTTGTGTGGAGTCTGCCCGCCTGACCCATGAGCCAGTCACCAGCAAGAGTCACATGTGTCGCCGAATGACTTCAGCCCCTGTGTTAGTTTCCTGGGGTTGCCACAAACGGGATGTTGTAAACAACAGGAATTCGTATCTCACAGCTCTGGAGCCTAGAAGTCGGAAATCAAAGTATCAGCAATGTGGGTTCCTTCTGACGCTGTGCGAGAAGATTCCTTCCATCTCTTTCTCTTGGCTTTTGGTCATTCACTGGAAAACACTGGCATTTTGGTGATTCACTGGCAATCACTAGCATTCCTTGGCTTATAGATCTTTGCCTTCATGTTCACCTGGTGTTCCATCTGTGTGCACACCTGTCTCCAAAATGCCTCTTTTTTAAGAAAAAAAAAATGTTTATATACTAAGAGAGAGTGTGTGCGCGCACGTGGAGGAGGGGCAGAGACAGAATCCCAAGCAGGTTCTGCGTTGTCAGCGCAGAGCCTGACACAGGGCTCAAACTCATGAACTGTGAGGTCGTGACCTGAGCCAAGGTCAAGAGTCAGATGCTTAACCAAATGAGCCACCCAGGCGCCTCCAAAATTCCTCTATTGGATTCCTATTGGATTCCTATTGGATTAGGGACCGACCCTACTCCAGTATGACCTCATCTTAGCTAATTACGTCTCAACAACCTGTTTCCAAATAAAGTCATATTCTGAGGTAATGGAGGGTTAGGGCTTCAACATATGAATGGGAGGAGGGACACAATTCAACCCAAAACAGTCCTCTTCTGCGGATGAGCCCTGTAGGCCTAAGGTGAAGGCAGAGGCTTCTCTTTTTTCTGCTTTAACAACCTCCAGCTTGTTGCCAGCCTCTTCTGTCCTGGGAGTCTCTTCTGATCAGGCTCTTCTCTCTGTCAGTGCCTGAAAGGGTGGCATCCTGCCAGCTGGGCTCTTGAGAAGTTGCTCCCTCAGCCCCACGACTACTTCTCCATGTCAGCACTGGTCGAGTTCACACTCTCGGCTGCCTAGGTGTGTAGAGCTTGGCTCGTGTAGATGGCAGACTCTGCTAAACCTCCCTGGTCTCTGTCACACAGACCCCTCTGAAACCCAGACCGCTCCATCCGGTAATATGCTACGTGATTTCCTTTTTCCAAAACATCAATGCAACAAGTCTGGGCAGAGAGAGATCCCTTTGGCTCTTCACTGGAAGCTTCCTGTCCAGGTCTGAGGCAGTGCCACCCATTTGTGGCAGTCACTTTCCAATTCCCAAATCCCCATTACTGCAAATCCTTTCCTATTCATCAAATGAAATCCATCCCAAAAATGAAGATAAAAGTGAAATGCTCAGAAGCTACCTCGTTTGCTAATCCTGAAGCTGAAATGTTAGAAGATATATTTGGTAAGTCTGGTTTTTCACAAACATGCGACATTAACTTCTCAAAGTGCTGTTGTCTTGCTCATGGGGCCTTTCTCTCCTACGATTTGTACCATTTTCTTGCAAAATGTTGAAATTCCCAGTTGTATGTTTTCCCTGGATCATTTCCAGGGAAATAATGCTTTCCTATTTTGGAAATCGGTCCCACGTGTCTTCTTATAATACTTCTGATAAATCCCCTGATCATGATTCATATTTTTCAGCCCTTTAATAAGTGGACTTCTTAAGCAATTGTTCTGATCAGTTTTCTAATTGGGGCATGGGGAGAGTGGTTCCTTCAAATCTACCGATCTGTACTCTTTCCAAGGCACCCTCTTCTGGGTTGGCTTCCTTTGTAGATGTTAAAGAACTTCAGGAGAGCCAGAAAGAAATCTGTACACAGAAGTAGGGTAAAACAAGCAGCAGGCTGAAAAGGAAAACAAACAGTCAACACTGTTTTCCCAAATTCTTTTTGTGAAAATATAGAATCGGGAACTAGAGAGAGGTTCAGAGAGAAACGTGTCTGGGAACAGGAAGAGAAGAAAGGTAGAGTAGGATTAGGGGAGGACCCGAATTGCTTTGGTATAAAAACACGATAATGCTACTAACCCAGGCAACATCCAGGTCATGAGTTGAGACCCTAATCCTTAGGACAAGTTCTGGAATCTCTGGAAAGCAGTGCTGTCTCCACCCCCCACCCCTTACCCCCCACCCTGTGTATCTGACATGCAGAGCAGGGGCGTTGTTAGCAATCCCTCCTCTGTGCCACAACATCAGCTTTTTGGAATCAGCTGTCAGGGATTCAGTAACGGTTATTTCTATTTGTTAGATAGTTTTAAAACTAAAAATTAGCAATTTAAAAGGAGGAAATCTCAGTTTTCAAGATCTTCAAAGTCAGCAAAATATTTCATGAGTGCACTAAAATTTATACGTATTAAACAAAAATATGACATCTTGCAGTTTGCGCTCTGTCTCACTGTCTCGGATGTTTAAAACAACACCTCTAAGAAGGCTTATAAAATAACAATCTATGTAACCCATCTCTCATTGTTTCATCCTTAAAATCTCGTACCACGACTGGTGTTTTTCACCTATTGCTTAAGCGCCCACACACGTTCCATCACAGGAGTGGAAGACCTAATCTGTACCCAGTGTGAACTCAAAAGAGCCTTACTCGCAAGAATTACTCCCAAAAAGAACATGAATGTGTGTCTGCCTGTATGGGAGACTGTATGGCTGAGAATTTCTGTATCAGTTTCCAGGTAGAATACGATATTTATTAAGTCATAAGCAATGAAAATGTGCTAGTGTGTGTGTGTGTGTGTTTACATATTGTACATACAATATAAGCATATATAATCAAAAGCCAACAGTAACTGCAGCAATTCTTTGACTTAGACCGGCCAAAGATTTTGGGGGTGGGGGTGGGGATGGGAGAAGACCTATTTTATCATTGGCATTTTTTTAGAATCACTGGTGCATGGCGAAAATAAAAGGGTGATCAGTATCTAACCTGCACCTAGGGGGTCCTGCCCTCACTATGCTTGGTGGCCACTGTTGGACAGTCATGAGGGTGGTAAGCAGGACAGCATGCTCAAATATGTCCAGAGGACCATTGCGGGCAAGGAGGAATTAGGGCCTGAAATAAGGGTCTATGTCGTTTGTGGTGTCAAATTATACCTGGTTATTTCACTTCCCATATTCACGCTTTGTCTCTTTGACTCTACAAATACCTTCAGGGCACCGCGGTCGAGAGTCATCTCAGGGCCCCAACCCTGCTTTGTGCCTTTCTGTACTGCCTCCATCCTTGGCCTGGCCCCCTCAATGTAGCACAATGCTTGGTTCCCTTCAAGTCCTACCTAAGTATCTACAGATAGAGGGATTTCTCCAATCGGTAGCTTCAACAGTTTAAAAGCAACAGCTTCTCTGTGCTGTTTGAACTCATGAATCATACCCTCCTCCTCTTCCGTTTATTACCTACCCTAGTGGGCTCATTTTTCCCTGACACTGTTACATAAGACTTGATTTTCTGCAACCCTATTAGCTCGTCTTCACTCCCTCAGCTTCTGCTGCCTCTGAAGACCAACACAGGGAAAGGAAGACAGAAAGGCAGGAAGCAGAAAGAAGACCCCCAAAGATTTCAGTGCGCTGGATCCACCTGTGATCATTCAGATACAGGTTCTTTGCACCCCTGGGCCTGGTGAGGCCTCCCCCAGTCATCTTTACAAAGCAGAAGTGACATAGCCACAGAGGTGTCCCAGGGCCCAGGTAGGAATGCCAGGGGAGTCGAAAGACACTGCCCTTAGGAGACTTTGCAGGCCCTTGTCTGCCTTCCTCGGGGCCAGATTCAGCTCTTTGGATGGGAGCAACTCCTCCTGCCCACCTCCAGACCCCACAGTTTAGTTCTTCATTAAAAGAAGGTCCACAGAGGGGCTTAAACACAAAACTCCCCATAATGGTGAATACTCAGAATTACTTTCCACCTGATACTGCTTCATTTAATTGGACTAAAGCAGGCTCCCCTGGCGCAAGACTCCCTTGAAATCCTGCCCAAATTTGCCTGGCTCCTGCGTGGGCCTGAGTAAATATGCAGCAGGTGCGCCGAGGGGTTGTGAGCTGGGCTCCCATGAACTGTAATGGTTGCTGCATGACTGATTCCCCAGCTCCTCCGCCCTCCCACTAAATCCCAGGACCCTCCCTGCTTATGCAAAGAGCAGGCTCCCCAGTGTCGTCTTATGAAGAAGAGGTAGAGCAATTTCATTTAATATTGCTAGTGCTTCCATTAACCTGAGTATATTGCTCTCCATCCTCAATTTAAGACTCCCTCTTTCTCTTGATTATCGCTGTATTTCAGAGCGCCTGAATGTCCTCCCCAGACCTCTAAGCCAGCCTGGAATAACTTGATGATGGAAAGCTATGGTTCCTTGATGTTTCTGGCTTTAGAGGAATGCAACCTTCCTGGGCCCCACCTGGAGGTCTTAGAGACCAGCCTGGGGTCTCCATTTTGCTCTGAATGGGGCTCCCTCCAGTGTGCTCCCATGTTCTCTGTATTCACTCTCCTCTTCCCTCCTTCCTCCTTTCCTTTCTTTCTTCCTTCTTTTTTTTTTTTCCTTTTCATCATTCTCTTCTTTTTGTTCATTGAGATTTGTGGGACCAGAAAGTGTTTCAGAGCTCTGTTGAGGAGAGTGGACAGAAGTCTGTTATGGACTATTCTGAACTCACTTGTTTAATATTTAGATGTCTGGGACTTTATGATTGATTCAATCATTAATTCAACAAATGTGTTTTAAGTGCCTACTATGTGCCAGGCACTCTTGCAGGTGCCAGGGATGAATCGTGAGGCTGACTGGTAACGGTTCTGCTTTTATGAAGCTTAAATTCTAACAGAGAGGGAGAGAGAGAGAGAGAGAGAGAGAGAGAATAAGCAAATGCATTTATGGCAGGTAACAATAAATGGTATAAAGAGAAATAAAGTAGGGTAAGGGGTTAGAGAGTAATGGGAAGGCCACCATGAGTGCTCTGGTATACATACACCTTTGAATGATAGAGGCCCCTCTACATCTAAATTCTACATCATCTACAATAAGGATGATGGTGGGAGTGAGCTAAGAACACACCTTTCCTGGGGAAAGTAGAACTGGCATGTATCCGAGTCAGCTGCCCCCACCCCATAGCTTCCCTCGTCATGGCTTGCAGGAAACTGGGGCAGGGTCCCCAGGAGCATGACCCCATGCTTTCCCCCTGGAGGTCAGCCCTGGGTGCATGAAGACCTGATGTGACCATAGAAAGCAAAATGGTCACTACCATCACAGCTCCTCCCTCTACCACCACAGGTTTGCCAAATTCTAGGGGATAGGTATAGCCCTTTGCCCACGCATGCTGTGGGAACCAAGGACAGAATGAATGTTGGCTTGTCAAATCTATGATAATTGGGTTGACAGACTGCAGCTAGAGTCCTCCTGGACCCTAATGTATTCAGGGAATGGTTCACTGCAGCCTGGTCAAAGGACTACATAGTCCTCTAACCTCAGCAAAGAATGGGAGTCAAGGGGCCAAATGCTCAGAAGAAAGGACAGCTATGTAAGAAGTAGAGGCCAAGTCAAGGGTAGGATTCAGAGGGGGACAAGAATCATATGCCTTCCATAAAGATGGGTTTCTAGGCATCTGCATACAGCTAAGAAGGGATAGGGGGAAAACTTCAGAGTTGGTCATACTTGGGTTTGGGTCCTGACTTCACAAATTTCTAGCTATCTAATTTGGGGTGATTTACCAACCCTCCCTGAGCTGCAGTGTCTTTGTTGGTAGGATGGACCAATCACATCCTATTCAAAAACTTGTTGTGGAGGATTAAAAGAGAAATATAAATAGACAGTGCTGGGCATGAGGCAAGAGCCTGGCATCGAGTTGATGACCATAAATGTCATTTCCTGGGATTATGCTTAAGTAGGAAGATGTCCTGATTTTTTGAAGACTAAAGATCTTAAGGGTAAAATATCATGTCTATAATTTACTTTAAAATATTCCTCAAAATATTAAATATTAAAATATTAAATATTAAATATAAGTAAATATAAGCACCTTTCCCTCCTCCATGGAGAGCCTCCAGCCAGCACAACACTTACCCACTTTTATTCAAAATCTTGTTAACATCAGTCATTGTCTTGGTTTAAAGACCATCTACTTGCCAACAACTCTATATTTATACCTCCGAGCCAGACCTCTCCTAGGAAAACTTCAGACTCCGATACTCAACTGCCGACTTGACATCTCAAAGCTAGATGTCCCAAATGGAGTGGTTGATTCCCCACTCCAACCCAACCCAAACTACTTGTTCCCTGCCCCAGCTTCACTCCACCTTTACCATCACAGGAAATAGCACCGCCATGCACCCAGATACTTGAGCCAGGAACCTTCAGGAGAGTCCTGACTCTGACTCCTCCTTCATCCCCCACATCCAGTGCATCAGCATTCCCTAAAGTTTTCCCTAATCCACCCCCTTTCCACCACCTCCACTGCCACCTTTCTGGGCCATGACAATAGCCTATGAAATTAATCTCTCCCCTTCCACTCACAGAAACCAAATCATATCACTAGCCCACTTAAAATGATGCATGCATGACTTCCCTTATGCAGACAGTTAAATCCAAGCACCTCCCCTTGGCCTGCAAGATCAGGCATGATTCCCATCTTCTTTTCCACCTTCCCTCTCCTCCCCCTTGCCACGATCTCTCTCTTTCTCACTACACTCCAGCCACACTGGCCTCCTTTCCATTCCCTCAACAAGCCAATCTCTTTTCCTTCTGCCATCTTGAATTCTCTCTCCCTCCCTCTTCTCCAGCTTCTTCTCTTCCTCTAGATACTCAACCTGTTGAGTATCCTTCTATGACCCCCTTAATCTCAAATAGGTCCCTCAGTCATACTTTCTCGTGGCACACTGATCTAGTAGCCTTCAGAAGGGGAAGGATAGTCTACTTACCACTGCGTATCTAAGGCCTCACATAGAGCTCATTAAATATTTGCTCTATAAATGAATGAACCAATTAAAAATTCCACTGCCCTCATTGCAAATCCCCATCTCTGAGCCCCACACTTTGCTCCTCAGCCACAGATACTGGGTCACCCCTTGGGCCAGCCCCTCTGTGGCCACACAGAGGCCCCTCTCTGTGAAGCCCTCACACTTCCTATCTCTGCCCATTACTCTGCACCCGCCTCCTAGTTGTCCCACCAATGCTGTACTGCCCTTCAAAGATGAAGTGGTTTCTTTGCTCCAACACACTGGTGAGCACACGTGTATGTATTAAATGGGTGCAAGTGTATGCAATCTTTTATTTCTCTCGCAACAACTGCTGCCTCCAGGCGGGTTGCCCATCCCGCAACTTCTGAAAAATGGGACGGTGCAAATGTTAACAGCAGACTATAGGCCATCCCTTACTGAAGTTGGGTCCCATCCGAGGCCTTCTCCTTGCACTTTTTGAGGTGGTTTCCTGCTGTTGCCAAGGTTGGCCTTCAGACCAGCTTTGAACATGGAAGCCTCTCCCATCCCAGGGCGACTCTGGCTTTCCTATCAGACTCTGCACTAATGAGAAGTGAATGCTACAATCACGGGGCACCCTCTGAGGTCGCAATTACGTAAGGATTATTAATGAAGCAACAATGTCAAAATTGTGTGAAATCAAACTCAGATTTAAGTACTTAAAATAAACAGATATAAAGTAACAGATGTCCCGTTTTGTTCTCAGATGATTTCATCCCTTGTTAAAAATAAATGTCTGGCTTGAAAGGAAAAAAAAAATAAAAGGGAACTTTACTTCCATGTTAAAAATTAATTGAATCCAGAGGTTGGTAAAGAAACCAAGTGGTGTTGTTTTTTTTTCTTAAGGCAAAGACATATTTGTGTTGATTTTTATTTCAGCAAGTAATGAATTCATTGCATTGCCCCAACTTCGATAGACCAAACTCCCGTCCTTTGAAACCCAAAGGGAAAATTTCTCCATAGTTATTATGTAGATAAGAATGGGGCCCAATGTATGTGCCTGAGGAGAATTTAGTTCCAGGCTAAAGCCCCAAGGATACAACAGCAGACGCTTCCGAAATCACAAGTCCTGACTGTCATTCTCGCAGCCATGAGAATCCCATTGAGGTGCTCTTGCCTTGGAATTTCAGTGTGGAAGTCCCAGAGAAGACTCCTACTGAAATTAGTAATGGGAAAGGCAAATTAGGTCATCTTGTCCGTCCCCCTGCCAGCTTCCTACACTGTGGTTAATTTTCTCCTCCTTTGATCAGATACATTTTAAATGTTTCAAGAGATGGAAATTGCACCAAGCGCCTCCCTCCAGAGTTCCACAGTCTACTGATGTTACGGGACTCGATATTTTGCCTGTGAAACTCGGTGGGAATTCTTCCAAGAGTGGAAGGTTGTTTGTGGGTTGGGGGCTGCCTTTCGACCCCCAAAAATGTCCCCTCTTTGTTTCTGCTTTTGGCCCAATTCATAGGGATTAAAAATCCAGAGGAATGTTCACGTGTCCAAAATCACAAAATGGCCCCGGGAACATTCAAAGGAAATAATTCATTTGTAGAATCTGAGTACAAACTAAGGAGATTGATACTGATGCCCTTTGAATAAAAGATGGAGCAGCTCATAGCCCTGATGCTGGCTCTCTGTGCGACCGCGTTACATGGAGCAACGTTCACCGGAGGGGGACAAATAATCCAGATAAGAAACTGGGCAGAAAATACATGTGTTTTTAGGCTGTTAGCACTTTGAAAAGTAACAATAATGTGTATTTTTGAATGAATTGCAGTTTCATTACCCTTCTTTCAAATCCCCACTTTGGAACCCCACACCTGAGAAAACCAGCATCAGGTTAGCAATGAAAAATAAACAATGGGTTTGGGGCGATGGTTGCACAGCACTGTCAGCGCACTTAACGGCACTGAAACGTACACTTCAAAATGGTTGAAACAGATTAAAAAAAAAAAGTTAAAAAATGAAGCTTCTCAGGGGCGCCTGGGTGGCGCAGTCGGTTAAGCGTCCGACTTCAGCCAGGTCACGATCTCGCGGTCCGTGAGTTCCAGCCCTGCGTCGGGCTCTGGGCTGATGGCTCAGAGCCTGGAGCCTGTTTCCGATTCTGTGTCTCCCTCTCTCTCTGCCCCTCCCCGGTTCATACTCTGTCTCTCTCTGTCCCAAAAATAAATAAACGTTGAAAAAAAAAAATTAAAAAAAAAAAATGAAGCTTCTCTAACCGTTCCAGAAGGAAGCAGGGGATACTTTATGCACTGGGAAAAGGGGCTGGCAGTGCTCGAAAGGGTGCCATCTTCCAGCCCGCTTTAGGGTGCACGTCCTACCTCTAGGAGTGACAACTGGACCATGAAGCTGACAGCGGGCAAGGAGTCAGAGACATGGGTGTTTGGCGTGGTTTGGCGCAGCGTCATGCCTGCACTTCTCTGCATTTCACTCTACACCTTCTCCAGAGACAAAGAAGGTGGGGACAGAATGCCCTCAAAGGCTGCCCCAGCCCTAGCAAGTGCTCTTTGTGTGGCAGACAATACCGTCGCTAACTCCCCATCAATCCTCCTTTCCTATCCACTGACAGAACCTGGATTTGGGGTTTGAGCATCACGCTGCCCAATTAGTAAAAAATAAATAAGAATTCCGGGCTCATGTCCCTCCCTCCCTGGCAGGGGGGCGCTGGCCACATGACTCGGTTCTGACCAATGAGATAGCGGCAGAGCCCCTGGGGAGGTAGCCCCTTTGCCTCTTCCCCTTCCCCTTCTCCATCCCCTTCCCCTTCCCCTTCTGCCTTCTTCCTTGTGCTCTTTGGTGTTTGCGATGCTTCAGGGACCAGCAGCCATCTTGCAACCCTGGGGGTGGGGCTGGGCCTCGTAGCAGTGGGAAAGTCTCCCTTCTTCTCTTCTAGGTTTGTTAGCTGGTCTTATAATGAAACTGACATAGGACAGATGAACAGGGAAAAGCGAATTTAATTTTTTCATACGGAAGCTACAAAGATAGGAGACTCAAGGGCAGTTGAGGCTTATATGCCATCCTGGGCTGAGGAATGAATGGGATGAGGGCCTGGCCTTCAAAGGGGAGGAGGATGATTCACGGGAGGATAAGAACAGATGTTTAGTAAGCAGATGTCTGTCCTGCCATACAGATAGGTCTTTCAGATAAAAAGTTCTCTGGTGATTTCTCTCTTCCTGGGCCAGACCCCCTATCTAAAATTTTTTAGGTAGTTAAAGGAGAGGTAAAAGTTTTTCCTGTATCTGCTAGGTCTTGATGGCCTTCAGCTCAAAATAATCCAAGTGCCAAAGCAGCATATTTTGGGATGGCATATTTGCTCTCCTTCACCCTGAACGGACAAATCAACACTGTCTGTGTGTGCGTGTGGATGGGTGTGTGTGTGTGTGTGTGTGTGTGTACTCCTGGAACAAATAAAGACATTTACTGTTTAAGCCATGGCATATGGCTTTGTGTTACAGCCAAACGTATTTTTAACTGATATAAGGTCTATGTCATGTCATTTGAAATTCCACATTACTCTTTTGAATGAAGTGCTGAAGGTCAGTGTTAAAGTACAAACCCTCTTTGAGAGGGAATGTTTTAAGTTACAACAAGCCGTTGACTTCTTACTTCAAGTAGGTTCATCAAGATAGCTGTCTGGTCCACCAGCAAGGGGCCTAAAGGAGTAGGCCAGGGGACAACGGTGAGGGAGGGCAGGGTGCAGCCTTGTGAGGGAGGGTGCAGTGAAGCATCCTGTGAGTCCTGGGGCCTAGGGCCTGGGAGAGGCGAGCAGTGCTTGAGCAAAAGATAGAGAATAGTTGGAAAGGATGTGGAAAAGGCCAAATTGGTCCTTGGACTCATCTCTTGTGGAGGACACTTCAACTCTGAGCACCTGAAGGCCCTGGGGGTTCCCAGCAACTGCTCGCAGGCATTTAGAAGGAAGGTGGGAGAGCTTCATAAAAATCACCCAGAAGTTCAGACTTGAATTCGAAGATACCTCTGCTTAAAGTTTCTTTGCCTGGAAAATGTGCTTCCCTCCCGGCTGCCACTTCTTTCTATCTCGCCCCGCTTTAAGAGCCTGCTCAAAGCCCAGAGCCTGAATTGACCCCTTTGGTTCCCCAGGACCCCCTCAGCATGCCTGATCTAGCTTCCATTTCTTCCTCCCCAGTTTCGGTGTGCACCCACATCAGCCCCTTCTGGTTGAATGTCCCCCGGGGCTGATCTGGCTCTGATTTGCTGTGGTGTCTCCTGTAGTACCTCATGTCCCATGGCCTACTTTTATTTTTTTTTTTTTATGTTTAAAAACATGTTTTGAGAGAGAGAGAGCGTGAGTGGGGGAGGGACAGAGAGGGACAGAGATGATCCAAAGCGGGCTCTGTGCTTCCAGCAGAGAGCCCAATGCGGGACTTGAACTCACAAACTGGGAGATCATGACTTGAGCTGAAGTCGGAAGTTTAATGGACTGAGCCACCGGGGTGCCCCCTTGGCCTACTTTTAAACAAACCTTAGTTGAGTGCTTACGATAAACCAGGCACCGTCCAAAGCCATTTATGAGAACCAACTCCTTGGTTCCTCAGTCATCTGGCTCATCTTTACCCAAGCCAGGGGCCTCAATATTGTCCTGACAGAATAGGGCCCGATCTGCTATGGAATAATGCTGGGTGCATTCACACCACCCTCTTCTCTTCCCTCAAACCCTCACTCCGGGTTACCTCCTGGCTTCTTCTGCCAACAGCACCACGCCCTTAGCTACTTTTGCTGTTGAAAGATACACCAGTCCCTGTAAAGTTTTTAATAAAGGAAATGACTTCATGATGAGGCTCAGATCAAGAGGCGAGGAAACAAGGGTCCTGGAGAAAGAGTGTTCTAAAGAAGAGGGCCCAGTAGAATCAACCTTACACAGCACGGGGGAGGAAGACCCCATTGTCCAAGCACCCAAATCACCTCAATAAAATAACCCAATGGGGGTGGCAAGCTAGCCCTTGAGGGCAGAGTTAAATACATGGATTTAGGCATCAGTCAGACCCAGTTTAGGTCTCTGCCATAGCACCACCTCACTCTGTGATCTTGGGCAAGTCACTTAGTGTCCCTCAGCCTCAGCTTCCTCATCTGTGAAATAGGCATATAGTCCTATGGGCTCACAGCTCATACATTTTCTATGAGAATACAATGAGAGAATCCACATAAAGCACTGTGGGTGTTTCAGCAAGGGAGGTTTAATTCCAGAAATTGGTACCGATGTTTTGGGAGGGCTGTTGCAGCCAAACCAGGAAGGCAGTGTTACCCAGAGAGAGATCAGTAACTGCCGGAAGACACTAGCCTCTGGACAGGAGGTGCCAACGGGGACGTGGGGTTACCCACAGCTCGCAAACGCTGTCTCATGAGGCTGGAGTGCCACTGTGGCCCCTGCCACTGGAACCACCGCCGCCGCCATGATGAGGAAGCTGGGAGACCGTGCCCTCGCCGGGGCCGCTGCAGGAGCCCAACAAGCCCACGGGTGCTGCCACTCACAACCGTGTCACAGCGGCCTGCAGTGTCACCTTCCGTGCCTGCAGCTGCCACCACCTGCTGCCACGGACACTTGATTAATTAGCGAAAATATTAACATAATGACTTCTCCCTTGTTCCCATTTCCCAAGATTCTACTTTTCATTGATAGAACCTAACCAAGGCTGACAAGGAGTTCTGGGAAATGTAGTTTTCAGGCTTCTGAATCCTGGATACAGAGGAGAAAATAGCAGAGTGAATATGGAGCTAAGAACCAACTAAGAAATCACTAATACAAGCAGTTAGCACAGTTCACGAACAGGATTATGTTAAATTTCATCATCTTCATCATCATCATCATCATCATCACCACCACCATCCTTGTTAATTAGTTCTGCAATCAATAAGTAGTGGGACCTCAGTTCATTTCACTTTGCCAGGTTTCAATTTCTTTACCTTTAAAGTGAAAGAGTTGAAACAGATGAGCACTGGGTCCTTCCCGAGGAATAATCCTCTTCTTTCCCTCATTTATCCAATCAGCAAACGTTTGCTGAGCACCCAGGAGGAGCCAGACACCGATGTAAAATCGGCAAGATCGGGTTTGTACTAAAGATTACTGCCTAGTGACAGAGACAAATAAATGAATAATTGTGCTACGTAGTAACCATGAGCTCACTTAGCACGTTAAGAGCAAAACAAACAGACTCCCAGTCCAGTGCTCCTTCCTGTTTATCTCGTTACTTCCCCAATCGTTCTAGCAAAGTTCACAGTCAGGGAAATTCTCTTGTTTTGCCTCTGGGTGTGTACATAACCGATAGTCTCTCTCTCCAATAAGCTCCACTTCCCGTTGTCCGTCATCTATCCCTTCCCCCACCTGGGCCCCAATAGCAACTTGTCAATGATGTAGCAGGGAGATGAGCTGCGGAGCGGGTCATCAGCCTGGGGCCCTGGTCAGCACCTGCAGAGCAATCAGGGTAATAAGGGATGTAAAAATATGAATGCTCTGGGTCTTCATGATTTCCCTGTTTGCCCAATCCGTCACTCTGCTACCCATGGATTTCCCACTCTTGCTCATGACCCTAATGTGGGGTGGGAGACCCTGTGTATTCCATCTCTTATTCCTGCTCGCTCCGAATGCATTTCACATATTGCCGTGGAAACGTCAATTCCCCAAGCCAAGAAGACCCCCGTTTCCCAGAAGCTACCTCCACAAACTCTAGAATATAGATGAGCCTGGCCCAATCACGCGCTACATCTGGACCCAGCGGATTTGCAGCACACCTGCATTGGAGGTAAATCGATTGGTGCTTCTTAATCCTGGCTACTACCAGGCAGGTTCTCTCCTACTCATTGAAGCTTAGTAGCAACATGCCCTTCACTGTAAAGAGAATTTTTTGTCCTCTCACTTGGGACTAAAGGTCAAAGTTTAAATCTATATTTAATGCCATTTTCTGAAAACTGGATTTGTGATTCCCTTTATGTTGGTATTACATATCTTAAGGGATTTCAAGGGGAGAAATCTGGGAAGCCCAGTTTCTGAGAATGACCTTTACTTTAAATGTGTAAATAGGATGGAGCTTTTGTTTCTGCTTTTTAAACCTTCTAATTGTGCTTCCAAAGACAGTTCTGGAAAGCATGGGCTGTGCGCGGTGGTTACACAGAAGCCACTTTGAAAAGCAGAGACTTTGATTTTGGTCTTATGCAGATGAAAGGCCAAAGGTTAATGGCTCCTTCGCTGTTGGCCTGCTAGGGACAGTGTCTTCTGAAGCTTGAGCTACAGTGATCCCACATTAGAATATGCAAATAGTACGGCCTTTAACTGCCGCGGAAAAGGGAAAGTTCAAATTTACTTAATTCTATTTTCCCCCTGAATTTTATAAAACATTATTGAAGTGGTATCAGAATATCATTCAGAATGTCAGTTTTAGAATATTTCAAATATTTACCGAAAGGTTTTTTAAACGGCTGCTTTCTCGCTCTGGATGTGGCACTAAAAGGCGGTTATAAAATTGACTTTCCTGGCGCTGCATAAGCTCACGCTTGCATATTTAAAAAGGCAGCGATAGGGATTTCTCAGTTTGCCAAGTGTCTCCAGGCATGGCCAGATAGGTAGTTATACAGGTAGGTAGGTAGGTAGGTAGGTGGGAATGATTGCAATATTTAATAAATGTACCATGAAAAGCTTATTTTTTCCAAGGTTGATCCTCATGTATTATCACATAATCCCCTACTCTCAGACTCCTAAAATTTGGCACGTGTTATTTTGAAACAAGAGATGGTTGTAGCAAAAGAATGGAGGCTGTGGAATTAGAGTTTTCATTACTCAACAACATAATCAAAATCTGTCTCGAAGAAGCTCGCTTTCTGGGTCCCACTGGACTGTTCTGCCCTCGTGTCTCCCGGTCATTCCCGCAGCTAAGACAACAGCCCGGCAACTTGCCAGACCCTGTCTGGATGCTTACTTTCTTTGCACAGCGTCCATCCATGGTAACCTGCGAGGGGTTGCTTTTTTGCAGATGAGGCCCAGGAAAGTGGTAGGACCTGGGTTTCCACCCCAGGTCTGTCTGACGGGGAACCCACACACTCCTCCTGATCTCACTGTGCTCCAAAATAAGTCCACTGGGCTCTCTCGTTGAAAAATGACTCTTTTGGGGCGCCTGGGTGGCTCAGTCGGTTGAGCCTCCGACTTCGCTCAGGTCATGACCTCACAGCTTGTGAGTTCGAGCCCCGCGTCAGGCTCTGTGCTGACAGCTCGGAGCCTGGAGCCTGCTTCGGATCCTGTGCCTCCCTCTCTCTCTGCCCCAACCCACTCGCATTCTGTCTCTGTCTCTCTCAAAAATTAATAAACATTAAAAAAATTTTTTTTTAAAAAGAAAGAAAAGTGACTCTTTTTTTTTTTTTTTTTTTTTTTAAAGAGAGCCATTTCTTCTAGTACTTACTTTTTTCTTTCATCCACACATGTCCATCGGGTGCCTCATCCCAGCCCCTGCCTCCTCCATCAGAAAGCAAACGCACAAGCAGATTGTGGCAGATCTGGACTGGTGTTTCAGCCGCTTTAATGACCAAATCAGGTGTCTTTGTGGTCAGCACTAAGCTGGCCAGATGGAAGGAAGCTGCACATGCCTGGGGCAAATTTGTTCACAGTTTATAGCCGCAGTGAACTTCAGTTGTCAGAGAGGCATCTAAATATCCACTTTATGATTGTCCCAAACATTCCTCTGCTTCTTATGTCTTAACTGTCCCCTCCTGCCAGCAACTTCGGGCCCCGACCCCCCCCCCCGACCCTCCCCCTTTGGAACACAGTAGCTCTCCCGCCTCCATCCCCTTAGCATTTTCCTGGCTGGTCTCTATTTCTTCACTCTGAGAACCGGGTCTCCTCCAGTGGTCTCTTCACCTTTGTCCCCTTGCTGTCGTTGCTGTCGTCGCTGAAACCACTGTTGAACCTTGCCTTTCCAGAATGGCTGCTCTCTTGAGTCCCACATTCTTTATTTAGCTGTGGCTGCCTTAGGCGAAGCTGATTAAACTCGCCTCCTCTACTGCCACGCTTCTTCCCTGGGGTTTTGTGTTACCTCTGGCTTTCTTCTTACCTCTCCTGTGATCTTTTACCTTCTGTTCTCTGAGCCCTCTTCATTTCTCCCTTTGCACTTTGTTTCTATCTGACCTCCCCTATCCCTTCACTTTTAACTGTAGTGGACTTGAGGGAATGCCTTTAAAAACAAAACAAAAAACAAAAAAAGCCCACCTGAACACACTCTCTTCGCTCTATTCACTACCACCTCTCTCCCAGCCCTTCCTTTCTCTTCTAAGGCAAGTTGCCACTACGGTCAAACTAAAATCAGGTTTTATTGTCTTTGCCCGAGGGTGTTTCCTCTCTTATTCCCAGTCCTAATCTCCAAGCCTGCAGTCCTCAGGTGGTTTCTCATAGAGAGACCCTCTCCTTTCTTCCAAAGGATCTCCAGAACTCATTCTTCCACTCCATCCAGAAATGTGTTAATTCAGGGTCCATGACTCTTACACTTTGGCTAATGAAATTCTTGACTTTTTGTGACGCAGCCCAAGACGGAGACAGTCACCTTTGGAGCAATCTTGGAGGGCTTACATAGTTATAATCGCACTAGAAGTGCTTTATTATTGCAGACATCTAATAAATATCGATACAGTTATTGATAAGGGGCGACTGGGTGGCTCAGTCATCTGGGCGTCCGACTTTGGCTCAGGTCACAATCTTGCGGTCGGTGAGTTCCAGCCCTGCATCAAGCTCTGTGCTGACAGCTCAGAGCCTGGAGCCTGCTTTGGATTCTGTGTCTTCCTCTCTCTGACCCTCCCATGCTCCCTCTCTCAAATAAATAAACATTAAAAATTTTTAAATAAATATCCACACAGTGCAGAAATAAGAGTGTGGTTTCTGGAGTGAGGCAGATGAAGGTTCAAGTCCTGCCCAGATTCCTTACAATTTCCTCATTTCTCCTTCTGTAAAAGATAATTTATCATAACAGTACCTATCTCTTGTGTTTGTTGTAAGAATGAAGTTATTAATAATGTGTATGAAAGTTTAGCCGCAAGTCTGGTATAAAATATTCTTCAAAAACATTAGTAGTTATTAAATGGTATTCGATAGACAAGGAACAAACTCCATGGGATAAGATGGTCGCTTCTTACAGCTTAAGTTCTGATTCTTTTCTTTTTTTAAATCTCTGCTTATTTCTAAAAGTGGTTCCCTTTATTTCGTAGGGGAATTTCTAGTTGCATCTGATGCACCTTTTGGGTCTGAACAGTTCATCATAAATCAGGCAGCCTCCCGGCTTTGTCTGGAGATCTCTAAATTCACCTCTTCGCTCCCTATTGGCATACACACCATCAGAGGGCTTTGAGGTACCTAGGGGAACACCTTGGGGGACAAGCGTATGCCTTAGGCAAGAATTCTTTTGACTTGCTTGGCCCCCAACCCAGCTCTATGCATTATACGTCACTTAAGAGCAATCATGAGACAGGCATGGGTACAATTCTTCCACAGGAGAAGTTTACTCTTTTACCTCTTTTAATTAAATTGGCCAAAAATTCAATAAGCATTTTAAAGAAGGATCAATTCAATCGAAGAAACAGAGAACTCAGGATAGCCATTGGTTTTGCCCTTTTCGTGGGGGCGAAGGGGAGGCGGTTATTTGTGGATGAGCCACCATTGCAATGGAGACAAAATGGCTGGATCTGGACTCCATCAATCTGCTTTAAAGCACTTTCAAGGAAGTTGCCTTGACCAAAGGGTGAGAAGTCAGCATTTCACTGCCTTCGCAGCAAATGGTAATTTTTTTCATCAGCCCTGTAAGTGAAAGTCTAAAGCCCAAGTGTCAGCAGTTGTTCCCATGAGGAGAAAAGGGAGCCCAGTGTCCCTGCCAGAGCCGAGAACTGGAAGCCAGGACCTTCGGAGCTCTTGGTTCTGTTGCATGACTGATTCTCCATGAAGGTGCTTTGTTTTCTCTCCTTCAACTTCTGCATCTGTAAAATAGGAGTGACTGGCATCTAGAACGGCCAGAGATTCATAGGCAGCAACAGGCATTAATGAGGTGGCGTATGAAATATTCGGTGAGATTCTTGGATAGAGAATTACCGGGGATTACATACTTGCTTTCCTACTTCCAGATTTAACAAATCTGTTCTGTTAATGCACACTAAAAATTGAAGGCTAGCAAGAGGCCCAAGTTTTATTTTGCAGAAAGTGCTTCAGACATAGCCGGTTTTGGAAATGTCCCTCTGAGCTTCCGGCTTCATTCTAGCCTGCTTTTCTAACTCGGGCACTAACTGTGCGTGACAGACGTCCCGGGCCCTGCAGTCTTAGGGTCACCCAAGCCACACTGCACCCCTCCTCTCCCAGTTTGTTCTATGGCCTTCAATCATATTTCATAATAAAACATCACAACGCTGCATTTTTGCTGCTAAGTCTTAAAATATTCCCTGATATTAACCCTTTCGAGGCTACAAAATAGTGTCATTTTTTTTCCCACTGTCGTTCCAATATTCATATTAGTGGGTCATCTAAGTTGCAAGACTATACAGGGGAGTAAGATGCCTTTAGAAATTTTTTGGTAGTTTTTGTTTCCTTCACTGACCTTTTTGTGAAGAAAGTTGTGTCGTATTTGGCCTGCCCTCAGATTGTCTCATCCAGTGAACCATCTTGCAGATACAGCCCTTCCCAAACATCCTCCCATGCTTCGCTCCGTCCTCTTTGAAAAAACAAAAGTACATGTTCTAGTCTTTGAGGAATGAAAAGATTCAAGCTGCCACCTTCACTCAGAGAAGGCACCTGGCTTTCTGGTTTCCTGAACCTCATCCTTACTCTCCTTAATGTTTTTCTTTGTCCTGTTTCTTAAAAGAGCCAATGCAAAGCATGTGTGAAGCTGGTCTCCAGGGAGTAGCGTGTGCTCACTAGTGAACCCAACGAAGGAGGAAGCCAGACAGGGTCAGCTCCCGCCCCCCCCCCCCCAGGCCCCTTAGTGGAACCAAGCTGGCAGTCAGCTTGGAATGTCTAAGGAGGAAGACTCCAGTAGCCAACCTAATTGCACAACCCCACAACCCCTCTGCATCGTGAGTCACCCTCCCTCTATGAACCCACAGAGCTTTGATGCAGCCCTTCTCAGAGCACCAGTCAAGTTGCTGACATGCCTGTCCAGCCTACCCTTTTTAAGTCGCCTCTGTCACTTTCTCAAAATTCACCTCCAGCTTGGCTCTGTCATCCTGATCCTTTCCACCCCGGGCATCAGTCGCAGTTGTGCAGCCATCTTGGCCTTCCTCATACAACGGAATGAGCAGACCTTGAAGAAGTCCTGGGCCTACGTCAAGAAGTGCAAAAACAACATGCGTTAAGAAGGTCATCCTCAGAGACTGTGTCATAGATATCTTGGATCCACTCTACTGATCTTCTCTGTGACCCAGCTATGGGTCCTGAAGAACCTCTCTGGGGGGCTTCTTGTGGGTGCTGTGTGTAACCAGGTTGGTGTGGAAAGAGAAGGCCTTTGCTGCCTAGAGTCAAAAAAAAAAAAAAAGAGAGAGAGAGAGAGAATCCAGGGGGGCAGCGTTACATCTTTCTCTGTGTCCCTCTGTGCCTAACACTGTGCCTGACACTTTGGAAGCCCTCACTAATTGTCTGTCAGAGGAATGAACACAGATAAAATATTGGTTGACAATTAACTTGCTTCAAAGGATGGAGAACTCTATTTCTGGAAGCTGTATTGAAGTAATTAGTTCACAGATTAAATCGCAAAACTGCTTACTGGACAAATGAGTGAGTGACTTTCTTGGCACACTTCATAACAAGTGACACATCTTTGACCAGTCACCAGGAATGTGAGTTTACCCATCAAGTATTGAGACCCATCGACATGCTCAGGACAGTTCCAGTACCCGGGGGAAGGGAGAAGAAAAAAAGAAGACATAGTAGAATAGTGAGACCCAGGCCCTGTCCTTGAGCATCTTAATTGTAATGAGGAGAGATAGATTCAGAAGGCTCTTTACAGAACCCTTCTGACACTCCAAGCTGGCAGTAGAATCCTGGACAAATTCTGTGGGATTTAGACATGGCTCAGCCAGCCAGATTGGTTCTGGTCACAGCGTCTCAAGACCACATCATGTCACAATGCACTATGGCCACATCACTAAAACATCCAGACATGTGTTCAGCCATCATGCAGCCAAACCAGTGTCTGTGGGGAGATGAGTGGTTCCAGTACAATCGCAAGTCTGAGAGTGGAAAAGGCAAATGAAGAATTTCCGTGGACACACCAACTGGAAAAGAGATGGGGATGTGCCAGCCTCTTCCATCAGAGCTACTGCCTCCTCCTCCT
This sequence comes from Prionailurus bengalensis, assembly GCF_016509475.1. Taxonomy (NCBI): domain Eukaryota; kingdom Metazoa; phylum Chordata; class Mammalia; order Carnivora; family Felidae; genus Prionailurus; species Prionailurus bengalensis. The sequence continues at coordinate 41,227,571 of NC_057359.1, forward strand.
GTCTGTCTAGATTTCCTAACCTTCTCTTGCTAAGAAGTGTGGCTAATTTTTTATAACTCGACATCTATTTCCAACTCTTTTTCTTTCACATCCCTCCACTGTAGCAGCTGGAAAGGCTGACTACAGCTTTTCCCAGCTGCCTTGTGAGGAAGGGTGGTCATTTGCTTCCTCTGGCTGATGTGATGAACGTGAAAGTCTGCTAACGGCTTCTGGGAATGCTTCTGCTTTACTGACACCCAAACCATAGATATGACATCTCAGGTTGGGCAGTCTTCTTGGAAACATGAAAGAAAAGGTCAGGATAAAAACAGACACGTCACTGATTACCTGACATCACTAAGCCACCAAAGCAAACCTCAGACTTCTTGTTAAATCCAGTTTTGTTTAAGTGATTGTTAGATTGTCTGTTACTTGCAGCTAAATGTATTCCTAACTAGATTCAAGATGAAAATTTTTCTTCTTTACACGAAGAATGATCCAATGAAATGTCAGACTCTGGAGCCCAACTTCTTAGGTTTGAAATCCCATCTCTGACACAAGTTGGCTGTGTGATTTTGGCCAAATTACTTAACTTCTCTGTGCCTCAGTTTCCTCATCTGTAAAGGACAGAATAAGACTCCTGCCTCATAGGGCTACTGTGAGGATGAAATTAATTGAAATATTTAAAATGCTTAGAATAATGCCTTACACATAAGGAACACTATGGAAGGGCATTATTTATTATTATTATTATTATTATTATTCAAACCTGAGTTTCTTATTTGACACAAGAACCATTATTTGTATCAAGTTGTGGAAGAATCTGTTTGAATAATAGATGGGTTTTGTATGTGGATTTTGTTGGCCTTTCTTCATTCGTATACAACTTAATGGGTATCTGTCATGGGCTTGGTTGCCTGTAGATACAAAGGTAGAAATTTGGAGCACAAATAAATATTCCCCATGTCTGACCAGCTAAGGATTACATACACACACACACATACACACAGCTATGATTGTGAATCACAGGAAACTTTAAAGTGTCCCTCCTTTTTCTTCTGGGAGACCAAGGAGCTTGCATAAACCTACAGTCTGTCAGTCAACCTCCATGGGTACCAGATGCTCACACTCCCTTTTTCTCCTGCCCTGGCTTCCCTGGAGCTGCCCTAAATGGTCCCTGCTGCTCCCGGGATACAGAGGGTTGCTGATGGTGCCACTTCCCAGCCAGCTGCTGGCTGCAGTGTGCCCAGAGTAGCACAGCAGACCCATGCAGAAGAGAGGGGAACAGAGACCTCCCCAGCCACACCGTCCCCTGAGCCCCAAGCACTGGGTCTGTGCCCAGACTCTCATAGATGTTCTCAGGAGAACAGTTCTCTCATGCTCTGGCTCTCATTCCTATAGCGATGGATTCAGACGCTGTCCACCAGACCAGACTCAAAACAGTCATTCCTGCCATTCTAGCCAACTCTTCCTTTCCCTTTTGCCTCCTTTCCCCATTAGTTGCCAAAAAAAAAAAAAAGTTTCCCATGTAATTAAAGGAATGGACATGAGTAGGGGGTGAAGAGTGGGCCTGTCTGCACCAGCAGCAGCTGGGACCCAGCCTGGCCAGCAGAATGCTCTAGCCCAGTGCTGTCAGAGAACTGTCACCTTAACACTTCATGACAGTGAGAGGTAGTCGGGCAGGCTTTTAAAGGATCAGGCCACACTGATCCCTTCAATACATGAGTATTGATCACTTACTAGGTGCTTGGCGTTGGGCTACTGCTTGGGGTACCATGATGAATAAACACAGAATCTAGCCTTAATCACAATTTCCAATGAAGTGAAACACGGATGAATCTGAGCACTTTTTTTTCTTTTTTCCATTGAAACATCTATGATATGCTATCACTTTTGGACAAGACACATTCCCAGCCTGGACCCTCCAACTCCCTCCATAGGGAATAGAAAGATAAACATTCTTTTATTTGCAGTTGACATGGTTTTATTTTCATGAACTAGGAGTGGCCTTAATAGACAACAGGCCTTGCTCTTCAATGACTGCCAAAAAAGAAGAACTACAGAACATCTTTTCCGAAACCACATCTCTGAACATTTAACTCACTCAGAGTTCACCGTCCCATACAGCAGTTACCTTTTGGGTTAGAATGTAACTGTACAATTCTGATACCCTCTAATCTAAATCTCCAGGACAGTTCACCAAGAGCCCAGTTCCCAAGGGGTCATCCAACAGTATTCCTCAAAGATAAAAAACCCCTAGGAGAAGCTATGTAACTCATCTCGAAAATACACTGAAATATTTTGGGGAGAATTTCACCAAGAGTGATTGGAACCGAAATGGAGAAGTCTAATTAACCCTCCATTAACCAGAATATCCTGTACCTCGAGGAATCTTGGTTAATCAAAGTTTTATTGTACTCTTGAGGATTTGTAGTAACCACTCAACCTGAGATGCAAATGGCTCAGAGGACAGACACAGTATTATTGCCTAGCAAGTCCTTACGGGGCCTGCTTCAATGTATGAGCAGTGCACCTTCACCTCTAGGTATATACCTCCAAATAACCGGAAGAAGGACTCTAATAGATATTTGTACACAAGCACATGGAAAGATGCTCAATATCCCTAATCATTAGGGAAAAGCAAAGTCAAAACCACAATGAGGTAGCATCTTACAGCCATTGATATAGCTACTATTAAAAGAAAACAACAGAAAATCATGTGTTGGTGAAGATGTAGAGAAATTGCAACCCTTGTACACAGTTGGTGAGAATGCAAAATTGTGCAATGCCTATTGAAAACATGATGGCAGTTCCTCAAAAAATAAGAGACAGAGTTGCCATAGGATCCAGAAACTATACTTCTGGGTATATACCCAAAATGATAGAAATTAGGGTCTCAAAGAGATATTTGTAAACCCACGTTCATAGCAGCATCATAGCCAAAAAGTAGAAGCAATCCAAATGTGTATCAATGAATGACCAGATAAACAAAAGGTGGTATATATACACACAATGGAACATTATTCAGCCTTAAAAAGGAATGAAATTCGGATGCATGTCACAACCTGGGTGAACCTGGAGGACAGTATGCTAAGTGAAATAAGCCAGAAGCAAAAGGAGAAATACTGTACGAGTCCACTTACACGAGGTACCCGGAATAGTCAAATTCACACAGGCAAAGTAGAATAGTGGTCACCAGGGGCTGGGGGGAGGTGGGAGTTACTATTTCACGGGTCCAGAATTTCAGCTGGGGAAGATAAAACAGTTGGGGAGGCGGACGGTGGTAATGGTCGCACAACAATGCGAATGTACTTAATGTCATCGAATTGTGCCCTTAAAAATGATATAAATGATACATTTTATGTTACTTATATTTTGCTAGAGTAAAAAAAAATTAAACAAAGAAATGGGTGTTCTTAGGATGTCACTGGCATGCATGTATGTGCAAGGATGATTGCAGGCCATCTGTTCTTTTCTGAATCGTAATCCCTGGCCTGTTTATGCCATAGCGGGATCCTCAGTCTTGGCCATGGTCTCCTTTCCCACCATCCACTAAGGAGTCTGATTAAGTGGCATTGCTGTATCCACATGTGATTTACAAAAATAATATCTTATCCTCACCATCCGTCCTGTTTGTGGCTGCACACTGTAATAGGAATAATTTCAGAAGGTTCCAGCTGGCCTTCTTCAAAAGGTAAAGAAAATCCAACATTTTTCAGGTTTCTCTAATCTTTTGTTGTTTCAAGTGAATGCTTCCTCTGAAGGACAATTTCAGCATTTCTGGGATCTATTAAGAAGAGCATAATGAATGTTACAGAACCAGCCAACTTAAGGAGAGAGAGAGAGAGAGAGAGAGAGGAGAAAATATTGCCAACTTGCAGAAATCCCCCACACCCTCTTTATACCAAAGGAGCCATATCTTCATGCCATAATAAATGCAAACTTGGAAAGGCTCACAAACCCGCCTGCCTCTTCAGCTAATGACAGCCTCAATTATGGGGCCTAATCCTGCATTCCTGACACTCCCCTTATCCCTGCATAACTTCTAGGGGAGTCAAAGGGCCCTCAGCCCTGGCCCTGGCAGGGAGACATTAGTTATGCAGGAGCAGTGCCTGGGGCGTGCTGGCAAATTTAAGGGTCTGTTCATATAACAACACACACTTGGAAGCCTTAAATCCTCATGCTTTGACTCTTCACCTTATCCTGAAATAAAAAGCCACAGTAACTCCATTAAAAAATATAAAATTCCTCCACAGGAAATGAACACTAGTTTGCTTCTAATTTATATCGGTTTTAGGTTTCTTCTTCCCCACTCCCTTTTTACTTTGAATGTTAGTGTCCAGTTCTATGGAAAATATTTTCCTTAAGGAAACAGATAAACACGAGCATCATGCTCGCTCTTCGCATTTTATTTACTAACCTGGCCAAAACAGCGTTGGTTTTTCTGCGGGCTCTCCCCCTTCAGTAAATGAGCGGAAATCCCTCACAAATACACCCAGAGGCTACCCCCTTAAGTCACCCTGTGAGGACACCTAAAGACCTCTGGCTTATTGAGAAGTGGCCTTGTTTTGTATAAACTAATCATCCATCCAGCTACGTTAATAACAAGGCTATAACTCATTTTCATCCTAGGCACACACTGTGTATTATCAGTCTCCTAATTAATCCCAGGCAATTCAGGGGGCAGGTATTATTACTTCCAATTTTCCTCACTGCTCCTCATGCCGGAGACTCGGCAAACAGAGGGTCATGCTCTGTGTCCCACAGGCAGGCCCCCGAGTCCCAGCCCAGAGCCTACTCCACCCCAGACAACCTCTCTCCGGACGGGGAAAGCCCTGGGAACCAGCACACCCCTGCTGATGTCTGAGGCGGCGGGGCTTCCTCACGGGAGAAAGAACCTGGGGTCAGCAGACATCCGGCAAGCCTGCTTAATGGACAAAGTCAACAGCAGCTTCCCCAGAGTCGGAAAATAAACTCAGAGCCTTGGTACACTGAGCAGGGCCGGGCCTGTGCTCTGGGTAGCTGAGACTTCTCCCTCACACCTGCTTTGTCCTTCCTGGGGCGCGGTTGTGGTGGGGGCCCCAGACCTCACTCCCCCCACCCCCCATCAGGCTGCTAGCTGTTTAAAGTCATGATCTTGGGCTGAGGGTTCAAACCCCTCCACCACACCTATAAAATCATAATCCTAGAGCCTTTGAAGTCATAATCTCCCAAACAGGGGATTCTTAGGTTCACTGAAAAAGTAACTTCCCCACCTCTTCTCACTTCCCTGGTTCTGAGTCCAAAAAGGCATGTGTTCAGCCATGAACATGAGCATCTATAAACACTTTCAAAAGAGGTCCAGCTCCCTCAACTCCTAGGGCCCTTGAGCACTGGAAAACTTTCTTTTGTTGCATTCCAAAGAGCTCTAAGCTTCGGGTCTGGAGACCCGTGTTCAAGTCCTAACTCTCCTACTAACCTGACTGGTACTTAAACTCCCCAAGCTTCGATTGGCTCATCTTTAAAGTGAAGATAGTAATACCTGTACTGCCCCCTCCCTTTGCAGGATGGCTGGGAAGCAACAATCCTTCCTGGTCTCCTTCATTAAGCTTCTCCTCTAATCAGTCAATAGCGTTGGAGTTCCTTGGCACAGGGACGTTGACCATCCTCTGCTCTCACTCACTCTCCCCCGGTGAGCTTATCCACCCCAGTACCTACACTGTCAGCACCGCGCCCAGTAGGCCATGGTTCCCATTTTAGGGTTTCTGTGCCCACATGAGGTGTGCTCTCAGTGCACCTGCAGCTCTTCAGAGGGTTGTACCTGCAGGTCAAAGAGGGAAAGAGCTGGGGCTTGTGTCCCACGCCCCCCACCAGTGAGGTTCCTTCTCTGCGGGCTGAGGCATAACTTACTGTGCCAGAATTCCCCTCAGAGATCAGGCTGACTGCTGCCCTCTGCAGTGTTTTGCCCTAGACCACACTCTTGCCTAGTGTCTTCTTCCCTGCTCTTACCTTACCCTCTCCTTCCCTTACCTGGTTCCGCAGGAGCACTTAACCAGCAGCTTAAACACGAGTCCTCAGCACGGGGTCTCTTTCTAGGGACCTCCTCCGGTAATGTATCTCCAGCCAGACTTCACTCAACTCCAGACTCACATATCTAAATATGTCCTTAACTCCCCTTGAATTTCTCAATGGCACCCTCAAGGCCAACATACTCAAAACAGAACTCATGGTCTTCCCACATCCCCAAGCCCAGATGCCTTCCAGGGTTCCCCAACTCAATGAGCCCTACCCCTTTCACCACTACCCCCCAGCCACTTCACAATGTAGAATCCCAGGACTCTCCTTAGAACCCACCTTCCCCTCCATGTCCCATTCCATACAGGCCATCTTTAAGCTCCTGCGGATTTTAGGTCCTTCGTGTAGCTAAAATCTACAAAACTCTCCCCATCAGCTTCCATCACCATCCTGTCTAGGCCACCATTGACTCTTTTCCAGATACCCACAATCCCCTCTGATAGATTTACACACCTTCCTTGTGGCTTCCAGCTTCAGTGCTCCAAACCACTAATCGAATCACATCACTTCCCTACACAAAACTCTTCCACAGGTCTCTGTTGCTGCTAAGTACAAAACTCCTTCCCTTGGCCACCAGGCCCTTCATGGTGCAAGCCTACCTCTCTTTTCACTCCAGCCTTCAGGCATCTGCCTCTTTCGGTTCTTCCACCCAGACTTTTCTTCCTTTTCCTCTGCACCTCATATGTTATGCCCAGGCCTTCCACTCAGCTCAAGCATCACTGTGTCAAGGTTACCCAATCTGATCTCAAATTTCCTATTCCAGGATCCTGTAACACCCCGGGTTCCTCTCCTTGACACCGGCCACAGCTGCAAGATGTTGCAGTCAAGAGATCACAAACATGCATCTGTGTGATCATGTGACTCGGCTACCAAGCCCAGTCCCAGGTTTCACCACTCTGTCCTCCGTAACACCCGGCAGATACTCAAGGAACTTGGTTAGCAACTTAGAAAGTCCATAACCAAGACTGGAGGAGTTTAGGAGCCTAAGTGTTTCCCTCAGTACAAGCAGGGCAGTGTCTGTTCTGTCCCTGGGACCTTCCCGTGATCTTCCTGCGACAGCTCTGCCTCAGGCACGTGTGACCTGAGAAATCAGAGGATTATGCCATGAAATAAGGAACTAGTCTCCCTTAGGAGAGGGAGGCACGAGACAGATCGTAGGCCTCAGTTCCCAAATGTCAAGCTGGAATTATCCCCTCCCTAAAAAGGAAGATACAAACACATTGTCAACGTTCAGTCATCTAACTGCCTTTTAAAAAGAGTTCTCCGATCAAAAGGGAAAAGAAGCCATGGTGTATGCCTACAATAGCCAAGCTCGCGGCTTCAACGCATGTCTTCAAGAATCCTCATGGCAACTCTGCGAGGTATTGCTTGCCCCGTTTTACAGAAGAGGAGACTGAGGAGCTAAATATCTTACCTGGGATCACGAGGTGAGGGAGCAGATGGGCAAGGCTCTCAGGGCCAAGGGCGCTTGCCCGAGAGCCAAGACCATCTTCGTGCCCCACCCCTTTCCGTCTGCACATCCCAACCATTTTCTGAAGTTTCATTTGTTGAAAAAAACATTAGCCTGTGAATGTCTCGTATTGGTACACAAAGTATGATTGTTTCTGGTTTATTTCTTCATGAAAATCACCAGAAAGGCTTTACTTCTGATCCAGCAGATACCATACTTTGAAAGAGCGTGATTCAAAGCAGAGCCTTTGTGAGAAGCAAGGACCAGGTATTATTTATTTTGGTGATGACTAGAAACTAGTACGTTCTCTATAAGCCCTTGTGAAATAGAATTTGACTTCTCTCTTGCTGGCCTATTGCGTGAAGATGAAGTATGAGAAGTTTCTGGTTCTACTTATACCTCTGTCAGCATTCAGTTTGTTTTCCAGACCAAGAGCTTGACTTACTCTATGAAAATGAAATACTGTTTTTGAAAGCATAAAAATGAAGTTTTTCCCTTTATTTTTAAAAAAATTATTTATTTATTTATTGAGAGAGAGGGAGAGAGAGAGAGAGACAGAGAGTGAGAGTGCATGCACATGAGTGGGGGAGGGGTAGAGAGGGAGAGAGAGAATCCCAAGCAGGCTTCTCGCTGTTGGCAAGAGCCCAACATGGGGCTTGATCCCATGACCCCGGGATCATGACCTGAGCTGAAATCAGGAGTCAGAAGCTTAACCGACCGAGCCACCCAGGTGCTCCAAGTTTTTCTCTTTAATTGCTGCATGACCCAATCACAATTATTGTAGTTTGGGAATGGAATGGAATAAATTTCAAATAGGGTCGATGCTCTTGAACAGGGAAGCAAATCCACGTGCTTTCATTTTTTACCCCATCTCTAGACAGAGCCCGGACAGCCCAAGGTAAACAACACATCTGAAGCTGATTCTTTGTCTGGGACCTCGAGGCAAGCCATAGGGAGTGGCAGCAGCTTCAGAATCCATAAAGCAAGAACATGCTCTTCCTGTTCCTCTTGGAATCCGTTTTATATTTCCATAAATGCCTCATGCTTTGTATGTCTTTGTCACCAGGCTTGTCTTGATTTTGTTGCCAGGCCTGTCTTTGTGTATCTTTGTCACCAGGCTTGATAACTCCCTATGGGCTACTGAGATTGAAGAGTCAAAGGAGAAAATCAACTTCTCAGGCTTGGACAAAACTCCAATAATATCACTCAGAGCCAGCATTTTGACAACTCCGTGCAGGTTATACACTGCTTTTATACACTCACTTTGGGGCTGAGGCTTTCTGCCCTCTTTCTGGAATGTTCTCTCCCAGATCTTCTTCCACCTTAGTTCAGGACCAGGATTTGTCTTATTATTCCTGCCTCCCTGGGGACCAAAACAGTGCCTGGCACATTAAAAACACTCAGTATTTTTCATTGTATTGGTGAACAACTTCATTTGAGCATTGTGGTCCTGCCTGGTAGTTCTTATCTTCATTTTGGAGATGCAGGACCCGTATCTCTTTGAGATTAAGCCATTCGCCTGGAGTCACACAACCAGTTTGCGGCAGAATCATAACTTGAACCCAGATCTTCTGCCTCTGGTCTGGAATCTTCTGTTGGGAAGGAAAGTGAATTTTTACCCAAAATTGGGTCATGCTGGGTACTCTTAAAAGCAAGTTGCCCATATGGGATCATTAAATGTCAACAGTCTGGAGTACAAAAGTCCTGATAAAACCCTGAGGCTATTCCTCATATGAGAGATGAAAAAACACCTGCCAGATGAGCTTAATGGCACAGTGCGGGACTGTTCCCAATGGCAACTCATGGGTGGGTTGCTGTCCCTCCATTCTCGCACACCGCAGACCCTCTCCCATCCCTCCCTTCGCTGACCTTGGACCTCACTGGCCTCTGGGTCCCTCATTACAGGAGACTCTGGCCTGGCTCTAGACTTTGTGCAATTTTTCTGACATCCTAATTTCTTGATCACCTGTGCTGACACGATCCTGATTTCCTTCAATATGTCTTTTTTCCACTCCTGGGAAATTTATGTCTGCTCTGGCATATGTCCCCACCTTCCTTTGTGAAAAGAGAGGCAAGGAGGGGAGAGAAAAAAATGCCTTTTAATATTTTTTAGCATTGTCTTCATGTTCTGTCAATAAATTACCTCCGCCAGCTTTTAGAAGCCCTACCGGCTCTTGTACTGACCTCTAGTTCCTTCTGTACTTGAAAAATGCCTTATTATTTATCTTAGCCTCTCTTGCAATCTTCTCTTCATTCCTCACCTTTGCTTTCCTTATCGTGTTTTTGCACTTTCTTAACTTTGTGCCGTAATTTCTCTAGCTGAGTTGCTGTTTGATTTCTTTTTTTCATGCTTGCTCGCTTTCCTAGGTTTGATTACTTCCCCTACCACTACCACATCCTTTTTAGAGCTATTTGTTTGGCCTCTTTACTACACTTCATGTTGCTAGGGAGCATGTATTTTTTTTGGGCAGTTTCTAGTCATTTCTCTCCGGTTACACTCTCCCGTTGGCAGCTGCTCTTAGTACCCTTGGATTTCCTCGGTAGGAGCTGAAAACTTTTGTTCCCTCTGGACTCCCTGCATGTGCAGGGAGGGTCCTAATTCCTGCTGGGCCTTGCAGGGAAAGAGCAGTTTCCCATACATTGGGCTGCAGCCGAGAGAAAGCGAAGTGCTTCGATTTACACGTCACTCAAGTCTCCCCAAGTCAAACCGCCCGCGGGTGCAAGTGGAGTCACTTTACAGTGGTGTTCCATGCACAGCGGCAGGTGGTTGGGTGAATCCTGTGTGCTCACTACTAAGACCAGTCAGGTGTGAATGATATCCTGCCGGGTTCGTCGGCCAATGTCCGCCACCTTCTGGATGGCTTTCCGGCCACCAGGCACTGCTGCTGATCCTGGGCACTGCTGCCACCTCTGTGGGGGATTGTCACATTGACGGGTGCCACCAAACTGCTGCCACACACCTGCACTGCCATGACTGAGGCTGTAGCTCTCAACACCGCAAAGCCACACTGTGTTTGGGTAAAAGACATCTTCTCTCCAATGTTGTTATGCTTTGTCCACAGGTGTCAACCTGGCACTGCTTTGGTCCTGTAGAGCTTTCAAGGAAGCAGAGTGAGTGTCATCTCCTTCCAGCTCTTCTTTATTGCTCTTCAGACAGGAGTCCCTGCAGCTTGGTTCAAGTACACGCAGATACCATTTGCCCCTTTGACACTGAGGCAACATACATCTGTCCATCTCATCTTCCATTAGAATGAGGGGCCCTGAGGGGCACCTGGGTGGCTCAGTCGGTTGAGCGTCCGACTTCGGCTCAGGTCATGATCTCATGGTTCGCGGGTTCGAGCCCCGCCTCGGGCTCTGTGCTGACAGCTCGGAGCCCAGAGCCTGCTTCGGATTCTGTGTCTCCCTCTCTCTCTGCCCCTCCCCCACTCATGCTGTGCCTCCCTCTGTCTCAAAAACAAATAAACATTTAAAAAATTAAAAAAAAAAAAAAAGAATGAGGTCCCCTGCAAGCGGCTCCTTAGTTTTGCACGCAGAAGGACTTTGGGTGAACACACCTAACTACATCTATCCCATCATGGTCACAATTTAGGGCCCACTGCACACGTCGGACTTTGGACACAAGTGCAGCCCCATTCTGACATCTGCCAGAGTCCAGTGGAATCTCTGTTCTCAGGTGTCGACTTCAACAGCATCCCGAGGATGCCTGTCTCCCACCATGGAAATCTGCAGGCAGCAGACAATGGTAACGGATGGAAAATGAAGAACGAAGGTGATGGCAGATACACCAATCAGTACAATCCAGGTTCATTCAGACTTACATGTACTAGATGCAATGCTATCTTCTAGAATCGCAATGATAAATATGGTTACAATTTGCAACTTTATTTTAGAATTTAAGTTCTAGTGAAGGAGAGATCCACATGAAGATAAAATTTAATCACAATATTTTTGGTGGTGAGATAAAGGTTTCCACTGCGAGCCATGGGAGCACAGAGGGGTTGCTGACAGTCCTTCCTTATGGCAGATTTCCTGTGTTTTCTGAGTGTTCACACGAGCAGGTTCACCACAGTAAATATGCCACTCGCACTCCCCGTCTGCACCCCTCACGTCTCGAAAGGTATTTAAGCCACGTCTGTTACCCGCTTTGACTCCCATGCCAATGGGAGAATTGACTCCCATGTCAGTTCTCCAATCAGATATCAAACCGAATCTGGGCCCATGGTGCTCTCTGTTGCAGCAATTTGGAATGAGAACACAGAGTATGAGTCAGGTGTACCCACAGGATCATGGGCACTTGACCTGAAAGGTCATAGAGGGTTGATCCTGAAGTTGATGCCCGAGCAACCCAGGGCCACCCATGAGGCAAAGTCATGGGGTTCCAAGGGCATGGGTAAGCAGAGAGAGGTGGACCTCAGAAAAACAGGGAATGGGGCACATGATGCAGAGAGCAGATGCAGAGTGGGGCCGTTCAGAGTCCTGTGTCCACACCGTGAGTTCACATGAGCTCGTGATATCCTGGTTCCGGACCTCACAGAATTCAAAGCGTGTCTTTCCTCTCATTTTTCTGTAAGATTATCTGTTGTAATTCTATGGTAACACTCCTCTTACCTTCAGCTAGTTCGACTGGATTTTTTTTTTTTTTTTTTGCTTTACAACCAGAGCCTGAATTAATATAACCTCATATTTGCGCACCTATAGCCGTCTGAGGCAAGACTTCTTCTAAACTCGGCAAGTGCCCTCTTCGTTACCTGGCTTAAATGTTGCCTCCTCTCTGAAGCCTTCCCTGACAGATCCCTCCCTCGTGATCCTTCAGGACACTGCCCATAACCATTATGTTGTGGTGTAATTGATCCACCTAAAAACACGCTGCCTTCCCGACCACGAGGTCCTCAGAAGGAGAGCCGTGTCTTAGGGCCTGTTACCCAGAAGGTGTTCAGTCAACGTTTGCAGAATTGCCTCAGTGACTCGCAGTTGGTTCTGGAAGCAGCCTTCCAGTTGGCACACCACGCTGTCTGCCACTCAATCTTCCCGGCACTCGGGGGGTTCTTTCTGGGTTTATGCTGACTTTGCTAACTTACCATTTCATTCCCAACCCCATCTTCTCTCAGTCCTCCCTGGCGTCCGAGATTGCTGCCTTGTTGGGTCTCTCCTGCTTTGTGCAGACTTCACTACCCTTGGCTCGGTGACAGTTCCAAGGCGAACCCCGTGGGGCAGAGCACACGCTGTTTCCCAGGGTTCTAGAACTCTTTGCTGAGTTTTGGCTCCTCTTCATGGCTTTGTGTGGTTGCCTGGGGCCCAGGCTACCTGTGTGTCTGCTCCTGACAGAATCCCCCCACCCGATCCCGCCATCTGTTTATCTTGGCTGCATCGCCTTCTTTATGTCCCTCTTCGGAGAGACGGCGGATAGCAGCTACTTCTAGTCAGCCAGAAGCCCTCGCTGCCTTGTCCATCGGAGAAAATTTGTCTCCAGATCCGCAGCAGCTTTCTTTACGTGGGAGAGAAAGAACATCAGTGCCCGTGTGCTCAGGAAAAGCAAGGACAACAACAACTGTTACCCTGTGTAGACCTTTTTTTCCTTTATGGATTGCAGGGCCCCCCCAGCAAGCCCACCAGGTTTCCCTGCCAAGCCATATATCCACGCCGCTGGTTCACCCCGTCAGCCTGGGGCAGGGGATGGCGGCAGGAGAGTTTCACAGGCAGGAGAGTTTCACAACTTTGGGGGATTTTACTCCTCTCTGTTCTCTCTCACAGAGTGTTTTGCAAGAGGGGTTCCTGTCGGTACAACCTGATGCTCTAACCTCCGTACTTATAGTACTGATAGATGTGGGATTGCCGGGGGGGGGGGGGGGGGGGGGCGGTGGTCAGGTGGTTTAAGCACACTGGGGCTGTGACACCTTTGCCCCTCCAAGTGTTACTTTCTGACCTCTGCTCTCAGGCACAAAGCAAAAAACAACAACAAGGGCGACAACAACAGCAACAACAACAACGACTCAGGCTCAGCTCAGCCCCATGAATTTCAGAATGGACTTCCCTGTCTCCCTCCGAACCACGCCTCTCGCGCTGATAGATACGGCTTTTATAGATTCTATGACTTTTCTGTATCTTGGTCTGGAAATGGAGCCAGAATTTTTGGCTTCAAATAGCACCTGCTGAGGTCGTGTGCCTAGGCTGTTTCTGGTCTCCGTGATGGACACGGGAAACGAACTGGGGACAGACCTGTCTCTGAAAGGGCTCTTCCTTAGTTGAGGTAAGAGAAGCAGCCCTTCTCCAGTTGCCTGGAGTAGCAGGCAACATGGCAGACGGTCCCTTGGCCCTCTTGCTGCAGGGTAGGTATGGAACAAGAGACCAAGGGCAGTCACCAGCCAGGCCGAGAGCCATGAGTGATCAGAGCAGGAGCGGATGCCTCTAGTTTTGACTCTGTTCCTCTCTTTGTCTTGCTTCCTTCTTCATTTGGAGGTCTTAGCACATCAAAATATTAGTTAAGGCACCTTTTGGGATGAGCACTGGGTGTTGTATGGAAACCAATTTGTCAATAAATTTCATATAAAAAATAAATAAAAATAAAAAACAGAAAAAAAAATATTAGTTAAGGAGATAATTTAATCTGGAAACAAAATGATACCTCTTTAAACCTACTCACCAATCAGACAGCTAGAAGCTGTTTGCATCTGACCATAAAGGATCCCCAAAGCTGTTCTTCTAAAATGAAAACCTCTCTCAGTGATTTGGGGGTGGGGGGCTAAAAGTATGGGCAATAGGAGAGAAAGAGCACTTCACTGGGAGTCAGGGCCCTCTATTTCTAGTGCTTGGCTCGTTACTAATGATGTCACTTTGGGCAAATCATTCTATTTCTCTGGCTTCATTAGTGACCTCAGTGGGAGCAGTTTTAGTAGAAAATCTGACATCCTAATTGCCAAATCCATAGACTAATTTTCATTCCTCATCCCACTTGACAACTCCATTGCACGTGGCACTCTGACTGCTCTTTCCTTCTCAAAACGTCTCTGCTCTTGGCTCCTGGGACCCTGCCTCTGTGAATCCTTCTTCCACTTCTCTCGCAGCCTTCTTCTCTCTTCCTGAACGCCCCTCCCACTCCGTTCCCTGTTGCCTGATGGTATTCCCCAGAATTTCCCTCCTGACTCCTGTTGTCATCACACATCCATTTCCTAAGTGATTCCATCCACTCTTCTGGAGCCCCCATCTCTGCTGGTAACCACCATACCTGTACTTCAGAACTCTCTCGGCCTCTCCTCTGAATGCCATCCTGCTCCTGTGTCTGCCCGCAGGATGACCCATCTACTTGCACAGCAAGCCCCTCACACTCAGCCTGCCCCAAACTCAGCTCATCATCTTCTTGCATATATGCCACCTATCCCCTGAAACCTGAATCCTTGCACCCATCCCGCCTTCCGTATTTCCCTTGCTCTCGAAGCTAAATGGTCTTTCATGCTTTATTCTCCCTAGCACAGTGAGAGGTGTTCCTACATCTTCATTCCACCGGTGCTGCTGAACTTCAGGTCCTCAGGGTCTGTCATCTGGATCTTTGAGATAGGACCCAAAGTAGTCAAGAACGGTTTGGGCTGATATAACAAGAAAGTGGAGCTTGCCTTGGCTTGACCAAACAGAGCTTGATTTTTTTTTTTTTCTCACACAGTAAGAAATTCAGGTATAGAAGATCCAGAACCAATATGGCAGACCCACAATACTTGCAGGGACCCCAGCTTCTTCTATCTTTCCAGTCAGCCATCCTTGACATGTGGCTATCATGGGCTTGTCACCTAAGCTCACAGAATAGTTGCTTCTCTTCCACATTCACATTCAGGGCAAGAAGAGAGGGGAAGGGAAAAGGACAAAAGGGCAAAAGGCAAATTGCCTCCTGAGTCTGTTTTCTTTCAAAGAGCTCTCCTGGAAGCTCCACCCACTGAGGTGCATTTACATTCCACTGGGCAGAACTGTGTCACGTGACCACCCTCTGTATGAAGACTGGGAATGGGAATTGGGAAGGTTGTTTGTTTCAAGCAGGGCATGCTGCTTCCCTTATTAAAATTGGGATTCTATTAGAAAGAAAGAAAAGGAGAATTGATACTTCAGAAGTAAATAACTGTGTTTGCCACAGCCTGATCTTGGTCATCAGAATCTCCAGTCACTACTCTACTCTCTATATCCCTGAAAAAAAATGTGATTATATTTTCACCTGTTTTAAATGTCTCTGGTGAATCCTCATTGGCTACAGAATAAAGTACAAATACCTTGGCCCACAGTCTGGGGCCATCTTCCTTTCTATGCTCCTCTCTTGCCATCACCTCCCCCTGTAGAACATACCCCGAGCTCACAGAACTTTTCGTGGCTTCCTAAACCCGTGATGCCATGCTTTTGCACGTGTTATTCTCACTGCCCTGCTGTCTTTCTCATCTCTGGACATTTCTTCATACTTCATCGCCAAGGAGGGAATAGGCATGTATCTGTCCCTTACCTCAACTATCTTCCTCGACTCCTAAAAGACAGACATTCCTTACACCTATGAGTCCTCCCTGTCCCCCACAGGCTCTACCCCATAGGACAAGACATTCATACTGAAAGGGCAGAGCCCTGTATTAGGTGGGCCGTGTTTCCTGGAGGATGGGATTACTAAGTTGAAAGAAAACACAAATCTTGGAGCACATTCTTTGCCACTTGCCACTCTCTCAGTGAGGCCCAGGACCTTCTCCCTTACAATTATTTCATTTCTTCTTCCCTTGAGAAAATTAATCTTGAGTAGGACACCTCAAGCAGCAGCTGGGCCATGATCCTGGCTCACTCCATTTCTATAATTCATCCATGCAGCTACTTCAGGAAGCTGACTCGGAATCTTCTCAGAGACTCAGAATTCTCTCTGTTGTTCTCTGCAGACAGCCTGAGTGTAAGGGTCCCCAGACCGCTCTGTAGTATGGAAGGCAGGGCACATATGCTGAATTTTACCAGAGCTTTGCATTGTGGGATTGGGCACCTGTCAGGCTTCTGATAAGAGCAATGGTATGTTTTCCGTACAGCTAGGGAACCCTTGTGTACTGACACTGATGTGCTGATCAATCTTTAACAACTGGCTCTCTGAGGTGGGAGTGGCTGGGGAAGGGAAGCTCTGGTGTGTAGGCCTTACCAAATCCTGTGGTGTAAATACTCCCATCATAACCAAATTGAAGCTCCCGACGGGATGCAACTGAACCTGAAGTTGGAAGGAGGCACAGTTGGCTCTGGCACAAGGAGCCAGCAGAGAGGAAGGATGCATGATCAGGTCTAAGCACCAAAATCACACACAAAAGCTTAGCAGCCAACTCCTCAGCAACATCTCTGAACCAATATTCCCTTCCATCAAAACAGGACTGTCTCTTCCCCCAGTTCACACTGCTCTTTGATGATTCTTCTCCCACGACAGTGTTTTTGAAAGTCTTCTTTTGGTTGAATGAGTGCCCTTTGCTGCAGTGTGCATCGCCTCTACCATTTACTCCACAAACGGGTACCCAGGGCCTTCTGTTCCGCCACTCCCTGTTGAATCCTTTTCCCATTGAAGAGGCTGCTATACTTAGGGTCGCCACCAGGAGTCACTCTCCAGCATCAGCCAGAGACAAGGAGCCTGAGGAGCACATAGTAGGGCTAAATGCCTTCCTGTCTAATGAATGAAGGACAGAAAGAAATGATGCTTTCTTACCTTGACCCCAACCCCTCCTCCCCGATTTGCCTGGCTATCTCCTACTTACCTTTCGGGGTTTAATTTAAATGTCTCCTTCTCTAAGAAGCCCTTCTTGGACCACCTAGCCCCCACCGAATGTGGGTTGGATGCCTCTTCTCGGGCTCCCATAAACCTTTGCCATCTATAGAATCAATCATCCTGCCTACCCACATTTCAGTGCTGACAGTATTGCCTACTGGACTGTGAACTTCATGAGGGCAGGGGTGTTGCCCATAGTACTCCTGCAAAAAGGCACTCAGTAAACAGTTGCAGAGTGGGTGGTTAAGAAGAATGTGTAATGCTTTCAAATGTTCCCTGGGGAGGTTTAGTTTAATTTCTTTCGCCTTTGTCTTTTTCTCTTGCTATCATTACTATTATTTTTCTCACCAAATTCCTGCTTTCAGGATGACAGTACAAAAGAAAAAAAAAGGGGGGGGGGGGTAGGAAAGATTTCAATGAATCGCAGCTTCCAGCTGGTTATCATTATTTAAATTTTGGCTTTATCATTGTGGGCAACTGAAGCCTATGATTTAAGCTATCTCTAGCGGAGCAAGGAGGGCGGGTGCCCGCCCAAACACTCATATTTCCAGAGCGCACTTTGCTGTGTCAATACACATTACTTGTCACATTGCAAAGAGTCTGAGAAGTTTGATCTCCACTGTTAGATTGTTGTCATGTGTCAAATCATACAGCCCAGGAGGAATGCGTACGATGCACAGGAAAAGCAGACACTGAGCCGCGGTCAGACTGCCTCTAAGATAAACACTGTCGTGTAGACCAGGAAAAGAAAGGTCAAAAAACAATCTGAAGCTTCGGATACTGTAAGCCCTCTTTACTTTCATTTTCTTGCCACTCTGAGCCTTCAATTTTACCAGCGTGGGCAAATACACCTTTTCATCCAACAGGCCTTCCCGCGGATTCTCCCGCGATAGGGGAGTGGTTTGAGTCATGGTCCCATCACTGGTGAAGCAGGGTGGCGTCTGTGAAGCCCTCACATTAAAGCGGACCAAAAAAGCAGGCATGGGGAGCCTACAGGCCCTTACCCGCTGTCTCCCGTGACACGGAAGCTCAAAGAAGATGTGCAAATGCCACTAGATGCTGGGAAGAAAAATCCTCTTCAGGGAGTATAAGCTACCCAAGTAGGAAGGCCGGAATCATTGTTTGCTGCCGCTGCTGGTGGGTTTTTTTTTTTTTTTTTTCCACTTCTCTGTCTTTTTTTTTTTTTTTTAAGTTGGCTGAAAAAAAATTAAACAAACAAACAAACAAAAACCAGGGGACCAAATGAGTCCTAGATTTCTGTATTAAAGAAGGAGCGGGTGCAAGTCAACCTCCCCATTGAAAGACGCCCACACACTTGAAATAGTTTCCTAGAAAGGCAGATATAATTTAACTGGGTGTAGCTGAGCGCACTGGCAGGGCATTTTTACGACACCTTCCAAATCCTCGATGGCTGATCCCGTGGTATGACAGCAGCATACCACATTCATTGCACCAGACAAGGATTAGGGGAGTAAAATTAGTCATGTATGTAAATTGTAATCACGTTGGATGGTTGTATGTGCTCATTTAGGCATTTTAACAGTGTGTGATGCTATCCTCTCCACAGGACTAATAAGCATTAGCCATAATGAGGTCAGTCAGTCAGTCAGGCATTCCCAGGGGATTTAATTGGGACATGGGTCTCTGCTGAAGTGAAAATTAATAACTTTTGTCAATGTTCTGGTGAAATGTTCTGTCTTATTAAACTATGAGGGTCAATTAGAAAGCATTATGTAATAAAGTCCCCAGCAGCAGAACTCAAATTGAGTTATACCACACTCATTATTCCAGGGCGAATGCATTTGAAAATGGAAAACCAGAGCGCCATATGGAGGATTCGGGTCAGATTTACAAGCATCGCATGTTAAGGCTTCAACAAGAAGGAAACAATTAAACGTAATACCGAAATAAATCAGCGCGCCGAGCGTGCTGTGCAGGGCCAGGAGCCTGGGGCCGGCTGCAGCCCCGGGGCTGTGACACCGCAAAATGGCAGCGTTTAGGAGGCTTGTCTGGGCTGCGTCAGGCAGCCCCATCCCCGCAGATCGCTGCGAGTGCTTCAAATCTGGGGCACACCTGGAAGGCTCGGGCCTGCACACTGCCTCATATAAATAACTCTTTATTGTGTGGCTATTAAGACGAGAGATTGCTTTTATTAAAGTGCAAGTTATTGTGGTACAGCAAATTAAAGAATTTTAAAGCATACTAAACAGCCACCGATATTCCCCATTTGGTCATGTTTTACGGTACTTTAAATGGGCGGTATGTTGTTAGGGAGATAGAAAGCCGGTGCCAAGGTAGGGAACTGACAAAACAGTCATCAGGCAGTCCTAACCAGGAAGGGTTGGGAGGGTCACTGTCATGGGTCTAGATGGGGGGCGGTGAGGGGGGGGGCAAGGATGTCCCCTGGCCTCTGGAAGACTGGGAAAGGTGGTGGTTGTCTGCTGCATTCCGGTAGAAAAGGACATCTTTGATGTTTTTAAAGATGCTCTGCAGATAAAACAATTAGGAAACGGAAGCAGGTAAGGAGGGAGTTGCAAACACATGTACCGTCTCGATACTGGGGGGGGGGGGGGGCACAGCTTTCATCATCTGCCCGGCTCAGCCATTTCTGAACTGTCTCTTCTCCCGTGAAGTGAGCTGGGTCCCATGATTTCCCCTTCTATCCCTAATGCTGATTATGTGTCTCCTTAGAAACAAGTTGTAACGATGCCCCTTGCTTGGCTCCAAACCATCATGGAACCCCAGTTGTTTCGTCTCCCTCACCTCTCCGACCGCTGCCGTGCTCTGGGCCCCTGCCCCTTCCCACCAGAGCCACCTCCACTCCCGCTGCCTCCCCCCATTCTCTAAAAACACACCTCTGGTCATGCCACCCACCCCTGCTTAAAAACCCTTTAACACCTTCCCTTTGCACACAGGGTAAAATCCAAAACCCTCCCCATGGCCCCCCGAACCCCTCCCAGATGTGCCTGCGGCTCACCTAGAGCCCCGCTTCCCTCTCACCCCGTTCTCACAGATTCTGGAACACGTGAAGTTCTCGCTCTAACCGGGGTTCTCACACATGCGGTTCCTTTAGTCTGGAATTCTCTTCCTCCTGATTATGTGTGGCTGGTTCTTCCGAAGCCTAGATATCCATCCTCCAGGAAACCCTCCTGAGCATTCTGTCTCAGGTAGCCCGTCCAGAACTCTGCATCATCATCCCACACGTGCTTCCGGAGAGTCACCGAGGCCTATCCAACCACACCTGGTCTTTACCACTATTGGAATAAATACCAGCCTAAACCTTATGGTGAAAGCATGTTTAAAGCCGATTTGAAAACTAAAGCTGCTCCGTCAATAAGAGAATAAATGGTTGAATTCGGTTGTTTTCATAAAACAGGATACGAAACAGAATGAGAATTGAGAATGCATGGACCAAGGCTACAGACACAAAAACCGTGTTGAATCCCAAACACGTAATGTTGAACAAAAGCAGCAAGTCACAAAAGAATGCATACGTCGTGATGGCCCTTATACAGAGTGGAACACATAAGCAGCACATAACCAACATAGTGGATGTGTGGTAAAACCATAATGAAACAAGTAGGAATAAGGAAGATTAAAAAAAAAAACAAAAAAAACAAAAGCAACATTCAGATAGTGGTTACTTGCCAAGTGTGGGGGTGGGGGGTGCGAAGGAAAGGGGCCAACATAAGGGATGGATGGAGGGTCATACTGTTCTTCATTTTCAGTTGGGTAGCAGTTTCATGATTCTCCAATTATTTTTTCTGCTTCATAACTTGTATGTTTTTGTGTATTTAAAAACGCCATCAATTTTTTTTTAATTAAAGCAGACTTTAATTTCAGCTTTGCCTGAACATACCCAATCTCAGGGAAGAAGAGCTTCCCCTTCTTCAGGAGTGCCTCCAGAAGCTTCCTTCAGCTAGCCACACCCACTGAAGGCCGAGAGACAAGAGTCCTTGGGATCTGTCCTTGGGCCAAGTCAACACCAGTAATTGTTCAAAATGGAAGAGAATGACTTCGGGGATATTGGGTAGGGCTCTTGAGCAAAATTAAGCCTTTACCGGTCCTTCCACAATTAGCAAACTCTTCCAACTTCAAAGCTTTTCCACCTTTTACATTCCCTTATTAAAATCCAAATACCCCTGAAAGTATCCACCCCAGAATCAATACCCTCATGGTCATCACTAACTGAGAGCAGGATCTGGGGTTGGAGGCTGGGGCACCCAAGCGGGGAAGGGGCATGGCAGAGAAGGAGGTGAGGCAGCCCCAAAGTCAAGTCAGGCAGCATCACATTTGGCCCAGGGCAGCCTTGCCGAGTGTTTTGCACAACCCCACTGATTTCAGATTCTCTTCATTTTTTTTTTTATTCGAGTCCTCGACATGTTACCTTACCGGCACAGAATGCCCCAAGATGGCCAATGTGCCCCCTGGTGATGTTGCCACATGCTGAGATTATCCTCCTTGAGCAATCCCTCTTTCTAATGTTAGTGGAGGGGGTTTCTGGTTCATTTGTGTTGCTGGGTCTCCCAGGGCCACACTTCTGTTTCGAGAGAGAGTTTTGGCACCGGGATCCTTCTGACATG
The DNA here is from genome assembly GCF_016509475.1 of Prionailurus bengalensis. Lineage (NCBI taxonomy): Eukaryota > Metazoa > Chordata > Mammalia > Carnivora > Felidae > Prionailurus > Prionailurus bengalensis. Next base: position 41,249,382 of record NC_057359.1, read on the forward strand.
TCAGGCTGAAAAAGTGAATTTGAGCCAAGAGTTCTGTTTCTTCATTTTGGTTATTTATGAGAAGCTGGTATTTTCTGCTAACAAAGACAACGGGAAATTTCAAAACCTGAAAATTATCAAGCTGCAGTGGTGGGAAAATAGAAGTGGCAAAGTATTTCTCAACCAGTTTGAGTAACTTGCCTTCAATATTTTTTCCCAGGAGTAATTACAAACAGAAGTGCCACTTGCCTTTCGGGATCTTTTTGCTGAAAAGTATGAAGCTATTCCAGGAAAAGTCTACACAGAGAGTCTCTATCACCACACACTCTTATAGGAAAATGAAATCTGTCCTAACCTCTATGCTCTGGCTAGTGAATGAATGAGTCAATGAATGAATAAACTGCTTAGCCTTACACAAGTAATGCTACAGATCAAATAAATGCCTGTTAGCCAAGCATTACTATCCTCGTCTGAGGCCCCATTGTTTCTTTATCCAAATAATGTGGGCTTTTCTCTGATTATAAAATGAACATATGCAAATTATAAAATACTTAGGAAATACAGAAAAGTACAAAGAAGAAAACAAAAGCATCCATAATCCTACCCTACAGAAGGACCTTATTAACATGGATGTCTATGTCACATCACTGTTTTCTGAACATATAAATGTTCCATGGCTGAGATCTTGCTGTCTACACTGCTTACTCTATCTGTGTTCGACAGAATTCTAAGATGACCCCCAGTGCCCTCTGCCCTTGGTTAATCTCCTCCTAGTGAATGGGTAGGAGGAACCTGGGAATATGATGGTCTGGGATCCCCATGATTAGGTCACATTGCATGGCACACTTTAAGGAGATTGGTTATCCGGGTCACCTGACCTAATCAAATGAACCTTACAAGAGATGGGGCTTGTCTGGAGATAGACTTGAGGCATGAAAGGGTCTGAAGCAAAGGAGACCCTCCCTTGGTGGCTTTAGAAAGAGGACCACATGGCAAGGAAGGCTAGAAGCTTATAGGAATTAAGAGCAGTTCCCAATGACATTCAGTAAGGAAACAGGGACCTTGGTCCTACCACTGCAAGGAACCGAATGCTACTGACAACTTGAATGAGCTTGAAAGAAGATCCCAGCCCCAGATGAGAGCATCACCTGGCCGAAAGTAGTATCTGCTGAGCTACACCCCCTCTGAGAGAAAGAAAACCAAGGTGTTTCTAAAGGCTTCACTTTGCTCCCAGATAGAAAGTGAAAACTCCGGGAGAGTGTACGACCCTTTGTGTTTCAAAAGTGAAGGCCCTTAACAGTCACAGGCTCCACCGTCCAAGGAGAGGGATGAAAGTTGTGAGCTGTAGGTGTTGAAAAGAGGCCAGTTCCTCCCAAGACCAGGAGAGAAATAAGGGTTGGCCTTTGACCCATGATGGAGCTATGTCCCCATGTGAGCCTGGTGCCCTGGGGGACCTCAGGGAGGGCCTGCCGTGTCACTGTCCATGGGTCAGTGCCCACCATGGCTGGGGATGCTCTGCCAGGGTCCTCAAACCCAGCCTGAGGCTGAGGAACAGACAACTCTTCTCACTACCCTTAGCTAGGATTGGCTTCTCCCAGATTTGATTTAACTTTGAAAAATAAAGAAATAGGGCAGTTTGTACCACTTGGGGATGCGGGGCATTCTTGTTACATAAATGGCACGGTGATAAATAGTTCTACATAAATATGGAACTATATTCCGTTACTACTTTATTTGCATACATTTCTAGAAGTAGGTCAAAGGATAGAAACATTTTAAGGTCCTTCCTATAAATTATCAAATTAGCAGGCTTTTAACTTTCCTAAGCTAAAATATATACAATACTAATTTATAATAAATTCTTTCTTCCGTCTCCAGCCCCAACCACCCGAATACAATAACTACAGAAGATTCGAGGCCCACTTGAACGAGCCTGGGTGCTGTGTACTTCTTTGTGGAGAAAGGTATTGTGCAGCTTGTGCTGTGGGACAGGCCTGGATACACACCCCCACCTGTACTATCGACAGACTGCATGAACTTGTGTACATGCATTTTCTGGGACTGCCATAGCAAAGTTGCCCAAACTGGGTGCCGTAAACAACCTTAATTTATTGTCTCCCAGTCCTGAAAGCAAAAAGTCCAAAGACCAAGCTGCTGGTAGGGTTGATTCTGAGAGTTGTGAGGGAAGAATCTGTCCAGACCTGCCTCTCAGCTTCTGGTGGCTTACTGGCAATCACTGGCATTCCTTGTAAACAAATGACCATCTTCTCTCTGTGTTTTTACATGGCCTTCCCTCTGGCCTAAATTTCCCCCTTTGTATAAGGACACCGGTCATTTTGGATTAGGGCCTACCATAATGACTTCCTCTTAACTTGATCATCTGCAAAGACCCTGTTTCCATATAAGGTCACATTCACAGGTACCGGGGGTCAGGGCTCCAATGTGTACTGGTTAAGTTATCCACTAAAATTTGTGTTATTATTATTTCACATGGAAACACAGAAATCCATGCTTAACTGGGTGGAGATTTATGCTTATGTGGCCACCATGGTGCGCCTAGAGGAAATATACTGTCTTACTTTTCAAATGTCTTGTGCCTTTTCCTCGTCCAGCCTTTGTAGGCAGGTTATAAGCCAGACACAGACCTCACCTCTCCCACAAAGCCCACTTTGGAGATTTGGCGCCTGCCTTCTGCTGCTAGTTCATTGTTTGAAAAGTGCTGACGCCTCTCTTCATCCACGGTGCCAGGACTCCGTGCCAAAGCTGCCCACATGAGCGAGGCTTTCCCTGCATGCCAGGGTTTCAGAAGGTGGGGTTGGCACCCACCATAGTCAGAGAGGCCCTTGTGATACAACACACATACATGCACACACACACACAGGCACGCACATGAGCCGAGACCAGAGACCCCAATCAGGCCTCAAAGCAACTCTTAAAAGGAATAAAAATTGCTCAATCTCTTTGATGATATTCAAAGGATCTTTTTTAACATATGAGAAAGCACATTCTAAATTCTGAACACATCTGGTGTCATCAGCTCTTTTTCCCCCCCCACTAAACCCTCTTAATTCCATAATTTAGGAGGCCTTAAGACACAGAAGGATCTCACTGCGGCATAATTGGGTATCCTGTGTACTCCAGGTTGGATTTAATGCCCCACCTCAGCCTGGAAACTTTTTCACTGAGTCAGACAGGAAAAGTTTGAGGCGGTGGGGGCGCGGGCTGGGGGTGGAGGTGCGGGACAAGGACAGCGCCCTGCCTGCTCAAGCAACTTTGACGGGAGAGCTGAGCTGCCTGCAGGAAAATGTTTGCTATTCATTTTGCCCTGACACTCCAGGAGAGGAGTACAATTTCTTTTGTGATTGGAGGTAATGTAATCTACAGGAAAATCAATGTGGGCTGACAGCAGAATCGCCCAACTGATCTGCAGACCAGAGACGCTGAATCACAGCAGGCTGCAGGCGGCGCTTTGGCAAAGGTGCTTCCTGCTGCCTCTGGGAGAACGGGGTTGTGGAAAACTCCCACCCTGGGGTGCTCCTGACTCTTCCCCAGCCTGCCCACCTGACGCCCAGCTGCTAGGAATTGAGTGACAAAGTACTCAGCCTGGGGGATGAGGCAAAGGGACCGGAGGGCCACAGCACGCCCTGCTGGGTTCTTGAGAGGGGAGAGAGAGAGACGGCAGTCCTAAGACTATAAGATAGAGACAAGAAGGGATAGAGAGAGACCAACAGGCAGACAGACACACATGCATGCGTGCACGGACCTCAATTTCAGATGGTCTACATAAGCTTCTATTAGTTTACAACTTTGTAAATTTAAAACATTCAGGCGGTGTACCTACCATCCCAAAACATGCATTACCTTCTGTAGTCAGGAAAGAAACCGTGGCAAAAACAACTAAGAGACTTAACAAACACTGAGTCTCACCACCCCCAAAAACCTGTACTCATCTGCTTAGAACCCTCCGCCGGCCCAGTTCAGCTGACTTCAGCACCACAGCCTCAGCAGCACCAGCAGCAAAGTTAGCAGGTGTCACCCCAATATGGTTATGAACTGCTTCCCATGATCCGCGGGCATAAATCAGGATAATAGGCCCGGCCGTCCCCTCCCCAGATGTCCCCTTTAGCGGAGCCATAGCCACAGACCGCCTCCTGGCCTCTGGAGTTTGCTGTAAGGCATGGCCAACACTCCCCCTCTCTGGGAGTACTTTTCCGGACACTGTTCGACTACCTCTCCATGTAGTCAAAACACCCTGGCTGTCTATTGCATGAAGCATGTGGAAAACTGCATCTGGGGAAATAATGGGTTAAGAACCACAACTGAGAGAGTGAGAGAGCCCTTGGGCAGGAGGCCTGTGGTGCCCATCAGCACTCAGGGCCAATTCAAGGGCTCAGGGCACAGTTGGGTGGCCCAGAATGGGAGATAACCCTGCCCTCCCCATCTCTTCTGCTTGAATGTGGGATGGGCCTCCTCCACCCTCCCCCCCACCACCACCCCCCACAAACTTCCTGGCAAAGGCTTCCTACTTCACCTACTATGTTCCTGGCAGAAACTTCTACGGCCAAAGAGGTGGCAGCTTCAAGCGTGGTCTTTTCAAAGATTTTGGGGGGTGATTCCAGGCCTGAATGGGCTCCTTTTCCTTTCCCCCTGCACGGTCCCTGCCCTGCAAGGAGCTGACAAGGGCTCTGGACAGCGGGACAGCGGGATCCAATAAATCTGAGGCCTGTCTAGGTGCTTCATTTATCAAGAGGCCTAATTTACCCAGGCCCTTTAGACTAATTGCAGATTTGCAAAAACTGCTGAGAGTGTAGAACCGAGTATTGTGAGTGTCCCTTGCCATATTTCTGCTAATGTGTTTCATCTGGAGTACATAAAGAGGCAGGGATGCTGATTTTAGACACAGCACTTTGGGGCTAATCCAGCTAAATGATTAGCCCTAAAATTCTGCAGTGATGTCATTTTCCCTACAGTGCTCTGCCAGTCGGCTTGTTTGCTTTATAGTGAGAAATATGTACTCGCAGACCCAGGCTAGCTGTCTCTGCATCGCAGGAAAATCTGCCCTCCGTGGTTTATTTGGGGCAACAACGCCAGCCTGCACATCGGTCTCTGGGTCTCTTCTCAAGATGACAGGCGTTGCCGGTGAGACAGCAATAATGGGAAAATGTAACTTCTTTCAGGGACTCGTGGATAAACTTTGCTCTCCTCCCCCACCCAGCCACGTCCGTGAGCACATTCTGCCTACTGGGGAAACCATCCAGGTTCTGAGCGGGAGCGGGAGCGGGAGCGGCACCGGTGTGGCGGAGAGGGGTGAGTCTCAGCTCCGCCCCGAGCCGGGTGGGCACGTGCCAGTTCCACGGCCTGTCTGAGCCTCGGTTTCCTCTTCTACAAAACAGACAGGAATCCCTGCCCGGCCCAATGCATCAGGACAGCTGAGAAGTGCAAAGTTCAGAACGTGTGTGCAAGGGCCGCCCCTTGTGACGAACATGGAGCTTGGCAGCAGGACAGTTCAAGTTCTAGCTCCGTCTCTCCCAAGTTCTGAGACCCTCAGTGCTCATCCTGTCTGTGCTTCAGGCTTCTCCTGCTTTACACACGGACAATACAAGTGGCCTCACGGGGTTATCGGACTTAGGCTTCACCGCCCTGCATCCAGCCTTGTGCTCTACACGTTCGCGTTGCCCAATAAATAGTAACTCTGGTTTGGGTTTATGCACTTCCCCAACAATGGATCCACGGATTTATTTCAGGAAGAATTGGACTGCAGTTTGTGGGTTTTGATACCTTTTGCACCCTAGAAAGTTATTTTCCCAAAAAAGTGCAAATGAGTCTGCATTGGGCATGGTCTCAGTTTATAGATAAAAGTTCCTGAGGTCAATTAGACTCTCTGGAGCTCTTTGATATGTTTTAGAGGAGGACTAGAAATATCCCTTTCCACATGTAGTCAAAGCCTTCACAGATTCCCAAGTGCATGTCCTACTTAATATTTATAATAAACATTTATTGAGTGCTTAGTATATGCCAGGCATTGTAATATAAGCATTTTATATACAACCAATCTTAACTACAGCTCAATCTTAACTACAGCTCTCCAAGGCAGGCACTATCATTATGTCCATTTCACTGATGAGGAAGATGTTTGCAAGATTAAAGGCCTTCCCCAAAATTGCACAGATGGTAAGGGGCAGAACAGAAATTCAAACCTTAATCAGGCCACCCCAAAGCTAGGGCTTGGTCCAGGACACCACACAGAGGAAAAACCACAGGAAAAAAAAAAACCCTGCAAACACAGACTACAACCCAGAGGTGATTTACTGAGTGCCAAGTACTGTGCTGAGGACACTGTCAACCCAGTATCTGTCATCTTCCCAACAGCGCTGCAAAACAGGAAGTGATATTGATCCCACGTTACAGATGCCGGAAGTAATGTTCGTGTAACTCTCCCAAGTTACTCCGCTTGAACATGGAGTTGCTGGGTCTAGAGGCACGACCAGCTGCCTCTAGAGGCTACCCCTTAATCTGTGTGCTTCGCTGATAGGAGGATGAGCCCTTCAAATGGGCTCCTGAAGCAGACGCCCATGACAGAATGGCTGGGTCCATAATCTATACACTGGCTGTGGTTCTGTTGTGAGCATGATCTTAACAACGAGGCCAGAATAAATGAGGCTATGTCTTAGACACCTTCACAAGGCCGTTTGCTAGCCTAAAAACTCTACGACATGATCCTTTAGCCTAGAGAATTGTTAAATAACAGCCGGGGAGAAACGGAGGGCAGAGCACTCCTCTGTGTTCTGAGTTGCTGGGTGTTAAGCTATCTTATTAATTGGCCTGCCTCGTGGAAGTGTTTGTCCTGATGGATCAAAGTTGAGCCGGGACATAGCACCCAAAGCTAAGGAGGCAACATTTGTCTTGCGTCTCCCATCTCTGATTAAGAAGCTGGGGGCACCAGCCAAACCGTATGATGGATTCCTCACACATCATACCATAAATTCCCCCCCGAGGGCCAGGCGCCATGGTCCCGCCTGTGTCAGCACGCTCACACGCAGCCTCAGAACCATAACGTAGTGTTCTAGGGGGAGGCTGAAATTAATGAAACCCTGGCTGACATTTTGAGCACGCACACACATATCTCAAGATTATCCCACAAGTATATTTCTTGTGGAGAGAGTAGTTTTTCCATATTAAAAGATGGCATTAACCTTCAATACTCCATCACTTGCTTTAATTCTTTCCACCTGTAAATATTTCAGATAAAAATATCACATTGGCCGTGCCTGTGCCTTACAAATGTGGCTTCTATCTGGATTTCGGGGAGATGATAGGTTGAACGTTGTCACTTAAAAATACTCATCAAAATCAGAGTCGGTGGGTGGTGGTGGAAGGAACACAGAATTTGGGGTCCACAAGGCTGGGCTCAAATACTAGCTTCTTCATTTGAAACCAGCCCAGGAACTTTGAGAAAGTTGCTTGGGAGGTCGGCCCCTACAGGTGTGGAGTTGCTGCCCTGCAAAAAAGGGCTTTGTGCAATTAGTCTGCATAGAGCAGCTGCATTTTTGTAATTCATCTGCCTCAATTTAAATATGTACACCGCCATAAGCATGAATTGCAGCCCTGTCTTCCGTCTTCTTCAAGGCTCCTTAGCCTCTTCCATAACATCAAGAGCATACCTTCTTTTTCAGGCCCTGAGCTTGAGGAATGCAGCATGTATAAGCCCAGTCCCATACTCCCGTCAAGGAAAGGAGGCCCAGGGCAGTCACCGGAGCCGGCCAAGGGTCTAGAACCAGGCTGGCAAAATGGCAGCCTATGGGCAGGAAGCATTCCACGTATGTATTTTTATTTGGCTCACGCAGGGTTTTAAACACTTCCGAGGCAAACTTTTAAGGACTGTAAAAATCAGGAGGTTAAAAACCTTTAAAAATCAGAAGATTGCTCCCATAAGAACTGTACTTGTAGTTCTTCTTGAAGAATCAGAATGCCTGGGCACACAGATGGTATGCCCAGTCCACAGGCGCCGTGAACGGTTCTTCCTCCAGACAGGCAAGCTCACTGCACATCCCCCGGTCCCCAGCTCTCAGACCTCACATAGCCACACCACCCACCTCATTCGTGCACATTTGGTTCTGGCTCCGCAGCTACTGCAGTTTGAACTTGCTTCTCAAAGTGTGGCCTGTGGACCGGCAGCACCTGGGAGTGTGTTCGAGATGCAGAACCCCAGGCCCCAGCTCAGACCTCCAAAGTCATGATCCCCAAGTGATCCACATGCCTATGAAGGTTTGAGAAGCCCCGGTCTGGGATGCGTGTGGCAATCCACGGCCTGCCTGCCAAATCCAGCCAGCTGCCTGTTTTTGTAAATGAAGTTTTATGGGAACACAGCCACGCCCATTTGCATATGTGTTGTCTAAGGCCGTGTTCACTTACAACGGCAGAGTTAAGTAGCTGGACAGACCCTCAAAACCTATCTGACTCTAGAGAAAGTGTGCTGACTCCTGGTCTAGAAGAATGCTTTATGGGGCACCTGGGTGGCTCAGTCGGTTAAGCGTCCGACTTCGGCTCAGGTCATGATCTCGCGGTCCCTGAGTTCAAGCCCCGCATCAGGCTCTGTGCTGATGGCTCAGAGCCTGGAGCCTGTTTCAGATTCTGTGTCTCCCTCTCTCTCTGACCCTCCCCCATTCATGCTCTGTCTCTCTCTGTCTCAAAAATAAATAAATGTTAAAAAAAATTAAAAAAAAAAAAGAATGCTTTAAGAAAATACTTTAGTATAGGTTCCAGTTGGACATTCCGAGTGCTATAGTCTCCACAAAGGGAATAAGCGTTCGGGGAAATTTCCCCGCATACACCTACCAATTTCACCTCTCCCACCTTCTTTGTTACCTGGGGTTCTCACTTCCCAACCCTTGAGAGCTCACAAAACCACACCCCCGACATTGACAGGGGAGCCTCTTCCATTTGGACACCCCATGTCCTGTTCGCCTCTCTCTCAGCCTCCCAGGCCTTTACTCCCTCTTTCATTCCTTCCCCAGGACTCTTCCCCTTCCTTTCCTGCTTTGCTCACGTCTCCCCCTGGATGTTTTGGGGAGGTAAAACCCTGCGCCAGGCAAGAGGTGGAGGACAGGCCTGTCTCTCCACGCAGAACTGCAAGATCAGTAGGCCGTCCACCTTGCCCAGGCTCACAGCGCTTCCTCTTTCCTGGTATTTTGCTAAAAGAGCGTCTACTACCTTCTGTTATCCCAGACTTCTGTGTACCGACTTCCAGGAGACAGAAAGGGAAAACGAGGAAAAACCATCCTGCAACATAAGTGAACCTAAGTGAAAGGCACTCCGGTGAGGATACCTAGTGGGCCTGCCTCACATGAGGCATTTTGTTGTATTTCTTTACTTATCTGGAGGTAGGAAACTCTGCAAAATACCGCAAAGTGAAATCGTTTTTGAGCCAAAAAAATGTCTAGAGTCACACACAATTTCCATATGTGGGTATGATGAATTTTCAACTGACCAGTCAACAAAGACTCTTCATCTTCAAAGCGGAATTCAGCATTTCAGAAGGTGAGCCAGCCAGCAAGGTGTTCACCACATGGGGTGTCCACCATGATTGCAAACTTCAGGTGGGCCCCAGAACTCGCACAGAGCAACTGGAGTATCAGGCAGGGTCCTAAACCTTCCCTCGCAGAAGAGGAGACTGGAAGCCTCCGAGGCCACAGGACATCATATGGGGTTTTAGTGTCTGGGTTGAGGGCAGGGCCCACTCCTACCTTTCCACCCCCGACATTGACCTTTGTCTATTCGATTATGACCCCATCAGGGGAGGACTTGCAGAGAGCATCATGAAAATTCTTCATATTTTTGAACCAGTGAAGGGTTTCACAGCCTGTTCTGGACCTCATAACCATCTCTGCCGGGAAAGAACCTCAGGCAGAACTGAAATCCCTCTTGCCATGCTGTCTGCCTTCCATTTGTTCTGTCTTTCCTGAAGAAGCATTGGTTGCCATTCTGTCTTTAATAATCTTTCTGTCCCAGAGGATGGCTTCCCTATCCCCTCAGCCATTTCTCCTTCAAGTTAATAATTGCAGTTCCTTCCGTCTTTCCCCATTAGTCCTGTTTTCTAACTCAAAATCGCTGCCATTTCCAGATTCCCGGCATCCCTACAAACTGCCTTCCTATCTTAAAAATTGTATAAAAATGTATCAAGTAAACATACGACTAGGACAGCCATGAAGGATAAAACTCCATCATGTCGTAGATGTAGCCTGGACTTCCTCAGAAGGAGCATTCCAAAGCAAGAGTCTAGAGCTGGCATTTTCCCACTCATTTGTTGTTTTGGAGTCAGCCATGAGGGAGATGGTTGACGAAGACCTACTGAGAAGTAACAATAGTAAGATTAGTAATGATCACAATGGTATTAGATGTTTGTGATATACAAGGCTCTGCACTAAGGTTTACACACACTATTTCATTCAGTCCTCATAATACTCCTGGGAGAAAGCATCATTATCTTGTCTGTACCCCAAACAAAGAAATTAAAGCACAGACAGATTAAGCAACAGGCTCAAAGCCTCTTTATAGTAATACCGGGTGATCTCCCCCAAATGATCCCATCTTGCCACAGAAAGATATAGAATGTCTCCCTGATGCAAGAGAAACCAAGAAGCCTATTCAGGGAAGGGGCAATGGTTTTATTCCCCCACCAGACCCCCAGCACCTAGCAAAGTACCTGGCATATGGTAGGTGTGCAGCAAATGTTTCTGGATAAATAAACCTCATTGCCAGCTTTGCACATGATGTCGGGGTTCAGTGGACAACTTGAACTGAGATCCAGGTGATAACATTTACTCGTATCACTGACTTGGGGTGCCTGGATGCCTCAGTCAGTTGAGCGTCCGACTCTTGATTTTGGCTCCGGTCATGATCTCACGGTTTGTGAGTTGGAGCCCCGAGTCGGGCTCTGTGCTGACAGCACAGAGACTGCTTGGGATTCTGTCTCTCCCTCTCTCTGCCCCTGCCTCCCGCTCTCTCTCTCTCGCTCTCGCTCTCTCTTTCAAAAATAAACATCATCGTGTAGAACTGATTGGAGACTCCTTCACGCCTGCTTTGTGCCCAAGGAAGGAGAACTTTACAGACCACATGCATATGTGTTCCTGCCCTCTGGCTGCTGATTGGGTCCAGCCATGAGGAGGCACCAGCAGGAGGTCAGGATGTGGGAGGAAGTGAAGTAGAGTATTAATGTCCCAGCTCCCTTCTGATCAAGGCCCTAGGGACCACGGCTGCTTCCTCTACCGAAGGCCACAACTCATCAGTCAGCCCTCTGTCAGCCGCAGCTCTCCCCCCAGGCTCCATCATGGCTCCTTCCCTTACCCCTGCAGCCCTTCCGCTTCTCGGCTGTTATTAGCCTGGTGCCCCCTCAGCACCCTTTCTAGATTCCCCTTAGGCCTTCTCACATGGCCGAAAATAGTCCTTCACCAACCTCTTTTCAATATCCCGCTTAAATGTGCTATCTGCTTCCTGCTGGGACCCTGACTGGCACTTCATCTGTGAAGTTAGGTCACACACATACACACACACACATGCACCCGCACACATATAGGATGTGGTATAACGGGGGCCACTATGGGCTCCTTTCTAGGGAGTTTGCTTATGGGACCATACTAAGTCCTTTATCGTACTGCTTGGACCCAGGGGCTAATAGTTAGCAAGGTCTTCCTGGGCTTCAACTGGCAGTAGCAGCCCAGATAGGATTTGTCATATTTTGTTCAAAGTAAGAAGGAAGATCCTAATACTATCTTTTGGAGTATTGATCTGTACCATCACAAGCCTAACTTTAAAACCATATTAAAACAAAACCCATTCCCTTCTGAGGTTTCCATGTCCAGATTATTGAAAAGTCAATCTGTTCAAGGTAGCTCTTTTCGCTCACTCACTGCATCTTGGAAGGTGGGGGTGGTGGGTGAACGAAATATATGAGCCTTATGGGAATGAGGTCAGGGAGAAAGGGCCAGAATTCCCTCCAGGAGGTGAGATTCAGGCTTCAATCATTTTCCCAAAAACCTCAAAGTGAGAAGTCCTCAAAGCCCCAGGCTTTGCCTGTTTTCTGCCCAAGCCCAGTAAATCAGCCTGTTCACATACCACCCAGCCCAGCATCTGCTCAAACAGTCTCAGGCCCTAAAGAAACCCAGGCTGAGAAATCTCCCTCCAAACCCGGTCTAGAGTTTACGAACCTTGGCCAACCTTTCCCAAGCACTTGGCCCAACACACGGGTCTGGGCCTGGTTTAGGGTTTCAGAGTGGCAGTTTCAAAGCCGTCTCATTATTACTGATGACCAGGGCTTGCTGAGAGCAATAGTGTTTTATAGCCCACTGAGCAGAGGGCCCCAGGAGCTGTGGGGGATCTGCTGCCTCTGAACTCGTACGAGGCACCAACTGCAAAGGGGGTGGAGGCCACGTGCTTGGCTGAAGCTGCCCTAAGCGAAGGTTGTGAAAAGCAGACAAGCAACTCCTATGATCCGGTGCTGCCGCCCAAAGACAGGGCAGTGATATCCAGGTGTGGCCTGTGTCCTCATCTGTGGCACCCTCAACAGCCAGGAAAATGCAAGGAAACTATAGGCAACAGCTGGGAATCTTAGGGCAGGTTTGGTCCCATAGGACATTATTAGGTGCCCTTAGGATTACGGTTGTTGCAAATTGGATGTATGTTTCCACTCATTCCCAGGGCCATCTTGTTCAGACTGAGGCCCATTCTTTACCAAAGACAATTGCTTTACTCCCAGTCTTCATCCCTTGATTTTCTGGCCCATAGAAGTTCTGAGAAAAATTGGAGTTCAGGTTCAGGGAATCAAAAGAGTAGCATTTACTGAGGGGCCAGTTTTTATCCTTGAGTTCACATTGAATGTTCATAGCAATCCTAGGAGACAGCAGTTATAATTATTCTTATTCTTATGGCTGAGAAGGATGACACTCAGATTTTTAGGCCAAGTCACATAGCCAGAAAGGAGAGGCCAGGTTTGTCTGACCCAGGATCAGGGCCAACCCCAGTGCTGTCTTGTGTTGGGTGACGACAGGGAGACTTACCTGTAGCCTGCCTTGGTTTTTTATTCTGCTTTTTATTTGTAAAATGTGGGAAATGACAAAAGGGTAGGTAAAATCCATATACAATCTCACCAGTTTTTAAAATACAAATAAAGGAGGATGTAAAAGTCCTCGTGTTCCCGTAATTCCAACCTCTCATTATCAGTTGGGAAGCCTTGGGCTGCTAGGAAGAAAACACACGTGGCTCCTGTTGATGTGGGCAGTAGGCCACGGATTATCTTATGGAATATGAAGTGCCAAGACAGCATGGATCCAAAATTGGTTAACTCAGCAACTCATGACAGTAAAAACCCAGGTTCTTTCCATCTTTCCTCTCTGCTATCCTCTGGGTGTGCACCTGGTCCTTGGATTTGGGTACCTCATGGTTCCAAAATGGCCCCAGAAATCCCACCATCCCACTCAGAAGAAACAATATAGGCAGAATACCCAACTCTATCTTTTAAGAACAAAGAAACGTTTTCCAGAATTCCATCAGTAGATCCCCTATCACCTCTCATTGGCCAAAACCAAGTTACATACTGGCTCCTAACCAATCACCAGAAGAGGAATGGAACTACCAGGATTGGTGTTGACTGGTTAGTATCCATCCCACAGCTGGGAATGTGTTTTTTTTGGGTTTTTTTTCCCTGAGGGGTGGATATCTGGATAAAGTTGGGATTCTGTTAGAAAGGGAGGAGGCCCTGACTTGGCCCTGGATAGGCAATCAATAATAACTGTCAAACACACACACTAACACACATATACATACACACAGCCAACCACTAGTTATTCCTAGTATTAGTTTGTTAATTATGTCCCCAAATGTTTTATTATGCTAAAAAATATGTATATATGTTGCTACTTTTTTATTGAAAGAAATCTGGCATTTTTTATTAAATGATGTTCTTTTCATGCTAGAACATACAGATTTAATTCATGTTTTTCCCATAAGCATATAGCATTTATTGAGAGCTATATTCATCTTTAAATAACCACTCAGCTATTGATGGACTTTTAGGTCATTCCTAATTTGTATTATCAACATGGCTTTGACCAAACAACCTGGTACATGCATTTTGAACATTGCATGTTGTTATTTGTAAAAGATAGCTGCCTAGGGTGAGCACTTTTTATTTTTTTAAGTAGGCTCCATACCCAGAGTGGAGCCCAGTACAGGGCTTGAACTCACCACCCTGAGATCAAGACCTGAGCTGAAATCAAGAGTCAGATACTCAACCAACTGAGCCACCCAGACACCCCGAGCACTTAAAAAAAAGTTTCTTTTTCACAGATTGTATCCATTTACATGTTCATCAGTACTGTACTAGAGTGCCTGATTGTCCACACCCTTGCCAGCAATTAAAATTGTCATTTGGATTATTGTCAACACAAAAGTTTTTTTAAAATGTTTTTTCTTTGTTTTCAATGAAAACAGCATGAAACAGGCTGGAACACTCTGAGAAGTCCAAGTTCAGTGTGGCTGACCCACAGGGAGGGGACCTAGAGGAGGGTGAAAGGGGTGGAGGTGGAAGGTGTGAGTAACAAGATCAAAGTAAGAAAGCTGGTTAGCAAACTTTATAGTAATCCAGGGGAGACAAACGAGGGAGGGCCCCAACCGATGCAGACCAGTTGAGGAGGGCAAGGAAGGCTGGCCAAGGGGACTGTTGAAAAGGTAACCTTGACAGTATGTTGGGGTTGCAAGTCACACAAGGAGGCCAGCCCTGATTTCTCAGAGTTCCAGAGGCGTGCAAATGAGAGCTACAGGAACCTGTCTTTCCATAGGTGAAAAGGTTGTGCTCAGAACAATGCTCTCTACCCCAGTAGTCACTTTGTGGGACACAAAGTGTTCACAGTCAGGGCTCCCACAGATGCTCTCCCACCTTAAGGCTGCCTCCCACAGTCAGACCCCAGGCTCCCGCTACTGGAGGTGTGAAAAACACCTTGTGGAGGCAGGGAAGGCAACATAGAACTTGAAGTCAGACATGAGATCTCAGAATCCACGCTTTTGTAAATTCCTCCTTTAGTGTGAGAAATGGCTCATGATTTCGAGCCCAATGTGTGCTTTCACAGCTTTGCTATTAGTACGTTGCAGAAAACAAAGGGCATTTGGCTGGGTGGCCAGTTTGAAGGCACTCCCTGTGAGTCCCCCACCCCAACCAACAGCGAGGACAAGAGAGCTACCTAGCAAACAGCCCCAGGGAAGAGTGTGCTTCTGTTCCACCAAGGGAAACATCTTGTTTTCAGAGCAGCAAACGTTTCTTCTTTCTGTTGTTTGTAATTTTAAATGTTAATACCCCCCACCCCCTCAGAAAATGAGTGAAAATTGATCATCACAAATGAACAAAAAGGGCATAGGGCTGGGTATTAGCAAGTTTATTTCATCCATTTTTATTTGGTTATGAATGTTTAATTCATAAAGCAATTCACCATTATGACAATTTCAAACAATCCATTAAATTGTTCTGGGCAATGCCATCATTGGAGTACCTTTTTTTGAGTAAATTTATTATCAGCTGCCATTAAATTGTGTTGATAGCACTTTGATCACCTACATTCCATTCATTCAATACACTTTTCTGAGATGTTTTTCAACAAGTGCATATTGTCAAGGTGGTCTGTCTTCTGCCCTGCTTCTATTTGTTAAAATACACTAACATTGGTTTAAAGTAACAGTAATGAGGGCATTGGACAGCCAGGTTTACCTCACCTTATGCAAAAAATTTACTCCTAAAATGTTGCGTCTAAGTGGCATTTTGTAAATTGTCTCATACTTTTTCTTCTTTTAGAAAATAAAACAATCAATACTAAATTCTTTTATATATAAATTGAGATGCTTCATGCCAAGTTTGCCTAAACTGAGGTATACCTAAGAGTCATCTTTAAAATTAAGTAAAGACTGAATACACATACATTTATTTATGCATTCATTCAACCAATATTTATTGAGTACCTACTGTGTGCCAGACACTGCTCTATATTATACTCCAGTGGGACAGTCAGACTAGACAAATAAATAATTGCATAATATAATTTCAGGAGGTAAAAAAATGCTATGGAGATAAATAATGCAGGAAAAGGAGATAGAGAATCCAGGTGGAGAATGTATTTTAGACATTGTATTCACTTTCTATTGCTGTCTAACAAGTTACCACAAACTTAGTGGCTTAAAGCAACACAAATGCATTATCTCACATTTTCCATGGTCAGGAATTAAGGCCTGGTTTCTCTGTAAGTCTCACAGTGTTGTAGTCAGAGGGTCAGCCAGGGCTGGGTCGCATCCGAGGCGTGGGGTCCTCTTCCAAGATCATGTGTTTGTTGGCAGAATTCGGTTCTTTACAGCTGTAGAACTCAGGGAAGCAGAAGGAGAATATCTGTTCCTGCTTATTTCTCTTCTAAGGGCTCATCTGATGAGGTCAACCTCACCCAGGATAGTCTTCATTTGATTAACTCCAAGTCAAGTGTTCAGTAACTTAATTATGGAAGTTCTATCCCATTAGATCACAGATCCTACCTGCACAAAGACATTACACCAGGGGAGAGAGATCATGGGGGCCATCTTGGAATTCTGCCTGCTATAGACAGAGTGGTCAGGGAATGACTTTCCGTGGAGTTTACCTTTGAACAAAGACCTGAGGAAAAAAATCAGAGACTGAGCTATCTAAAGATCTGGGACAAAAGCATACCAGCATATGCAAAGGCCCTATGCCGGGAATTGGTATATTCAAGGAATACAAGAAAGTCAGTGGAGTTGGAGGACAATGAATAAGGGGAAACATGGTATGAGGTGAGATCAGAGAGGGAGACAAGCCACAGATCATGAAGAACCTTGTCGGTCATGGTTAGGAGTATGGATAACTCTGAGTAGAGAGTGATATGATCCCAGTTCATATTTTAATTGCCCTTGCTGACTTCTTTGTGAAGAAGGAATTGTAGAATGGAAGCAGAGAGACTATGGCTGAAGTCTAGGCATAAGCTACAGGTAGTCTGAACCAGGGTGGCAGGCATTGAGTTGGAGACAACAAATTCACACTGGATTTTAGAGGCAGAGTAAATCAGATGCACTTAAAATGTAATGATTTAAAAGCATACACTCTGAAAAATAAATAAATAAATAAATAAATAAATAAATAAAATAAATAAAAGCATACACTCTGGATCCAAATTTGCTGGGTTCAAATCCTTGCTTTGCCAAACACTAACCATGGGAGCTTGGGAAAATTACTTAATTTCTCTGCATTTTAGTGTCTCCATCTGAAAAATGGGACTTAACCTCATGGGGCTTTGTGAGCATTCAACAAAATAATCTGGGGCACATACTAATTGACATGTAAATGTCATTTATGTATATATCAATGATGGCTGTTATACTTATCGATGATGAATTGGATGTGGAATTTGAGAGGAAAAGAGAACTCGAGAACCTTTTCAAGGACTTTGGGCAGAGTAGCTAGGAGAACAGGGGAGATGGGGGAATGGGAGAAGACTGGCAGATGCTTCAATGTCAGCTTTTCCAATATGCCAGAGATTAGAATACAGTTACATGATGCACACATTTGCCACTGGCTAGCTGTGAGAGCTTGGTTAAGTAACTCGACCTCCATGAACCCTAGTTTCTTCGTCTGAAAAAATAAATGGGATTAGTAATATCCAACTTGCAGGATGGGAACCCCTGGAACACAGTAGGGCATAAGAAAATGTGAGATTTCTTACTTCCGCAAAGCAGAGGAATAGGGCAGAAAGGGTTTTTCAGTTCTTGTTATAGAGTGATGTAAGAGCTGTCTCCTTTATGCTCAGTTAGCCAGAGGATAATGCTGCAATGCCTTTGGCACCCAGTTAAAACAGCCTGAGTGAGACAGCTGCAGTGACTGTCACTGGAAAGCTGCTAAGTGGAATGGCTTTGGCTTCCACTGCCCACCAGGCTAGCAGCGTTTCTAGCTACCACCTGACCGAAATCAGAAGTAAGTGACTCTCTTACCCAGGTGGTGGGAAGGAGCTCTAGTCTCCCGGTCACCCCAGGACATGGCAGGCAGGGCTGGGACACTTCCAAACATGTGTCAGCTCACGTACTGACACAGTCTAGGAAACAACTGGGGTTGAAGAATCAAGAATACCCTCTCTCTCTCTCCTGTCCTATTCTAATAATTCCTAATTCTTGACATAAAGTGTTTATTTCTCCTCACTAGCCTTATAGTTCTTACAGAACATGAGAACAGAAAAGGACCCTGTATTTATTGTCTAGATAGTTCCCACTGCTCCCTCAGGATCTCAGCATTCTGAGACCAGATCCCCAGCAGTCTGCCTTGTCCCAGACTAGGTCAGGCTTCTTGCTCTCAGGATACCCTACAATGAGCCTTCATGGTCAAAATTCATAATTATTTCTTAGATTAGGGTCTGTGTCCCCTCCTACCCTGTAAATTTTGTGGGGACAGAGAGAATATCAGTTTCGTTCACCACCATGTCACAAGCACCTCATGTAGAGAGTCAGATGAAGCCACCCGGCCCCCACTACTCAGCACCTACTATTTGCCAGGCCTGTGCAAGGCGTTGGGAATATGGTGGTTTCCAAAACACAATCATTGTCTTTAAAGAGTTTATAGCCAGTGCAATTGTTAACACTCTCACCGGTGGTCAATGTCAACTGGGATGGGATATTGATGGAAGGGAATACATCAGCATGTACATTATCTTGGACATTTGAGAGGTTTTGAAGAAGATCAAGGGAATGGAATCGTATGGTTACTGCTAAGAGCTACTGACACATCGTTTCCCAGCAAAAGTCCTGTTAAACTTGATGCTGTGAACACCTTTTATTCACCTTAGGCTTCCAGAAACAAGAAATCTACAAACAAGAAAATAAGTCCCCATCCCATCAGGAGTAAATGTTCCTGGTCATGGGGACATAGAGCTACTGTCACATAATAGGGCAGGAAAGGAAATGCTTGCACCAGGTGATCCACTGGGACATCTCTTAGTATTCCCCCAGTTGCAACAGCAAATGGACAATCTTGGCAACCCCAGCCTAAGAAGGGAATGACCAGGAGCTCAGACCTCACAGGCGGCTCAGCAGGGGTACCAGCAGAGGATGAAGAGTAGTAGAGGAGGAAGATGATGGTAACAGCAGGCCCAAAGACCAGCTGCAGCAGTGAGGGCAATGTTGCCTGTTCCTCTAATCTTCCCCTCCAAAGCTTCCCCAGGGAAAGATAGCAGCCAGAGTCCTCAGGAGCTGCTCCCAGACATAGTGAACTTATTTCACAGAGCAGGTAGATTCAAATAACACAAGGGCATAGGCTGTAGTGAATTCTGTGAAGTGCCACCCAGATCACCCTTTCAGAGCTAAGACTCTTGTCTGCCAGCTGCCAGGAATGACTCCTGATGACAGTCCATCGGGTCCCTCTCCAGGAAGTATGCTTGGCCAAAAGGAGCTGACTTGCCCCAAATTACACCCCTCCCCAGGGATGCCTCATATCCAGGACCTGGCCCTTCCTTCTTGCTTCAGTTTGGGACATCTCTGAAAGGTCACTCCAGCTTCAGAGCACCCTGAGAAACTAACAGAGGCCTCTTTGGCAACTACATTGTAACTCAGCTCTTCCCTCTCCCCATCCCCATTTCCCCCACCCCTTACAAGCCTTGTTTCTGAGCATCTCTAAGAAACTACTTGAATGGGAACATCCCACCTCAGCATTTGGCTAGCTAACGTTTATTGAGCCTTTCCTATACACTAGACTTGTGACGTTCAATATGATGTTCTCCAACCACTTGTGGCTACTGAGCACTTGAAATGTGTGCTGTAAGTGTAAAATACACACCAGATTTTGAATACTTAGTATACAAAATGAATGTAAAACATATGGTTAATGACTTCTTACATTGATTACATCTTGACATGATAATATTTTGGGTAGTTTGAGTTAAATAAAGTATATTATTTAATTTTCTCACTTGTTTCTTTCACTGTTTTTAATGGAACTAAGAGAAAATTTAAAAGTGTATATGAGACTTGCATTTTGACTCACAGTATGTTTCTATTGGAGAGTACTATTATAGACACTGAACAAATGCTATTTATAATAATGCTGAAAATAAGCACTATTTATATTCCTGTTTTGCCAACAAGAAAACTGAGACTCTAGGAGATTAACAAACCTCCTCAAGCTTACACAGTCAAAACATGGTAAGACCATGATTTGAACCTAGGTGAGGACAGACATGGAACAGGTCCACGAAATGTAACCTGGGCAGTGACACAGGTCCCCACATTCAGGAGGACTCAGCTTAATGCTCTACTTGTCTTTGAACTTGGGTTTGTAAATGGAGTCCAATGGGACAACAGAGCATGTGCCTGAGCAGAGGAGATGCACACAATGTGAACCTCCGCCATTCCTTGCCTCCCCATTCACATGTAGCATTTGGGATGCCCAATGCCCGATGGCACAGAGTTTCAGCAGATTGTGATGCATGCTTGTTCAGTGAGACTCAACGTGAGTACAAGGTAAGTGTGTTATGTCTACAAGTAAGTAAACGGGGTGCTGACAGCCCTGAGAGGCTACATCGTTTTCATTTGAACCAGAGCTTGCTTCTAACACAGAAAGAGCGCAATAGCCTTCTAAGAAACACAAACGATCAATGAACCCTGTCCTATCCTTTCTTACTCTTGTTGCTTCCCTTTATTAGCCAACCCCTTACATGGAGAATTATAACATGGAAGGAAAGAGAGAGATGTGAAAGCCCACAGCTTGTTCCCATTCAGTTTTCCCTCACTCACTGGCTAGCCAATGATACAGATGTTGGTAGAATGTATGCATATCAAGAAGCAAAATAAAAAAGTTAAGTTAGTTTTGTGCAATGTCTCCATTTTTCTAGTAACAATGAAACACATGTGTGAGCTATGAAATAAGAACTGTGTCATTATAATGATTCTGCATGACTTAAATGCTCTTATGTTTACACTTAAAATTGGCATTCTGCAACATAAAATTGAACGGTACAAGGTATGCTAGTAATTTAAAATTTTATTTTCTCTTCATGTAGAATGACATTGAATAGCAAATTTAAAAAAAACACAATGATAAATCAAGAGAGAGACCATAAAGAAAAGGAAAAAGCTTTATTTTTTTAGTACACTTAATGGCATTTTTCATCCTTTTTGAACAAGAGACCCTGCATTTTCATGTTGCACTAGGCCCCACAAATGTAGCTGGCTTTGGAAGGGAAGTTCTAGAGGTGGCACAATTAGATGCTAATTTGTACTGCTTACCCCAAGACAAGTCCCATTCTCAGAACCATTGATAAGAAGGGCTGTGTTGATCACCATTATTCTGTATCCTGTCTGTGTCACATACCCTTCTGGCCATGACACTGGAGTTTCAATTTCTAGCCTCAGTTTCCTCTGAAGCAGTGTGGTAACAATGCAACCTCTCTTTCCAGGTATCTATGAGAATGAAGTAAACATGCTGAATAATTGTTATATACCTACACTCATGGAGGGAGTTGTGATTTTTATCACACACACACTACCAATGGAGGGCCAGAGTGTCATTATAGCCCAGGTTGGACCCGTCATGGAGAGGCCAACTGACAGGGCAAGTGGTTTATTGAGCAGCAGAGACCAGCTATGCCAGTCATGGAGATTGCATCCTATCCACAGAGTTTTGTGGAGAAACTGTGGCTTCCTGTCACATCCAAAGAATGAGGTAGAGAGTGTCATCCATCAGGTTTGAGAAGATCAAGAAGACACCAGACACTAAGCACCTCTGTGTCAGAATCTTCTGTCCAAAACCCAAGTGACCCTGGGATGAACCCCCAGCCAAACTCACCAGTTGAAAAGTTCATGTGAACTTTGGGGTTTTGTTGCAAACCACGTAATCAAGCCAAGTTTGTTCCATAACAAAATTCTTCCCAGCTTGGTGACTGCATCAGTAAGTGCATTCCCACAGTGAAAGAAGGTGCTGCTTAATTGCATTAGGAAAATTGTACCACACTCCATGGGAGACCAGTGACATGCTTTGACAAGCACAAGGAAAACTTACTCCCCTCTGTTCCATGTCCATCTTCTTTGAGGTCATGGCCATTACTGTGGGGATAACATGCCAAGAAAAGCTAAATTTTATTTCCCCGATGAAAACCAAGTTGGCTGTTCCTTCTTAGTAATGATCACAACAACCACCCAGCATGTTGCTACCAAACCATCCTACTTCCTTCCAGTCACGAGGATTGCAATTCTCTTCTGCACAATGACCTTGTGATTTAGGAGTTCCCAAGAGGGAAGGGAGTGTTATGTGAGGGGAGAATCTAGGGTAGGGAAAGAGCAAATAGATAAATATAACACTTTGCTGATTCAGTGTTGTTTGTTATTGGGAAAAATAGAGAAAGAATGTGGAATAAAATCCTTCAAAGACAGTCTTTCAAAGTACATACGACTCAGGGGGAAAGTGTTTTAGGAAGGAAGTCGAAAATTATGGATGTTTCAAACAGGAAAATTGTATAAATGGACATTTCCTAAAACGGGAGTGTTTGTGCTTCTTGAAAGCTCAGAATCATATTTCTGTAACAGGGATAATATTTTGCAAATATTACACTTCCAACTTTCGGGTTTCCTCTTAAATCACCTTCCCTTGCAGTCTTCCACCTCCAAGGCTGAGGCACAAGGCTTCTGGCCCTAGGGACACTGCCTAGAACAAAGAGACCATTGATCAGTTTGAATCTCAAAGCTGACTTTCTTGACCTCTTAAGCAAGAAAATCATCTTCAAAGCCAGGCATTGTTGAAAAGGAAGGGGATTTTCTAAATTCCTTTAGCTCCCATTAGTATATCAAGAGCCATACCTGGTGGAATAGATCCCAGAGATTTACTCTGTGCCATCAGGATGGGATGTGGACATGTGGAAAAGGGGCTACATTCAGCCTAAAGGGTTGGGTAAAGAAGGCAAAGGGGGCAGGAAGATCAGGAAAGCAGGTTGGTCCTGAGCTCTCCTCTCAGATCCTAAGCCCCGGAACAGGGGGCACAGCAGATAGACTGAGGGAAGGCTGAGAATATGTGGAGACAAGAGACTCACTCCTTGTCTCCCTTCTGTGGGGAATCTCAGGGAGGCTACAAGCCTCGAAAAATCCCATGTGTAGTCACTGTCAACATGAAGCAAGGCAGTGGGACAACAGTGGAAGAAGGTAATCAGGTAATGCTCTAGGTCCCTCATGCCCCCAGACAGCACATAGAGCATTCTAAGGCATAGGGGTGTGAAGGTGGGATGATGAAACCATGCTCAGGATGAAGAGGCCATAACAGGTCTTGAGAGCAGGAGAAATGACCAGAAGTGGGGGGCATTACATCACCCCAAAAGGCCAGGTGGACAACGATCCCATATGAAGACCAGGTCAGTCCTGCCACTTTGGTGCAAAGACCAGCAGGGATCCAGAGGATCCCCCATGGTCCCCTTTCCCCTCTCCTGCCAAATAACATGAAGCCTCTTTAACCACTCTGGGATGGAGAATGAGCTTTTATCTACGGAGGACAAGATGTTTAAGGGAGAAAATTTAAAGCAGCCCTAGAAAGGAATTGAATTTCTAATAACCAAAGTATTCAAATTAAAATGAGAACACTTAAATTGGAAGAGACTCAGATATTGTTAGTTGGCAAGTAAGGGGTGTCTAAGGAAGCCCATACCAGCCTCACATTGCACATCTGAGTGGGGTGTGAGTGACTTTGTGACCCCATTACATCTTTATTCCTCGCCGCTCCTTACCATTCTATTGAGTGTACACACATCATCTTCCTTCAAGTCAAAGCAGATTTGGTGTTTGGAAGTGTCCTCCGGGAAGCCTAGGGGCACAAGAAACTTTCTTTAATGTCCCAAAAAGGCAATAGCAATTTGAAGTTTGCAAGATATCCTCTCGAGAGGTCCTCAATGCTCACATCACTTGGATTAAAATCAAAGCTGCGGGAAAGACTAGCTGAGCCCCACGGTGCTCGGTGTGAAAGTGGAGGTCAGCGTTCTTTGGCGGGGAGGAAAGTGTTGCCCACCTCCTGGCAGGCTGGGGGAGGGGGGCACTGGTAGACATGGACTGAAAAATCACAAGAGTCCAACTCCCTTAAAAAGTCTCTGTTGAACCCACGATGGTTGAAACAAACTAGACTGACTCAGGCTGGCACAGGAAAGGAAGATGGCACTCTCTGATGAGGGGTGACTAACAAAAGTTAGTGCCCAGGGCTCTGTTCTTGTGGACACCTGTGCCCTCCAGCTCCAGATCTGTGCAGGGCATCACTGATGTGGCTGTGTGCACATATAAACGTGGCCCAGGCAGAGCCCAAGGACCCATCTAAGGACATCTAAAAGCAAAAGTTCAAAAGCAAAGCCAAACGGGGGAGGTGGGGACAGTCAGGAAAATGGTCATGATGAGGTTTGGGGGAGGCGGGGCTTCAGAGCTGATGGCAAGAAAGAATTCCTAAAGACATCTTTGTTACAAAAAGTTGATTTTATTAAAGCATGGTGACAGGACCCAGGGGGGCAGCTGCACTGGGGTTATGAAGAGCGACTGGTTATAAACTATGGAGTTGGGGGAGGTAAAGTCAAAAGGGAGGCCTCCAGAAGGACTTTGATATGCTAAAGAGGACTCCTAAGATACCTGAGGATTTGCTATTGTCAAGCTGAGGTTGTTTTCCTTCTAGTAAGGCATTGACATTATGACAGTAAGGGGTTCCTGGAGAAATGCTTTACTCTGTATTTGCCTCAAGTATTTGTCAATGGGCTGAAGGTTATAAGGAAATTGAATTTTACCTGCCATTTCCTTCTTGACTTTGTTCCCCAAATCACTATGGAGGGAATGGCGAGATTAGGACTCTAGGAAACTGAGTCTATAGGTTTCTGGAGATTAGGCTATTGTCAAGATTGCCTGTTTCTTGTAATGTATTAAGATATTTATAAACTGATGGAGACTCGTGTCCTGCAGGACTGTGATCTCTATCAGTCAGCTATTTGTTTTCTGTTCTTTCCTTTGTTCTTGGGAAGCCAGGAGTGCCTGAGGAATATCACACATATCCCACCTGGGGAGAGGAGGGGTTGTGCTAGCTTGTGCTTGGCCCTCAGTTTGCCTTATGGTCCTTCATCACTTACAGATGTTGGGTCATGACCAAGGTGCTGAACTGTTACTGAATGCCCACTTGATTTTCATGGGCTATATTATTAAGGTGCCCATACTGAGAAGCTGCTCTCGCCTGCCTCTGCCAGCGATTTTCAGTAAAGTTTCTGAAAATTATACCCAGTACCTGGAGAAGCCTGACTTCTTGCAAACACATCAAGCATCAGAAAGGTTTGACCCAAGGTAATCCGCCAACTTGAGCACTGAAGATTAAAGTATGACCTGGTCTGTTTTACCGCTGAACATCAGATGTTCAACAAACAGTACAGAAACATTTAGAATAACGGCTCTCCCACCTTTCACCAGCATGCCACCAAATTCCAATCAGTGTGTGAAATTCATTTCTGTTAAAACAGGGGTGCATTCTGTTCAGGTGATGTCTGTCAGATGGAGGTGAGCCAAGCCAGCCTGCAAGAGTGTGGAGTGGGGTCCACCTGCCTGGGAGAGAGTGTAAGAGGTGAGGCATAACAAGAAGCCAGCGCTCGGGTAGAGTGGTGTTTACTGGAACATGGGAGAACTTTCTCAAGAATGTATAACAGTGTGTGACAGAAGTGGTCAACAATTCTGTTTAAGGACAGCTCAGTGCTGAGGACAATCAAGTAAACAGTGAAATAAGTATGATATAACAATCCCATCAGGAGTACCACCAAAAATTCATAGATTAAAAGAGCACAGAGTACAAAAGGGGAAAGATCCACTGGCTTAGTAAAATACATTCTTGAGGAAGGAAGTCATGCATTCCATAAACATTATTGTCACAGGCTGACATACATGAATGTGATGGTTAATTTATGTGTCACATGTGTCAACTTAACTGTGTCACAGGGTACCCAGAAGAAACATTTTTTTCGGAGTATGTCTGTGAGGGAGTTTCTGGATGAGACTGGCATTTGAAGAGGCAGACTCAATAAAGTTGCCTCTCCAGTATTGGGTGGGCACCACCCAAACCCTTGAGGGTCTGAATACAACAAAAGGTGTAGAAAGGGGGGATTTGCCCCTTCTTCTTCTTCCTGTCTACCTGCTTAAGCTGAGACATAGGTCTTCTCTTGCCATTGAACTGGGATTTATATCATTAGCTCCCCCTGTTCTCAGCTCTTCCAACTCAGACTGAGTTACACCACTGGTTTTCCCGGATCCCCAGTAAGCCAATAGATCACAGGACTTAGCCTCAATAATCGTACGAAATAATTCCTCATAATAAATCTCTATATATCTATATGTATAAGTACATGTATATGTATATCTCCAATATTTACAGATACATCTTTATATAGATGATATAGATATAGACATAGACATAGACATATAGACATAGGCATAGATATAGATATAGATATAGATAGACATATCCTACTCGTTCTGTTTCTCTGCAGAACCCTAATACAATTAATTCTCAAACTCCCA
The DNA here is from genome assembly GCF_016509475.1 of Prionailurus bengalensis. Taxonomy (NCBI): domain Eukaryota; kingdom Metazoa; phylum Chordata; class Mammalia; order Carnivora; family Felidae; genus Prionailurus; species Prionailurus bengalensis. Next base: position 41,275,941 of record NC_057359.1, read on the forward strand.
TTTTGTGCTGGAAAGAGTATCAGAAATCATCTAATCTAACCCATTCATGTCTCTATACATAATTGATTATATGTCCTATGAACTGTGTTAAAATAGGATGAAATCTTGCCCTCAATGTTCTCTCATATAAGATGATATTGCATATTTATGTCACAGAATCACAGATTCTTCAATTGGAAAGAACTAAAAAATTCACCACATCCAATTCCGCACATTTTCTAAAGGACTCCAACCAAAATGTTCCTATCAAATCATCCTTCAACACTTGCTGTTCAAACTCTTTTAGTGACCGGGAACTCACTACCTCTTAAAACAGCCCACTCTACCTTTGAAATTACTAAATTACTAAATTACTCCCGGGAATTTCTTGTGCTGTGTTTTTGTTAGCTATCTGCCATTAGCTAACTCCTCTAATACTAGACATGAGCTAATTTTTTTTTTACCATTCTCTGCAAAATATTATATGTGTATACACAAATGCACACACTCAAACACAGAATTGGCTAGTATAGTACTTCCCAAATTAAAGGATTAATTAGGAGTCAATTGCACTATGTGTTTGTTCATACTCAAACAAGCACACATATGCACACATATCATTACTCCAGTACTTAAATTGTCATCAAGAATGGTTTATTTATTCAACCATTGGCTGCTCTTTTCTTTGGAAATTATTAACAGACCCAAAAGAGTTGTGTGTGTGTGCGTGCGTGTGTGTGTGTGTGTGTGTAAGCTCACCACTTTGCCTTAGGGCAGAAAAAAAATGAGTGCAATTTATCATTTTGCCAAAATAAGTAAGCCTTGATGAGGTGGGCACCCACCAAATGCTTACGTTAGTAATGGGAATGTCAACATGGGCACTACTGGATATTGGTGGACACAGCCAGTTCATAGACTCTCACCTCAGCGTATACCCAAATTTATCTGTGTGCATGCTTCTAGCTAAGGGCAGGCATTCCTCTTCAAGAGTTATCCTGCGGAACAAATGGTTATAGGTCTCATTGGCATGTTTAAAAGATTAAATACCTTCCTTCTGACTATATTTCCCTGTTATCTTACTGACCGTAAGACATGCCATCGTGTTAATATCACCCTTTGGTGGGCACTGACATAGTTAATGGACATGTCAGCTGTAAGATGCCCCAATTTCAGAAATGGTGAGGGAGCATTTGTCAGAGTGAAGGAAATGCACTGTTTACTTTTCTGAGTATCAGAAACATAAAAGGCAAGGAAGTTTTTCAACTGAACCACCGCAGAGGAACGAGGTTGGGTTTGTTCGGCGTTGTTTGAGTTCTAGAACTCGCTCCATTCCCTCAGGCTGCTCTCCCAGCTGCACTGTTCCCATGAACGTTGTGCCTTCACCTCTGTTAACATCTTCTCCTGGGTACATTTACTTCTTCAACTTTGATGTCTGGCAGGGGTGCTGAGTTGATCCCAGTCAACCAAAACTCTGAGGCCAGCTCTCAATTGAAAGCGTCTCATTTGGGTTTCTTTAAGCTCCAAGGCTGGTACATCCCCCAAAACCAGTTGCATCGGGAGAGAAGCAGGCCATGAATTATGGACATAAACGGGATTGGGGAAGATTGACCTTCACACAGACAGATAAATAAGTGATAACAGAGAGACAAATAAGAACACATAGATGAATAAGTGATAATCTCAAGAAAACTTTTCTTCTCCCTAAATCAGCAATGTGAAAACCTGGGAGTTATTTTGTTTCTTTCATAAGAAGGCTCTCCAGGATTCCTCCGCGGACTCATCATTTATCCCATGCGATGGTCCTGCAAAACAAAGACCACCAGGCCCCATTTCCTAAGCTTTTTGTGAACAGTGGTGTGGTTTGTGGAGGGTGATGTGCATGCCTTTTCTCGTTATAAATAAGCTAGAGGTTGAGGCTGGGCATGGGGGGCAGGGTTTTCCCTTTTCCCTGGAATACATTTTGCAATGCATTTGCTTAAATCCTGGTAGGGAATTAAGAGTGGGTCAGAAGCTCTTCAGGTCACTATTTTTGCCCATTCACCGGCGGTCCCTTGCCCAGCTTTGTTCAGCTAATTAATCCTCCCAGACACTTGTATTCACCACATGCAAATTATCACAGAAGGGAGCTTTTTTTTTTCTTTCCTTCTATTTTTTTCAACATACACTTGAATTATACTCTTCTGACATCAGCTTCCAGCCCCACTGAGGGGTTTCCAACGGCCTAATAACAAACAGATTAGGGGCCAGAGGAGCATGTATTCCTCGAGTCCTCCTCTGCGTCCAGCTGTGAGGCTGCTCAGCGATTATAGGCGGAGGCCAGCCTGGGCTGCGGCTCCAACTCTGATGTTAAAATGGAAACTCGGTGTGAAGGCCTCGGGGGGATTCCAGAACACTAACTCCGTTGCCCGTCAGAAATGGATAATATTCCCCATTCTGTTCCTGCTGGTATCAGTTCCAAGTTGGAAAGCGGCCTCCTCTCCTAATTCAAGCCGGGGCCAGAGTGGAGCAAGCCTTCTCAGATATTATAAGCCAGTGTGAGCTCAAAAAAGAATTCACTGCTCAAGGCCAAATAGCTTCAAAGCTAATAATCCTCCAGAGTCGGTGTGTGAGCGCTGCAACTGTCAATGTCAACTTACACCATGCACGGTGAGAGCGGAACTTCAATAGTGACATCATGGAGGAGAGGGCAGAGGGCAGCCGCTGCGGAGGGAAGTGCCGGGCCCTTCAGATCTTGGAAACCTGCGAGGATTTATCTGGACTAACATGTCTCCATGTAGTCATTGCAGTCTTAGGCTACTCTGCTTAAGGATTTAACGTATTCAAAGGGTTTCGGCGGCAGCAAGATGACACGTTTTCGGGAGCTCTATTGGATTCCATTATCTTCTCCTCTCTTCTTCTGCAGACGCACCCCCTCCTCCCAGTCCTCCAGACAGGCCTCCTCCAACAAGAGGCTGGCCCGGCTTGGGGTCCCCAGTGGCCCCTATCTCCCCTCCCCTTTTGTTCATGCCTGGGTTTGATTGTCATGCAGACCCGGCCACACTGAGGCACTCAAGTGTCTGGATGCAGCCCTCAGCAGACTTGAGCAGATTCCTCCAGGGTCCCCCTGAGCCCCACATAACTTCCAGACCCCGCCCCACAGGGGAAGGAACGCGGGTTCCCGTTAGAATACACCCAGAGATACATATGGTCACGGTCACAGTTCAAAAGAGTAAACTTCACAGAATCCTAGGGGAGGGAAGAGAGGGGGAGAGCAAAGCTCAAGGCAGGAGTAGAAGGTCAAGGAGGAATCTTCTAACCAGCCCCACCCCGCCCCGGCCCGCGAGGACCCGGCAGATCAACTCCGCGGTTGCTTGCAGTCCATAAACGAAGCTCTCGAGAACTCATCACGCAGTCTGCACCGGTCTGCCAGTCGCCATGGTGACTTCTGGCCAGGCGGAGTTTAAGAAGGCTCATGGGGAGGGTAAACTTCCCTGAAGATGTTGGCAGCTATGGAGAGTGAGCGCTCGGCATGTCTGGTGCCTCCTTCGGGAGGACCCTGTGGTCTGGTTTACCAGATGGTGATATCAGGCAGTATTGGGTCAGCCGGGTCAGTGTTCCTGGAGCGCAATGACAAGGACAGAGTCCAAATCAGACAGACCTGAACAGCCAGTCTTGGTATAACTAGCGGTGTGCCCTTGATAAGGGCCTTCGCCTCAGTCCTAATCTGAAAAATGGGAGTAATGCCCCAGAGGGTCAGGCTTACGTGCAGATTACACACAACAATGCAGACGAATCGCTTAGCATGGTATCTGGCCCCAGCACATGTTTAATACATGTTAGCTGTTACTATTACTATTACTATCATTGTAATTCAAATAGTTTTTGCCTACACTTGAAGGAATTGAAAATACTGGGACTTGAGAGAACTGTAAAAACACTTCAGAGGGAAGAAATAAAAACTTCTACAGATCAAACTATGCGCAGCTTTCCATATGGTTACTGTCAATGTGCATACGGCTTGGTCCTTCCAAGTGTGGTCTACAGGAATGTCTCTGGAATAGTGAAGGAGTCCTACTCAGGAATGACCACAAAGAGCCTGGGACATTTCTCAGATTAATCAGTATCTGTCCTGGTTCTGACTCTAGCTTTTTTCCCCCCTTTGTTTCAAACTTTAGTTTTATGTCAACCTTACGAGAGCACAGTTGACCTACGAGAAAATGCATACATTTTAAGTCCACAGTTTTGATGGGTTTGGGCAAATATGTTCACTCACGTTGCTACCCTGACAACCAAGGTGACGAACAATACCCTCATACCAGAAAGTTCCCTGATACTCCTTCCTAGTCATTGCCTACCCCTGCCCCCGGCCCCAGGCAACCACTGTTCTACTGTCAGGATAGATTAGAGTTGCTCGTTCTTGGTCTTCAAATAAATAAAAGCGAAGAGTATGTATTCTTTTGTGTCTGGCTTCTCTTGTTCGGCATAATGTTTTTAAGATTCATTCTTTTGTTGCACGTGTTGGTACTTTCTTCAGTCACGATGGCTGAAGAGCGCTGCATTGTATGGATGTACCACATGTTGTTTATCCAGTCAACCTATTGATGAATGTTTGGATTGTTTCCACGTTTGGGGTTAGTATGAAGGGAGGTGCTATAAACATTCACCTCTAGTGTTTTCATTTCTCCTGGGTAAATATGTACAAGTGAAAATTTTTAATTTTAAAAGAAACTGCCAAGCAGTTCTCCAAGGTGTTCGTACCACATGACATCCTGGCTCTCGATGTGGCTGCACACCCTGGCCAAGAGTGGGGTGTCAAGAGAGAGGGCCGCAGGAGGGGTTTGCCCTAGCTGGGGCAGAATATCTGATCGCTGCCATTGTTTAGAACTGCTGATGATACATGGTGATAATAAAAAGCAGATCGACTTGTAGTGGTTTTGTTATTGTTCCCTGACCTGGACAGACTGCTTGCTCTGCTCCGCCCCTGGCACACCACCATTGGCCAACAGTTGGTGTAGTCAGTCTCTTAAATCTTGGCTGCCTTAGTGCCTGGGTAGCGGCATCTTACTGCGATTTGAATTTGCCTTTCCCTGATGGCTGATGAAGTTGAACTTACTGGCCGTTCATATACCTTCTTTTGCGAGATGTCCATTCGATTGTTTGCTTATTTCAAATTGAGTTATTTGTCTTCTTATTCTTATGCTATGGGAGCTCCGTATGTACCCTGGATAGAAGTCCTTTGTCAGGTACGTGTATAGCGAGTAGTTTCTCCCAATGTGTGGCTCCTTACTCTTTCCTTTCCGCTAATCTTTATCTTACTGACCTACGTGGATATCAGGTTTCTGCCTCGACATCAACAGTCTCCCACGTACCTTCCTATTGTAAATATGAGAGTTGCGAAAGTCTCCACAACTCCACTAACTGAGAGAAGCACTCCTCCCTCTTCCTTCCTATGATGGTTTTTGCTGCTACTGTTATTGTGGTTGCCCATTTATAGACTCCAGTTTCAATTAGGAAGCTCTGGCTCCCGGCCTGTTGCTGCTTCTAACACATTCCAGCCTTCCCCTCTTTCTTGCTTTCACCCCTTTCGACCTGAAGTCCTCAGGTGTCCTTTTCCAGTGTTTTGCTCCTAAAAGTGCCACCCTTACCTACATCCCACAGTTACAGTGATGTGGGAAACAAAGGCAGAAGGAAATGGCAGATCAAATTGAATTTCCTTATAACCTGCAGCCCATTGACAAATGCTTGAGGCAGGCAGAGTAGAAGTTTTCTTCAGGAACTCCTTACTGTCTTAATGCTAATGCTTTGCTACAGGGAAAAACAACCTTAGCTTGACAGTACCTAGGCCTCCAGTATCCTGTGAGCCTTCCTTAGTTTGTGAGAATCTCACTAGAAACTTCCCCTTGACTTTACCTCCCCCCAACTCCCAAGTACATCACCAGTCTCTCCTCAGGGTCCCGAGGCAGCTCTTCTTGCCCACAGGTCCCATTCCTGTGCTTTAATAAAATCACCATTTTTGCACCAAAGACATCTCAATAATTCTTTCTTGGCCATCAGCTCTGGACTCCACAAATCCCACCCCATCACCCCAACACCTCATCGGCGGGGCTTCGTGCTGGGCTTCGTCTTCTTGAGCACTTTCCAACAGCTTCCTGTGCTCACAGCTCCCACCTGGTGTGGATCCAGGTGTGTTTACCTGCTCACTTCTTCATATCCATGCATAGAACCTGGAGTCTGAGTTGGGTCGTTTTGAAGCCACCATCCTCCCTTCCCCATGGAGCCATCGGGGGCCGGGTCAGGGTCTTCCCAAGGAAGCAGGGAACTCAGGCACCGTCTAACGTGAGGCTGGGAGGAGGCAGGGTGCTGGTTTATAGAGATGCCTTTCAGGAACGGGCTGTGGCTGGCAAAAGAAAGGAAGGTGGGTGGGAGGCAGAGCCACCAGGACCTGTAAAAACTGGCCCACGTGCCACCGCAGGATAATGTCAGCATCTCACTCGTGGGTAGATTGTGAGGATTAAAAGAGATGCTACATAAAAGGCACTTAGTATGGTGTCTGGCACCAAATAATTGCTCAATAACTGTTAGCTATTAGATCAAGATCCCTTTTATCTGACACATTATGGACTGGTGTTGGTCAGTTAATGGAAAAAGTTGGTTGAAAAGAGAAATCAGAGAAAATTATACTACGCACCTTCAACATTTTATTTTAACTTAAAACATATAAATGTACATCCATTCACCATTCTTTGATGTAGGTCCAACGCCTCTCCTTTGAGTGCAGGTCCATGGATGGGCGTGTCCAGCCGTCTTTCCTGAGTAAACCACACCCAGTACTGCATCATCTACCCTTTCCAGTTTCCGTTTCTTTAAAGTGGTGCGAGCGCTTGCATGTGCCAAGTGCTGAGTGAAGGATCATTCTAGACGCGTGCATTTCCCCCCCGCTATCGTCGGTGTTAACTCACCCGTACCGAACATCAGCACTATTTCCTAGTAACCCATCACCATTTGATCTTCTGAAAGTACTTCATTCAGTTCGCATAGGAATGACGACTCTTTGTCATTATATCATCTGTTTGCAGAACCTCTCATTAAATGACTTAAGTGCAATAAGGCATTGACAAAGACCAGCAAAGCAAGCATGACACAGGTTTAGGAACAAAGACGCAGGGGCGCTCAGCAAGCGTGCGCCCGCCTGGCCACCTGGCCGGGGCAGGTGCATGGGGGAAGGGCAGGCTGGAGCCCTGGGGAAGAACCTACTAGAAGTGCTAGAGAATACTACTAGCCAGGAGCATTCACTGTGCCGTGGGCATCACTCAATGTGATTTAGGAAGGGGCTGAAGAGCAGTTTTTATCCAGCAGATTGGTTAAGTAGAAGCAGTTGAGTAGATGCCTATATACCTTGGGCCTGCATGCTATTTGTTGTTGAACTTTGTTCTGAGCTCGGGGATTACTTGCTATACTTCTGGAAAAATCCATGGGAAGAGACTTTGAGAGTTACAAGACCCAGGTTCTAGCCCTGGTCCTACCAATTACACACTTCGTGACCGTGATGATGACACTCACCCTCAGTTCCTAGAGGGAAAGTTTGATGCTCCGAGAGCTGAGTGATTCTGCCCACATCATCCTTGAGGACCTAATGACATTGTGTGAGGACTGCTCTGTGCATGTTACCACTTATCTCAGCCTGAATGGACTCTCCTGTCAGTTCACCGGTGGCCATAACCCAGATGCCAAAGGTCAGGCCATGCCACATTCAGGGGCTTTTAAATTCCATGCAACAGTCACCAGGAGAGGAAAGGGCAAAGGCCCCTCTGTCAGCTCCAAACGCTCCCCACACGCAGGTAACCACAGCCAGTCCATGCCTCTTCTCAGTGTGCCTTTTTTGGGCAGGGGGCGGGGGAAGTGGGAGGAGGGAGGGAAGATGTTATTTGGAACATGAAGAAGGAACCAGTGTTGTTGTTTTTTTAATGTTTATTTTCGAGAAAGCGAGACAGAGTGTGAGCAGGGGAGGGGTAGAGAGAGAGGGAGACACAGAATCCAAAGCAGGCTCCAGGCTCCGAGCTGTCTGCACGGAGCCCGACGCGGGGCTCGAACTCACCAACTGTGAGATCATGACCTGAGCCGAAGTGGGACGCTTAACTGACTGAGCCACCCAGGCGCCCCAAGAAAGCACTAGTGTTAAAGACTTCCCACCCACCAAGCACTGATACAGCGTCAGTGGTGGTTCGAAGAGTAATCTGATACGACTTCATATTCAGAGCAAGCCTTTGGCGAAGGACAGTGGGCAGTCCTGCACGTAGGGTGCTTCTGAGGGTTCCAAGGATGACGCTTGCTCTTCCCAGTGCCTGTCATCCACTCCCTAAGCCAAGAGACACCACACCTTCATGGCCATTAGTCCCTGGAGACACAAAAACTCCAGGAACAGAACACATTAAGTTCTATCAGTCATTTTTCCTCTCATCTGAACACCTTCAGATCTTCCTGCAGAACTATGGTTCTGTTGGGCTGGAAAGGGAGAGCTGGATGCCATGGAGAGACAGAGAAGAAAGAAGGAGGCCGTGTTTGTGGGAGAAAAGAAGAACGCAGGAAAGAAGAGGTCCAAGAGAGGCCATCCCGGGACGGGAAGGGATGAAGAGCCTAAAGGTTAGCAGGACACCTCTGCGATCCTCTCAAGTGCTAAGAGCTCACAGGTGGAGAGGACAGCCAAGGAGCTCTTCTGCCCATGTGTGTGATCCCACTAAAACCCTAAAATGATTTGATATTGTTTTCACTTTTTTCCAGGATGAGCAGATTGACATTCTGTGAATTTTTCCCCCTATCTAAACCCAGCCCTGATTTTGCTCTCTCCATCTGTGTTCCTTTGGCAGAAACTTGTACCAAAAGAATGAAGGAGTGAAGGGTCATTCTGGGAAGGACGGGAGGCAGGCCAAGCTGGGAATGTACTTCTGCTGAAAGGGCCCAGCCACTGGCCACCCTGTGAAACATTAATGACGAGGGAGTTTCAGGGCCCGGCGCGGGGACTGGTCTGCACATCCATTTCTCACGTGCTTGCTTTCATGCCAGGTTCACGGCAGCTCTGCGTCGGGATTATTGTATAGTTTTGCTTCCTTTTATAAAGCTTCAGCCCTGCCTTCCACACTGCATGCACTATGCAGGGGGTGGGAAGAGGGTCACATGAGCTTCCCGAGGCTAGAATTTCAACCCTGGTTGTCCCCACACATCTGGAGGCCGAAGGAAAAAAATCTTACATGTACACTTTTAACCGTTGAATGCCTGGATGGGCCCTGAAGACAGGGTCTGTGTGACTCCTAGAGAGCTGACACAAGTTGATGTGATCTTTCTGGAAGGCACCTGTCTCCCCAACCAGGCGAAGCTGGCTCTGACCTGCGGGGTCTTTCCCAGCAGACGGAGTGGAGGCAGCTTCTCCAAGGCAGCTAGCAGAAGTAGAAAAGAGCATGACCTGTGGAGTCCAGTTCTGTCCTGTCCCTGACCTTGAGCAAGTCACTTAATTTCTCTGAGCCCCATGTTTAAATGTGTTGTGAATTTACAGCAGGATTGAATGAGATCTGAGAACTGGTCCCGGCACAGACCCCTAAGGTGGCAGCCACTCATCTTACCTGCTGTGGCCTACATGTCCTTGTCCCTGAAGAGTTCATGATGCCAGTGGATGAGGTAGGACAGAACGAACGGGAGGGCATTCAGCCAAAGATTCTGAGCTTTCTGTGTTCCTGTCTCCTGCCCTCTCCCAGCTGCTCCCCGGAGCCCTCAGCGATGCAAGGATAGCCACAGAGCACTTTTTATGACTCTAAGTGATCCACGGAGCAGCCCGTGGCCGCCTGTCACCGCTGGAAAGGCCAAGCTGCGCTAATAGGAAGTGATGGTTGATCCCATTTAGCGGGAAACGTCCAGGAAGGCAGGATTTAAAGGAGGCTCACATTCCTGCAGCCCTTCTCCTGGGAACTCCGGCTCAGGGGTGAGAAACTTGGACTGTAATACGGCAGGGCCTTGTGATTTGGGGAAGCACGGAGGTGGGGGTGGGGGCCCTGTGCGGTTCCTGCCAGTCACCAGGGATTATGCTATTTTTGTCTACCTTTTATTCAGACTGAGAAGGGGGGGAAGGAACGGGGAATATTTGGGAAGCGTGGAAGGCGCTCTCTGGCTGACATAGCCTTCACAGAGGGGCAGAGATGGGGGAGGGCAGGCACAGTCTCTCTGCTGTTTCTCTGGGGACGCCCCAACAAGGACAGGGATGTTTGGCCAGTCCTGGGTTTTGGAAGTGTCATGCCTGGGCCACTGAAATGTTCCGCAGCTCATCAACAGCTTTGGGAGCACAGGATTAAACAGTGTCACCACCATTTGCTGGCTCAGGTGGGCGATGGTGCTCTTCATTGTTTCCCGTGACACATCAAGGCCTCTCTGGGGCACCTCGGAGATTTGGTGCCATTTCCGGTCCAAGGAGGGGAGGACCACTGATCCGCTCTAGGATCCTGTGCTCTCCACCCACAGTCCCCTGCCCACTTGGTTTCTCAAGGAGCAGCCCCCTGGGGCCCATCTCAGCTGCTCTTACCCACTGGCAAATTCGGCCAAATAGACCGAAGAGATAAAGGGGGGCCACTTCCGTCAGGGCATGGGCTGTGAACATTATACTGGCATCTCCTACGTCTGCTTGTCCCCTTGGGGCAGGGACACAGGCTTGTTTCTCACACAGGGCCTGGCACACTGTGTGTGTGCATTTTGTTACAGAGAATTGGATTTATAAAAATCCCTGGCCACAGGATCATTTAGCCTCGCTAGGTGTCTGAGTCTGTTCAGGATGCTATAACAAAATACCATGGACTGGGCGACTCATAACAGAAACCTGTTTCTCACCGTTTTGGAGGCTGGGAAGTCCAAGATCAATTCTGTGTCTGGTGAAGTCCCACTTCCTGGCCTATGGACAGCCATCCTCCCACTGTGTCCTCCCATGACAGGAAGAATGAGAGAGCTCTCTGGGGAGTCTTTTTATAAGGGCACTAATTCCATTCATGAGGGCTCAACCCTCATGACCTGATCACCTCCCTAAGACCCCAGCTCCTAATGCCATCACATTGGGGGCCAGGACTCCAACAGATGAATTTGGGGGGAATATATTCAGCCCATTGCACCTAGTATGGCAGATATACTAATACCTGTCGTATGTTAGAACACACGCAAGTTAGGTATCTATCACCACCATATACAGTCATAGCGTAGTAGGGACAAAAAGGGTATCGGTGGAAAAGAATAGATTCAGGAAGGTCGAGTCATTTGCCCAAAGACTCATATGGTATAAACAGAAAAAAATTATACAGGTTCCCTGCATCTCAGCCCAGCGATGCTTCTGCCCCAGCCTGCACCCCACGGTCCCACATGAGTTGAAGAGCTAACAGGGAAGGCAGCACAGAGTGATGGAAGTGTCTGAGCACTGAAGCCAGAGGATTCTGGGTGTGAATGCTTTTGACTCATCAGGACTGTGCAGGCTCATCCTTTAAATAGGCACAGTGATGGACAGGCTCCGTCAAAAGGATGCATCAAAAGAATTTACGAGGGCCTAAATCCTCTGAGCCTCAGTGTCCACATCTGTGGAATGGGAGCAGTAGAGTCCCTCTAAATTGCGCTTGTGGGGAGGCGTCCGTGAGACGGGACGCAGAAAGCACCTCGCAGAGTGTCCTGCAGAGATAGAGTGCCCGCTCAACAAACTTACCGTTCACCGGACTGTGGATTAAAGAAAAAGCCACACCTCGCAGAAATGAGGGTTGAAAGCAAGGTGTGAGAGCCCTGAGGAGAAAGATCTCCAGGAGACGAAGGACGACCTTGCGGAGGGGCTCGCCGGGGAGGTGCTCGGCGAGGTGAATGGCTGGCGTTTAGCTGAGCCAGGCATTCTCGGCCTCGCTACCCGGACCCCCTCGGCCTGGGAAGAGTGCCCTGCGTGCCGGCTGCCAGAGCTCTGAGGCGCCGCGTAATTACTTAGCAGTTTACTAGCGTCGGAGACACCCAGGGTGCACTTCAGCCATCAATTAGCTCCCGCTCACGGCCCCCCTGTGAGGCCCAGTGGTATCAGGACTCCCATTTTTCAGCCGAGGAAACTAAGGTGTAAACAGGTTAAGCAACCAGCCCAAGGTCACACCTTGAGTCAAGCGGTCACAAGGCACCGAGCCCGCGTCCTTGCTGGCTCCCCGGCCTGTCCTTAGCCCACTGGCCCATGCCGCTGCCCATAAAATCCGCCGTTTATATCTCGTCAGAAAGCCAGGGAGTGCACGCGGGACTTTTGGAGCTGTACAGAAAGGCCATTCAGCTGATTTCCAAGGCACTGTAGGGTTTTTAAGGAAATGTTTAACCCCTTGCTTAGAGAGGTCGATGGGGGGCAACACGACCTGAGTTAGCATTTTCTTCGCTGGGCGGCTGGTGCTGCCTCCCACACCACAGCTGGCTTTAGGGGTCTGGGTTTGCCTTCTGTCTGTCCGCTCCAGGAGACACCCAGGCTGGCACCGTCTGGAAACCACAAAGAGCATCTTGCAGGAGACACCGAGATGGGAACACACAGCACAGGGTCTCACCCCAGCCCCCCCGCGGCTCCATGACCCGCCCATGGGCGCCCCCAGTACGGGGCAGCCACTGACTTTGAAAGGCTCCCACAGGTGTGCAGTGAGCAGGCGGGAGGCGGTGGCCAGGGGGAGCCTTCCGTCTCCTGATGATCGGCCTGGCCACACAGGGCCGCTCTTTCGCCCCAACCGTACTCCTCCCTGACTTCTCCATGTTCTAGACCTTCTCTCTTCCAAGAGCACTGGCCCATGTCCTTGCTTTTCCAGGTCCTTCTGGGTCACCGGCCGTATTCTCTGCTAAATCTCTCTCCCTCGGCACCCCTTCCCTAAATCCAGTCACCCACCCCCTGAAATATCTCACAAATATTTCTGGAACCTCTACGTGGACAGCTCCACCCCAGGCTGACGTAAACCGATGTAATAGTGTCCCAGCTGGGTTTCCAATTACACCCTCTCTCCTCAAGTCTGTTATCACGCAGCAACCAAAATGCCTCATCCTAAATTTCTTACTCTCCTCCTTAAAACCTTTCATCCTTCGTGCCTGGGATGAAGCCTGAGCTCCTTGGTATAGCATCCAAGGCCCAGCGCCCTTACCTCTCCCCACCTCGTCACCACTTTGCTGGTGATGTTCCACTCACAACACACGCCATGCTTGGCCTCCAGTCCTGATTCTGGTCCAGAGGGCCCCTGGTCTTCTGCCCTCACCGGCTGAGCAATACCTGTTCCCATGGCTCCACTCCCAAACCCTCCCAAACCCTCCAGCTGGCCCTTTGTGGTACTGTCCCAGCACCCTACAGGGACTGACATGATCTGCTTGTGGGTCTCTTCCCTGTTCCTGAGGGTGGCCACTGGGCTTTCCTCTCACTGCATCCAATGTGTGGGGTATATGGCACTTGGTACATGGCCACCAAGCAGTTAGAAATTTTATCAAGCATAAATCCACTGTATGATCTGATTCTAGTGATGTTAATGGCTGATAACTGGCACATAGGAAGGAAGAGTATAATGGATTCCAACCGGACTCTCATACTTGACAAAACAAACGTGGGTATACAAACCTGAGAGAATCTAGCCAGCTCTCACTTTTCTGTTGAAATAGCGGACAAGTCACGTAACCTCTCCGGACTTCGGTTTCTTTTTTGGTAGATCAAAGGATTTGAACAGGATCTGTGGTTTTCAAACTACCCTGGGAAGCCCAGATGAGGAGCCCTGGTCCACTGACATAGATCCTTCAATCGGAGAAGTTCTACGTTCATGTATCAGTTGGGTTTCTACATATGAGATCCCTTGAACAAAAGATCTTGCAGCTAGTGAAAACTCAAAAAACTACTACCCTGTGTCAGCACCAACTGGGGGCGTTTGGGGTAGAACCAACATCCCTGCAATCCCACTTGCGGCCTCAGAGAGTGAGGCCTCCCTGAATACAAGCATGTTAAGTCAGGCATCTTTCAGTCCAATAAGAAGGAGCCGGCAGAAGCTTCTCTTTCCTTGTGACCTTTGAGAATCCCCAGGGACCTCAGGCATCGAAGGCTGCGCCAGGCAGAAAAGTTCAGGCTGTCAGCAGAGTGTCCGGGCTGGTGAGGCTGTAATTACAGAGAGCGAGCAGGGCAATCGGGAGGAAGGGCAGGGGCTGTGTGGTGCTGAGAGGACTCTGGGCAGAGCCCTCTGTAACTTCCAGAAGCATCAGCTGCAACCTCACAGGGGCTGGTCAGAAGGGGACCTGGAAAGACACCAAAGCCACCCCCTTTGTACAGAACCCAAAGGAGCCGTTTCCAGGCGCTCACAGGTGCACATCCCTTGTTCCAGGTACAAATGGATGTGTTCAGGATGGAGCGAGGGATGTGGGCAGAAGCTCAACCTCTTCCTGGAAGGGGGACCCCATGTTCCACCTCCTGGGCATGAGTCACAGCCTTCCCGCACGCTCCTGGCCGTGTCTGTGGCGCACCTGGGACCAACCACACGTTTCCTGGGTCTTGAAGGCCATAGACTAGAGAATCAGACATGCTTGGATTGAAGCCCCAGCCCTGCCAGTCTGCTAACCCTGAAAGCTTTGTTAGGCAAGAGTACCACTTTGATCCTCGGGTGTTCTACCCTGTAAAATGAGAATAGGTTATGTAAACTGTCTGTACTTTCGCTTCCTCAAGTATGAGAGTAGAAATAAAAACAATACCGACATCCTTGTTTGTAATCAGGTGATACATGGAAAGCAAACACTCAGGACATGGCTGATTCCAACCAGTCAAATTATTAGTCTGCTGATCTGGCTGCTCCCGGAGTCTTTCTTCGTCACCGATGTTGGCCAGCAGTCTGTCGCTTTCTGCTTCTGTTGGCCCCCAGCGTTCAGCCCAGTGCTGAAAGTCTGCAAAGTTGTCTATCCTGATTCCTTATTCTTCCTTTTTCTCTCTCCCTTCTGCCCTGTCACCCACCAGTGGCCAGTCTGGGATGTTGTACTGCATTTGTAGACGTTCTGGAGCAGCCTTCTCCAAAGGCCTCCTTGGGGATGCTGGGGTTGGAACAGGGCTAGGCTGAGGGCCAGAACCCAATCCAAACCCAACATCAAGTTTGAGCAGCCACCCGGTGGGAGCTAGGCCACCTCTCAAGACATCCCATGGGGTCAGCCAGACCTCCACAGTGCCTAAAGCCGTGGGCTGTGTGCCAGGTGCTGTGAGGTACCCAGTGAGGATGCTCTGGGCCGCCCTCCAGATGACTCCTGAGTACTTTCCTTTGCTTTCTGGTGGGTCAGAGGAGGCCTCGGGCTAGGTTCACTATCTAGGTGCTACCCCTTGGCCCATTCTGACTTGTGGCTTCCCATTTGATAGCTCTGGGGGTTGAAGCCCCACGTATTTGCAGGGCAGTGCCCACAGAGCCTCGGGATGCTGCTAAGCTTACATAGACCCTGGGCTGGCCTTTCCCAGACCTTCCTTTGAAAACACACCTGTCATCTTTACTAAGCTTCTCTATGAACCAGGTGACGTGCAAAGATCATGCAGCACAGAGCTGTCTCCTTTACTTTACTTGGTTTGTTTATAGTCCAAAGGCTAAGGAAGGATGGAGGGGTGGGGGCCCAGGCAGCTCCTGACAGAAGGAGCAGGCCTGGTTAGATGCAGAGGGGACATGGTCTCAGAGCCTTGGGTGATAGCCTTGATGGCCATGCTGCCCAGGGCAAGGCTGCTCAGGAAAGAGAGGGCCTGGGCCACTTCCCTCCTTTAGCTTCCGGCATGTTAAAAAATAGGAAGGACCAAAGCAGAGTTTCAAAAACTGTTATATTTTAGTGTTTACTTGTGAGAAAACACCTCTGACACATGGCATACAAATACAATGCAGCATAATTGTGAACTTTGCAATGCAATTACAGGATTTATTTTACTATTTTTTAAGTGTATTTCTTTCTTTGGAGAGAGACAGAGACAGTGCGAGTGGGGGGAGAGGCAGAGAGAGGGAGAGAGAGAGAGAATCCCACGCAGGCTCCGTGCAGCTAGCACAAAGCCCGACACAGGGCTCTCACTCGCAAAACAGAGAGATCATGACCTGAGCTGAAATCAAGAGTTGGGCGCTTAACCGGCTGAGTCACCCAGGCGCCCCTACAGGATTTATTTTAAAAACTGCTTATCAATGGATAGGGCACTATATTCAGCATAATGTAGTCAATGGGCTGCAGCTCTAAGTATAATGAGCGTTTCTTCCAGTTCTACCAGACTGTATACGGTTGCTTACACAATTTTGTAGGTAATACTCAGATCTCCAGCTGAGGGCCTCTCAGATGGGCCCTACAGTGGGGACGGGATGCTGGCTGATGGAGAGGGAGTTGGGACAGGATGGCATGTGGATTTAATGAGATCAGAAGGACACCTGGCAAGGTCAGCTACCTCATCTCCTACCCCCTCGGAAACCGCCCCACACCGTTCGCGTTAGTTGGACGCCTGGTCCACCGTCGCTCAGCTGTGTGATTCAGACAAGTTGCTTGCTGTCTCTGTGCCGTGGGTTTCCTCAACTGGAAACAATAAGGGTATTATTGCACACGATTTTCAGGTTGTTGTGAGCATCAAATGACATAATACAGTGGAGTGCTTGGAGCCACACCTGGCAAGAGTTACTATTAACAGCTTTAGCCGCGTAGGCAGGCCTATTATTGCCAAATCTCACTTTGTTAAGAGAAGCGAAAACTCTAGGATTTTAATGTGAATTTTCTGATTTTTGAAATATTTGCTATGTTTTATGCACTGTGCAGGTTAAACAAAATATGTCCGCCACCGGATGGACCCACGTCTGGTCTGCCGCCTTGGGTTTCGCACCAGCCTCCCCTGGGCTGTGATGAGGAGCCCCCACTGCTCCTGCCTGCCTCACCTCAGCCTGTGTCTGGAGGAGAAAGGACTCCACGTGGGGAAGGGGGTGTTGGGAGAGAGGGAAAATGGAAAGCCCATGCATCTGGATGGCGATTTCTCCTGCTCAAAACGTTGATGGGCCAGCCCGAGTGATGTATTGAGTTCGTTTCTGCAGGTAATTGTTTAAATGTTATAGCAGCTTTAACATGTCGTCTGTTAAAACGTATTGGTGAGGCAGCCATTCCAAACTTGTAATGTGGGTAATATTTAGATGATTTACTAGGTGAGGTGCAGTTTCTGATTCAATCAGAGTTGCATTTGATTCAATAGGTGATGCATCTAATCCGACTGGGAGCCCATCGAATCCAGAGGTGATGTGTTTGATTCACGGGCTGATGTACCTGATTTAGAAGGTGATGGATCTAGTCCACGCTGAAGGATTCCAATTCCCCCACGCCAGGTATTTGCTTCAGAGCGTGATGTATGAGTTTTAATAATCAGACACACTTTGGGGATGGTGAGGGCACCGGCTCCTCCCGCTGCCTGGCATGTCTGTGGCTGCAGCCGGCTCCTTGCAAAGCCCATCTCAGCCTGTAGGACCGGAGGTATAAAGTAGGGGCAAAACCCAATTCCCCAAGTGTGACCTGAGCCTCCACTTGTCCTGTCTCTGCCGTTCTTCTAAGATCCATAGATGGTCTTTTGCCTTTCTGTCTAATTGTCTAGAGGTCCACAGTCAGGGCCATAGTGTTGAGAACTGGTTCCTTGCATGTGGGGGCCCTTGAGGGATGCACCTGTCAACTGAGGCAAGCTCACCCTCTGTAGGTTCTTCTGGAGTCTGCCTGAGCCTTACTTCGTGCAAGCCTTCCTGACCCAGCCACGCTTCTAATTAACATTTGAGGGATTGGATTTTCATGCTCCAAATAGGGACACAAGGAAGGGTTCTCCTGAACTACTTTTCAGCCCCCACCTCATTACCCTTCCATCCGTAGAGTGATTGGCAACTCCTTCTCCAGAGTGGTGCTCTCCTCTCTGCCCAAAAATACCCTTCTCCCTCTTCCTTGGCATGGCAGAAAGCTGTGCATCCTGTCCAGAGTCTCTGTCTTCTATCACCCTTCACAACAGAAGCCTATGTCCCATTAGTTGTCCTATGACAAATAGATCTATCTCTTCCTCACACTGCTGTCCCCAGCACCCGGCTCAGCACCTGACAAGGCTGACAGGGAACCTCGGAGGAAGGGTTAGAGTAAAGCATTAATAATAATAATAATCATAACAATGGTAATAATAGCTCAAATTTATTGAGCTCCAGGTATATTCTAAGTGCAGAGGCCTGATATATGACAGGTATCTCTTTATTTCTTTTAATCCTCACAACAAACCATATGTGGTAAGAACTATCATTGCCTCCACCTGTACAGATGGGGAAATAGAGGCTCAGTGAGCAGAGTCACACATCAGCAGTAGATTGGAATCTAGGTCTCTCAGATCTGAAAGTCAAGCTCTTAACTGTCACATCATGATCTGGCCTCCCAGGACCTCCCAGCCCAGGACAGGGAGCCTGGGGTCCCTGGAGATGCAGGGGTGCCCTCAGTGAGACGGAACCATGACGCAAGGCACAACAAACTGATCGGTAAACTGAGGCACAAGGGGGTATTAAAAGAAGGAGAAATTGGGGCGCCTGGGTGGCGCAGTCGGTTAAGCGTCCGACTTCAGCCAGGTCACGATCTCGCGGTCCGGGAGTTCGAGCCCCGCGTCAGGCTCTGGGCTGATGACTCAGAGCCTGGAGCCTGTTTCCGATTCTGTCTCCCTCTCTCTCTGCCCCTCCCCCGTTCATGCTCTGTCTCTCTCTGTCCCAAAAATAATTAAACATTGAAAAAAAAATTTTTTTTTAAATAAAAAAAAAAAAAAAAGAAGGAGAAATTAAGGAAGGCTTCCTGGAGGAGGTATTTGATCTCACCCTGGAAGAAGAGTAGACGAGAAGTGGGGCTATCGGCTATGCTGATGCTCATTCCCAACTGCTCTTGGCCCAGTGCTCTGGTCCTCAGAGGCTGCCCCTAAGCACAGGTGAGTCCATGAGGCTGAGGCACAATAGTCTTTCAGGTACCTGCTCCCCCACCAGGAGCTCTGTGTGGCCAAAAGCTGGGTCTGGGCTGGTGCCACCAACAGGGATCTCACTCTCACCCCGAAGAGAAGAACTCGTTCGCCACCTTCTAGGAGGGAGACTTGGATCTTGAGCCTGAGCTCAGGTGAGCCCTGAATATTCCTGTGATGATGGGAATGGTCCTGACCCCACTTCTCTTTTCCTCCCCCAGCATGTAACCCATAGTTCTTCTTCACTCACTCTTGTCACGGTCATGCTTCCCCAGGACTCTGGTCCCCCTTCAGGGGTACGGTCTGCTGTAGGATGCTCTCATCAGGGGGAGTGGGGTTTCTGGAAGACAGTCTTGGCGGTGTTTAACCTGCCCAGGATCAGATGGAGGAGAGCCATGTGGGGAGGGGCCTGAGACAGGGATCTGCTTCAAAGGGACCACAGAGCCAGTCCGCCTGAGTCTGCCCTTGAGGGCAGGGCCCAGGAGTCCAAGAGTGACGGGCCTTCCGCTGGAGCATAACAGAGACTGTGCAGGGCCGTGTGTGGGGCAGCTGGAAGGGGCAGCCGGGGCCGGGGCCATCCCTGCAGTTCTCCACTGTGCCTACCACTCAGCATCCCCGTTCTCTTCATCCAGAATCCCAGGAAAGCGAATCTTCCGGTTCTTTCTGGGCAGCCTATGGATGAGCCCCTCTGGGGACAGGGGAAGCTGCAGACACAACATGCTGTGGGTCAGCACTCAGGGAGGATATCACGCATGCCTCTGCCTCAGAAACAAGACTTCGCTGGGCACATGCTGGGCGCCAGCTACGCCCACGTCCCTGATCCTGTCTGATGGCCTCAGCCCTGAATCCTGTCCTCATTTCACATAGAGCAAACTGAGGCTTGGAGAGGTTAGGAGGCTTACCCTGGGTCACGTAGCGAGTACTTGAAGAAATGAAGGAGGGAGTGATATCTGCCAGCCCTGAGGCTGCCCCAGCCTCTCCCGTCTCTGCGCACGTGTCTCTCTCCATCTCTCCATCTCGGTCTCCACCTCTCTCCAATAATGGGCCTGGCCACCAGGCACCATGACAGGCTGGTGTGGGAGATCTTTGGATCAAGCACATCTTTGTGTCATGCAGTCTCACACTCAAGCCGGGGCCAACTCCGGCGTAAGGTTGGTGATGGTCCAGACAGGCTGATTCTGCGGAGGCTCAATGCAGAACAGCTGTCTGCCCACTTCTGCTGCTCCTCGAAGCCACCGCGGCCCTGACTGCATACATTTTCCCAGGCTGTGGCCGCAAGTGGGGGGTCCTCGGACACAGACAAAAGAATAGCTCAGCCTTGCAAATGGCTTTGAAAATGGGACCACGGGGATTCCACTTGGCTGACACGCTCTGGCCTAGCCCAGGCCTCATCCCCCAGAGGCGTCCCCCAGCCCCTGCCGGCCAGCTGTGTCTCCCACCGCCGCCCACACCAAAGCCCTAACCACACGGAAGTGGCTACTCAGCCCAGAATTCCCCGTCACACCCCTTCCCACACAAGGAGGGGCAGGAGGCAGGGACATTGGCAGCAGGGACTATGGGGGCTGACTCGGCATTGACATCAGACATGGATCACAGACCCTCCCCGGGCACCCCCAGTGGGCCAAGCCCCGCACGAGCCAAGCAGGGTGTTCACCTGGGACTTGCCAGTCATTCCTACCTCAGGTGAGACCTCAGGTCTGACACAGAGGGTGTGAATGGGAATGAGGGTGTCGGACCATCTATGTAGGACCCACAAGCGGCCACCACAGAAGATGCAGCAACCGTTAGGCCAGCGGTCTTCCAGTTGAGTGCCCTGGGGACACAGGGAGACATTCCCAAGAAGACACAAGCACAGACAGCTTTGAGGATATCCTTGCATCCCCTCTGTCTGGGCATTTTTTCCTAAAACCAAAGCGTCTGAGTGCACACTGGTGGTTTTCAGTTTTCCACAAAACAGATGGGCCTTGCCCATCCCGAACCTGGCTGTGGGGCATCTCTCTGGGCCGTAAAATCCTCAGGGCACAAAACGCAGGACTACAAGGAAGAGCCCAGTAAAACATCCAAGCCAGGGATATTTCATACAAGTGACGAGCCACCAGGGATACCTGGGTAGCTCAGTCAGTTAAGCGTCCCACTCTTGATTTTGGCTCAGGTAATAATCTCGCACTTCATGAGTTCGAGCCCCACATGGAGCTCTATTCTGACAGCAAGGAACCTGCTTGGGATTTCTCTCTCCCTCTCTCTCTGCCCCACCCCAACTTTCTCTCTGTCTCTCTCTGTCTCTCTCTGTCTCTCTCTCTCTCTCTCTCAAAAATAAATAAATAAATAAATAAGCATAACAGGTGACAAGCCACCACAAAATCCTACACCTTCCCAGCCTACCTACCTGTCTATCTTGGGATAAGAATACAGGTGTTTCTGGCACATATTAACTTATATATTACGTTAATATAATATAACATTTTCACTTCTTCAGTTTAATATCATGTTTTTGCCTTCTCCAGTGAAAAGTGAAATCAGAATTTTTCTTTTTTATGTAAACTCCTGGCTTCACCCTTTGGTTTTGTCAAGTGAAGTTATGCAGTGGCTGTACTGCATACATTAGATGACCCAAACCTGCAACTTCAAGGTCTTGATGAAAAATATTTAAAGTGCATATATCTTGGGGTGCCTGGGTGGCTCAGTCGGTTAAGCGTCCGACTTTGGCTCAGGTCATGATCTCGCGGTTTCTGAGTTCAAGCCCCACATCGGGCTCTGTGCTGACAGCTCAGAGCCTGGAGCCTGCTTCGGATTCTGTGTTTCTTCTTCTCCCTGCCTATCCCCTGCTCATGCTCTGTCTCTCTCTGTCTCTCAATAATAAATAAAAACGGTAAAAAAAATATTTTTAGTAAAAAAAATAAATAAATAAAAATAAAGTGCATATATCTTGTTTAATATGCCAGAAGTCTTGTCCTTTTGGAGCTATTTAAACTAGTGATGAAAAATTTCAGATATCGATCTTAAATGTGGAAAAGAATTTAAAATGCTTCAAAATGCTTGTAACTCTCCATAGTTTTCCAAAATCCTTTTAGGAAGTAGTCAAACAAAATCTGGTTTGAAAAATCCCCCTTCTCCAGGGCATGGAGGCAGACCGATCAGCAGGGACTGAAGCAGAGCACATCCATAGAACCGGCCTTGTCAGAAAGTCTGCAGATCCCCTCACTCTCGGGGAGGGAGAGAGGGGCCCTACCTCCAGGCAGATGAGGGGGACTTTGGGAGGACCACACATACCGAAGAGGCGTGTTTCCCATGAGAAGAGAGTGACCTCACCCCTCTGGCCAGATGCTCACTGAGCTCCAGAAATCTGAGTCATGGTGATACCAATAACTGGGGCCCCTCAGGAAGAGAGTCCTTGAGAGAGCCTGACCTGAACCACTGGATGGGGAGATACTGGGTTGTTGCATGAAGCTTTTCTGGAGAAGTCTGAGGCTGGGCAGCTGGGTAACCACAACCTGACACAGGAGACTGAGAAAGTGACAGTGGAAACAGGTGACATTCCACCCAAGGCAAAGAAAGGACACAGGCAATGGTCTGTGGGCCAAGTGGACCCACGGAAGGCAGCTGGTTGGATTTCTGTCTTGAAAAGGTCTCAAGCCAAGCCATCTTCCTGGCAGAGTCAGGGCAACTCCAGCAGAAAGAGGTTGGAGGTGGCCTGTAGAATGCACCACAGAATGGAGGTTGAGGGGGGCTGGTCATGAGCTGTTAGCTAGAGATGGCATGCCAAGTAAAGGCACAGTAGGTGACCCTGGGAGGACCCACAAATGCTCATTACAAGGAAATGAGCCAGGATCTGTACGTGTGAGAGGATTCCCCAATGCCAGATTACAACAGACCAGGAGAGAAAGACCTTCTCTGCCCTCTGTCACTCCTCTCCTCTGCTCCCACCAGGGCACCAGGAGCTACACAGAAGAAGCTAAACACAGCCTGTTCCCCTGAGTCCAGGCTCAGCTAGGACAGGGAGAGGTCTCAGATTGGGTGACAGAATGAAACTCTGGGATTAGACTGGACTGGACTTTTTAAGATACATTTTGAAGTTTTTGGTATTACTGGAAAGTGACCATGAAATCCACGAGAGGTGAGATACTGCCCAGAGTACAGGCGGGACAAGCAAGGGTAAACTCCGGAGTCGTGTTTGGTCTTCTGCTCTCTCTGCTAGCTTCCCATTGAGTCAGACCTTCTAAGGCAGCCAGAGGGGGCCGTCAAAGCCTGGCTACTCACGCATGGACTGCAGAGAAAGCACCACAGGAGACTAACCCCTGTGGGTGACATCAGCCGAAGGAGCAGGCCAGGCGGTCTGCACAGGAGGAGGATGTCTGCCCTGCCAGGTCTCTTCTGTCTCCATTCTCCCTGGCTCCAGAGCCAGCACATGGACAGACACACGTACACACAGGCATGTGCCTCATCATGTGTGCACGCACACTACATATGGGGCCTTTACCAAGGTCTTTGGGAAGAAGCAAAGCCAAATATGTTTTGTATCCTAGGCCCTCATTCGCCAGACATATCCATTTTGGTAAAGACAGCCAGTGGTGGGGAGGAAAGTACAGTGGACACATCCCAACCACCCTAGAAAGCTTGGGCACAGGTGGCTGCTGAGTCTTGCCTCTGACCCTCTCCCTCGAGCACATGAGTACGGAAACTTCATGCCCTCTCAGCGTTCTCTGCCCCCTACAGAGGGGGCCGCTGCTGTGTCTGGAGCATTTGGAGTCATGTGGTCTCATTGGCCTGGCGAGACTCAGTGGCCCATGTTCACATGGGTCCCCTAGGGTCCTGCCCTGTCCCCTCATCTGTACACCCTGTAGGAGGAATGCCCACTCCCTTAATCAGAGCTAAATCTGTTCCAAGAAGGAGAGTCTCCTGATAGGGAAGGTCGGCTGATCAAGTGATCAGCACTGTCCCTGTGTTTGACCTCCTCTTCCTTTTGCTCCCTTTTCCACCCGCATGTTAACCCCAGGGGAGTGCTGTTCAGATTGCTCTGGTCCAAGCCTAAACAAAAATACCTGGGTTGTCTGGAATGATTCCAGGGCTCACTCCAGGTTGCTTAGGCGATGATCTTGCTGGCACCAAGGGCTCCGAATCTGCCTGTGACTGAACTCAGCTGTCCTTGGTCAGGTACCAGGAGCTGCTGTCATCAGACGGCTCTGGCAAACGCTGGCCCCCAAGGCCAGTCTGCCTCATCCTAAAGTCTGATTGCTGCTTAAGTGACAATCTTCCTCTCTTGCTTGTTCTATAAGAAGGAAGGATCCTTAGGAAGGCAGGATTGCCACATGGCAGTAAGAACCTCACCCATCCAGAACACCACCCCATGGGCAGAGTGGGAAAATGGGGACCCACGCCTTTGCTCGCTGAGTCCATATAATTTCCCTTTCCCCATAAAGCCTTTTCCTTAGCCCTTGTACTAAGGGGACATCTGTCCCCACCCTTGTGCATGATAGGTGATATCCACAAATAGGCTAACTATACTAGACAGCTCAGGCTGCCATAACCAGATACCACAGGCTGGGTGCCTCACACGTTTTCTCACTGTTATAGAGGCTAGAAGTCCAAGATCAGGGGCCAGCAGACTTGGTTTCTGTTAAGAGCCCTCTTCCTGGCTGGCAGACAGCCACCTTCTCGGTGTGTCCTCACATGGCCTCTTCTCCATGCGTGTGTGGAGAGAGTGATCTCCAGTGTCTTTTCTTATTAGGACACCATCCATTGCAGTAGACCATAGCCTTGTGACCTCATTTAACCTTAATTACCTCCTTAGGGGCCCATCTCCAAATAGAATCACATTGAAGATTAAGGCTTCAGTGTATGAATTTGGGGGAGAGGAAGGCTCAGTTCAGTCCATTATGCCAACCTTGCCTTGGTTCCCATGACTGCTATTCCCCAAAGTGTTCCTTACCCACTAGGAGAGAGTGACAGAACAGGAGAGGGGCATCAAAAGCCCACCTTGTGAGTGGAGCCCTGCACTTCCCCAGGGGCTCACAGGCCTTTTCCCAACCCTCTCAGGCCCCTGGGGGAAGCAGATGCTGCTTCTGGAATTTTCTCACCTCCTTTTACTCCTCAGACACCTCCCCAGGGTCTGGTCTGAAGTTCATACCTCTGCCCCGTGACCATTACCAAGTATTACCTCACCATTCCTAGCCAGACCCTGAGCTCTCCTCAGGCAGTGGTGCTGTGCCTTTGAGGCTTCACATGGCCATCATATGTCGACAGGACCCTGGACCATCACAGTCAGATGAGAGAAGACAAAAATCAGCAGCGGCCAGGGCAGGCCTTGGACAGAGAGAGATGAGATGGGAGTCAGGGAGCTTTCCAACTACTGTTCTCTGGGCTCACATGGTGGGCAGAGATCTTGGGTTTCCCTTTGTTTGAATTTCTTCTCAGACCTGGCACGGGGTTGAGGTGCAGTGTTTTCACCTTAACAAACGTGAAAGACAGTTGTTCCTTGTACACTAGTGTCCCCAGTGCAGTCTAAGCATCTGAGACACAGAACGGTGGAAGGTTAGGGCTAAAAGGGGAACCAGGGAAAGACTAAAATATGTTTCCTGCCCTTAAGGCACTGATCACCTAGAAGGAGTATCAGATACATAATTAACCATCTCGTGATATGGTAAGGTCCCGATTAAGCCATGTGCTATATGATTGGGGAGCCCAGAGAAGGACCAACTCATTCTGCCTGGGGGAAGGAGGCAAAGAAGATAAGAAGATTTTTCACTTTCGGGATGAGGAAGCTGAGGCCCAGAGAGAATATCAAGGTGAAAAGGTGATTTTTTTTTTTTTTTTTTTTTTTTTTTTTTTGCCCAAGGTCAGTGGCAAAACCTAAGAGGGTCTGACCCTCAGGCCAGTGCTTCTGTGTGTTTCTCAGAGATCATTTTGTACCATGGGCTGCCTCCTTGGGACGCTTAGCATCCCAAGAGAAGGTGCTGGCAGGGGCTGTCCTGGGCCCTGGGCCGAGTCTCTGGAATGGGCCCGGGCAGCCAACACTTTCCCTATACTCAGCCACCTGGGCAGTGGTGCAGGTGTCCTGGAGGAGGGCAAGGAGTCACCTGGTCTGGCCGTCCGGCCACAGGAAGTGGAGGCTCCTGGGCTCATTTCAGCAGCTGTTGCCTGCGTGGCATGGCTCGGACAAACAGGCAGATGTCCTCGGGGCGACCTCCCTGACTCAGAGAGTTTGGGAACTGAGGTATTCAGTCCCTGGGGGGGAGGGAGGAGGCAAGGACAGGATTTGTGCTGCTGACTCACTCTTCTCAAGGCCTCTGTTCCGATTCTTGAGGAGTCAGGAAAGACCTGGGAAATGAAGGCTCTGTCTGCAAGGGATGGGGTCCCGGAAGGAAAAAAAGGCATGTTCTCCTTCCTCCCACTCATTCTACCCCTCATCTCTTCCAAGATGGCAGTAGACCTGGGGCAATTTCCTGAAAACCTTAGAAGGCCTTCTGGTGGTAGAGCAGACAGGAAGAGGGAGATGACCCTAGGACAGCAGGGAGAGGCAGGGCCAGGTGGAGAGATGCTGCACATATTTTCTGGGTGACATATAAGTTATGAGTAGGCAAAGTGGGGTGACAGGGGAAAACCAGCTTTATTGAACAATAGAGCTTGAGGGGGCATTACACATCATTTTGTACCACCCCACCACCAGGGCTGGCCTCATGGGCACATGACCTGTGCCATTAAACCAAGCCTCACACTTGCAAGGGTCCTGCTCTTGGTTTAATGATCTGCTGTTACCATCTTGAAATTCGCAGTAATTTTTTCACAAGAGGCCCACATTTTCACTGTGTGCTGGGCCCCGAAGATTCTGTCTGTGGTCTTCCAGATGAATAAAGGAGCCCAGGGAGGGAAAAGGCCACGGAGGGTCACGCTATTCATTCATTGTAGAACCTGGACAAAATTCCCAGTCCACACGGTGGGACTAGGTTTTTCACCACACGCTGTCACTCTGCTGTCAGTGTCTGCTCAGGGCAAGAACTTCCGACTCTGGCCCCCTCACACCTGTGGCCCTGTGTTGTATCCCCTCAGCTGCTCCAGGCTCCAGATAGGTCTCGGCCAGGGCCACGTGGGCTGTGGCAGCCCAGCGTGGGCCTGGTGTTTGTTGACAGGCCTGCAGCTATGGGTAACAGAGAATTCAGGCAATGATGATGGAATCTCAGTCCAGCCCTTTCTGCCTCTAAACTTCTCTCTGAGCATCTCTAATAATAGTACCTATTTTTAGCCACATCATGAGAAATAGAGAACATGTATGTCAGGATCCCAGAAGCGCCAGCTCATCCAGGTTTTCAGGAGTCACCATGGGTAGCGTATTGCATTGATTCTCAGACTTGCCTTCACCCTGTGCCCCTCAGTTCTTCAGCCCTCACTCTGAGTAGCAGATGTGTTAAGAGAACTGATATTGGGACGGAGAGACTCAGGTGTAAGCAGCAGGTCCACCATTCCCTAGTGGGTAACCTTTGGTCACTTCCTTCGTCTTGCTGCGCTTCAGTTTTCTCATACAGGAAATGGGAATATTAGTGGTATTAGGTTTATTGAGAGGTTTAAGTGAGACTATGCAAACTCAGCACCTGGCATGCATCTAGCCTATAGCAAATGCTCGATAAAGTATTTTGTGGTTGATTTTTTTTTCTATAGCTCTCCTTGTCCTAGCCTAAGATTGTGGCTGGAGAAAGCCCTGCTGTCAGCCTTGAAGCAGACCTCTAGTACTTGCTGTTCAAACTAAGGTCTAGGGACCAGCAGTAGGAGCCTCACCTGGGAACTCATCAGAGATGGTGAACCTCAGGCCCCACTCCAGACCTCCTGAATCAGAATCTGCACTTTAACAAGATTCCCAGGTGAGTCATACAGGAATGAATGTTTGCAAAGCAGTGTGATTTCTAGTGCATACAGCTGGCCTCTCTTGCCCTGCCCCTGGGGAGATGAGTCACTTCCTAGCCCTAGCCAGAATTACTCTTAAAAAGGCAGAGCCCTGGCCTCCAGGATGGATTGGACCAGAATCTGAGTCCCTTCCTGAAGGTTTGCAATGGAGCTGGGGTAGACCGAGTGAGGAGGCAGTAGTGTGACAGGCACTGACATGGGGAATGAGCGAGAGTCAGGAAGGCACTGGAGACTACTGCGGTGATCCCAGCAAGCAGGGACCAGGAGTGTGGCGAGAAGGGGTTGAGCTATGGAGTTATGTCTGATGTGGAATTCAGCAGACCTAGCACGCAGGTAGATGGTACAGGTGACATGGGAGAAGGAAGGATCAAGGACAACTCTGAGGTCCTAGACTGAGATAATTGATAGAGACAGGGTTGGCCAGGATGAGGATATGGGGCAGATGATCAAAATAAAGGATAAAACTTTCCATTTTGGACACAGTGATTGTGATGAGCCAGTGGGACATTAGGAAAGGTTTCAAATAAGAAGAGTGGGCTCTTAGCGGCAATTAGTTCATATCTCCTTGCATCCAACTCGTCATTCTGTGGAGTGCTGAGGGCTCTGGAACTAAAAGGGTGTGGGTTCAAATCCTGGCTCTTCCACTCTGGAGCTGTCATCCTGGGCAAGTTAATAAACCTCCCTGAGCCTCAGTTTTTACATTTGTAAAATTACCTATCTCAGACAGTTGCAGTGTGGATTAAATGAATTAGTACATGTGAAGTGTCTCAAACTATGCCTGGTACATAGTGAACACTCAATAAACCTTATCCATCCTATAACCACCTGTTTATTTTGAAATTGTGAGGTCCTTGGGGGCAGGGACCTCAACAGAAATCGCCTTTGTGTTGTGTAACACTTTGCACAAAGCAGGTATACAATATGGTCCACAGAAACCATAACATATGCTGTTCATTAAAGGTGGCCCCGTGGGCCAGTGTGGTATCTGTGCACAGACGAATACAGATGTTGTATTCCTTTACAAATGTTCATCCCTTCCTCTCTCCCTTTTTTTAAATCACAACTTAATAACTTGTAGGTAATGAGAATCTGTGCTCACTCTTTTCTAAGCCCAAGTTCATCTGTGGGCTGCTTTGATAACCAAGCCTGGCTTTTGGGTAAATCCACTCTTCCCAAAGACTGGTACTGACCCTCTGAGCAGGGAGAGACCTGTCCTCTGAAGATTCTTGCATTTGTTTGACAAAGATTACCTGTGTGCCTATCGATAATAATGACAATCACTTCGATTTCTGAGTTTGTGTAACACTAAGACTTTCCTTGTTCTAGAGCTCAGTCTCATCAGGGAGAAAGACAAGAAAGCAGAATGTTGTAAAATAGTGTGGTTGATACATGTGACAATAGAGGTAAGCCTAGGTGCTGGGGGCTCACAGGAGAAAGAGGCACCCTAGTCTGATCACTTGAGTGAGATCTGGCTCCTTCTGTGAGAGGATCAAAACAAAATAGTACCCCTGAGTGAATGCCTATCCTTCCCCCAACACTGTTCGTGCTGTCTCTCTCACGCTCTCTCGCACTCTCTCTCTCTCTGTCTCTGTCTCCCTCTCTCTCTCTCACTATCACACTGGGCTTGGTGACAGCAGAGGCTGGGAGCCAAGTGAGGGCAGGAATCAGGCCCCAGGCACAAATGCAAGAAGGAATTCAAGGCCAGGCATAAATCTAAGTCAGACAATGACTTAGGCCCCTTTTCCTAGGAGCAGAGCTTGAGATAAGGATTGAGTGCAGCTGACTTATTAAGGGGGTTGTGCTCCTCAAGGAAAACTGATAAGGGAGGGAGGAAGGAAAATTAAAGAAGGAGAAAGAGGAGAAAAGTCCAGCTTTTGCCTGATCCTTGGGGTCCGAGGATGAAGAAACTTTGCCTAAACAAGGTACTCCCTTAGTCACCTCAGCAGAGAAGGTGGGCAGCTGTGAGCTGCCAAAAGCCAACAGAGCATCTGGGTGGGCACATGGGCTCAGTAAATGGGATCCAGACATCAACATTCCAGGCACAGGCAGGCATGAGTCAAAGTACCAGCATCAGGTCCACTTACCCCCAAGATCACTTCAGTCAATCCGTCACCTTGTAAAGGATTAACTTTGTGAACTGGAGTGGGCTGACTGGCTCCTTTAAGAACCTCAGTCTCTGCTTTGTGTGGAGTTTGCTGGTGGCCAATCCAACCCCTCCAAGCCTTTTCCACAAGTTCCACTGCCAAGCACATCTCCCTCATTCTATTTGTGCATCTGGAACATGCCTACGAAACATGGCTTTGGGTGGTAGGGACAAGCTGGTTTGCCCACACAATTGGGTATGAACACTCTGGGTGTCTGGGGCATGGTTTATCCATTGCTGCTCACAAATGATCTGCCACAAACTTAAGTGTGCAAGAGAATGCCAATTGTTTTCAACCACCAAGGCAACCTGGCCTCTTCTGGCATTTGTGAGTCATCCAGTATTCCTTCTCTAAGTTCCTTTTCTGCTTAACTCATCCAGAACCAGTTTCTGTTGTTTGCATCTAGGAGTCCTGATGGATAGAGACAGTAAATCTGCTCCCAATTTTCACATTTTAAGAAGTGGTGTGGCAAAAAATATAATATTGTGCATTTGCCAGATTAGTTCCTTGAAACTAATTCCTAGAAGCAGAATTCCTGGATCAAAAGGTCTGCAAAAGTGTAAGGCTCTCTTTCTTTCAGGTTTCTACCATCAAGTTGTCCAGGGGCCTCTGGTGTTGCTGAGAGAAGGAACTGCACTGAGTGTGCTGGCCATTGAGCTTGGAGCTATACACACAGTGGCCCTAAGAGTCGCTTTACATCTCAAGCTGGGTGGTGTCATAACCATCTCACAGATGAGGAAATCAAGGGCAGAAACTTGTGTATCTTGTCCCAAGTCACAGCACTGGTAAGAAGCAAAGCCACTTGGGATTTGAACCCAGACATGCAGGATATTCTATTTGCTCCTCTCCACCTAATCACCACTCTCTTCAACAGGGAGGCCCAAATGATGGCCCACATCATGCCCACCTTTAGTTCTTGTTGGCTTCAAGCAATGGGAGGCACAAGCTGGAGTTGAGAGAACGGGAAGGGTGAGGTTACAGTATTGATTCCCAGCTTCTTCCATGCAGGCTACCCTGGTTGACTGAGCCCCCCTAACAAAGAGCAACCTTACCATTTTTGGGTTTGGAAAACTTCTTCCTCTACTAGCCTCCTTCAGGTCTAGGGACCAGAAGAGCTCTATACTGTTGCAAACAGGTTTCTGCCCCAGCCCTTGTCAGCTCCACTTGACTCCACCTGCCTCTTTGTCAATAGTTCCTGTGTTAGGGTCTCTATCATTCTCCTTTTTAGATTCTGATAGTAGACTAGGTCTAAGCCAGAGTTTTTCCATCAGGTCATATTACACATGTGTACCTTTAACACAGCAGCCCAGCCGCGCTGATTCCTGTGCACATGCATGCATCCCATGATGGGTGTTTATAGATTCCACCAATTAGCCCTGTGGAGGTCAGAATGTACTCAAAAGAGCACTGGAATGAGAGTCAAGACTCCTGGCTTGCTGTGTGGCCTTTGGTAATTCCCTCGAGCTCTCCAGCTCTCTCGATTTCAGTTTCCTCATCTGAAAAATGAAGAGGTGGACCAGAAAGTTTCAAAGGTCAGAATACCTAGGAGGAAGAGGACAGACAAGTGTACACAGCAGATATTACACACATGTGTGCACTTTACACCTATCTGCAAACTAGTATGTGCAGTTCTGTGAGGAGAAAAGGGAGCCCTTTTGCAAGCCAGAGTGCTGAGACCTTTTATTTATATGTGTTTAGAACCTTTGCTGTTTGTACGTGGCCAGCTTTGGATGGCAAAATGGTCTATTCTCCGCGGAAATTTTGACTTATTTTTCCAGCTGGTCTGCCAGTTGCCAAGAAATGTCATCTGAATATCATTATTTAATCGAAGATTAGTCCACGCCTGTGACATAGGCTGTAACTATTATCTTCTTTGATGCTTTACATAAGCACACATTCTCTTCACAGATTAGACCTTGCATTAGTGGAGGTAAATGCTGCCTCTTCTCTGACCAAATGGCCCAGAGTATAGTGAAGTAATCCACTGGGACTGTGGTCGTCTGTAGCTGTGTGTGTGTGTGAGTGTACATGTGTGAGTACTTGTGTGAGTAGGAGGATATGTATGCAAGTGTGAGGAAAGTACCTTTGAAGTAATTCCTTACAGGGATCCAGAGAGGGGGCCTTCCTTGATCATTGGTCTTATCAACATGGCCTCCCACCCTAGCAGCTGATTTCCAGTGTTTGTTTTCAGATTAGACCATGTGTGAAACAAAATCCCGCCAAGCCTGCTGGGAGGTATGGGGATGGACCAGACAAAATTTGCAACCCAATCATATTGTAGATCTCTTGGGTAAAGCGAAGGAGAAGAGGGCAGGGAGGGTATGAGTTCAAGCTGTAAATGTTGGCTTGGGTGTTGGAAAACTCTAGACTGCATGACCTTAGAAGGCCCCCACTTAGCCCTGGAATATCTCCAACCTTCTTAAGCTCCATGTGACATCCAAGCTAGCTTCTCATTTACTGCTTTCAGGGCTCCCTAGGACAATTTTCTCACTGGCCTTGGTTCAGCCAGCTGAGGTGATAACATTTTATTTTGGTTTTCTTATCAGGTTGCTCCCAATGAAGCAGGGCTTTGACCTACCCTCAGAGTAGAGCTCATTACAGGGTCAGGATTTGCTCTTTTGTTCGTGAAGGCCCTGTAGATTCTTCCTATTTTCCAGCCTCTTGGCCTCTGTCTAGTCCAAGGGCCAAGCTGTGGCCAGAGATCTAACACCATCACTCCCAAATCATTGGCTAAGTGATCATCTGCCAGAAAAAAAGGAGTCTGGGGACAAGCCCCTGGGCCTACAGGGCAACTTGACTCTTTTTCCATACACTGTGGTGGAGGCAAGAGAGGTCATTGCCTTCATTTGTAAGAGTTGGGGCCATAGAAAAATTGAACCTAACAACCAGAAATTCTCAGATAGAACTTACTTATACCTCTCCACTTCCATTTTATGACCTTTTTCTCTTTCCAAAGCCAGTCCAGGAACATGTCAGCTCAAGGACAAAGAAAACTGTAACCAACAGTGTGATCATGCCCATGCCTCCAGCACTTTGCCTGGTACCTGGCATGTCAAAGGCACACAAACGTACTTTTCAAACGTTACGAATGAGTGAATGAGTGGGTGCGTGGGGTGCGTAGGGTGTGTGGGTAGATGAAGATGGATCCCAGAATAAATCCTTGAGAAATTCTTCTTTGGAAAGGGTAGACTAGGGACAAGTCCTGCATCTGCAGTCATTACTATATAACAGATATAAGTGTCTCCTAGACTAGTGAGGACCCAGCCTCTCAATCAAATTGGAAACCACTTTTCAGGCTCCTCTGGGTGGGAAAATGAGAGTTTGAGGAGGAGGAGAGGCAAATGGGGAAGAACAGACCAAGGTGAAGGTCAGACCTCAATCCCCATTTGAGCCATCTGTACATTTCAGTCCTTTTCCCAGACTGCTCAGCACATCCCTCACCCTGGTGTTCCCCCAGGTAAAGATGGAGGCAGATGACTAGATGGGGAAGATAACCAGAAGCCCAACCAGATTTTTTTTTTTTTTGGTCCAGTTGCTAAGTGTAGAGTGACTCATAAGAACTCCAGACGAAGATGACGATGGAAAAGGAGTCTAACAGATCAGGGGAGGGGTTGGGGGAACGAGGGGGACCCTTGAGGTTGGGAGAGAATGGGAAACATGTTTTGTAAGATTTCCAAGATTTTTGGGGGCTGTTGTTAAGGACTTTTTCATAAGACCTGTTATCCTGCTGGGGTTTACATCACTATTTGATCTAAGCCCCAATAGGACGACTACATCTGCTACTAAGCTGTGTTGTAAATGTCTTTAATTTTTATATTTCATCTGAAGGGAGTTGTTAAAGTGAGTTTACAGGGTGATGGCTCTTTGAATAAAGGCCATCAATACTGGAGCAGAGCTCTGTATGACACTTAATTTTCACTCTAATAAGCCCTCCTAAAACATTACAAGATTTAGGAGGGTTTTTTTTTCCTTTTTTCTCTTTCCCTTTAACTTCCCTTCCCTCTTTGCATTATTTCTCTCCTCTCAATCTCTTGCACTCTCCTTTCTTGCTTTTCTTAAAGGACATATTTGAAAAGAACATTTCTGCCCAGATGACACCACTTCTCTTTCCACCGCCAGCCAGATGTGCTCCTGACTTCTGAGCAGGAGAAATGTTTCTTTGAAGTTTTTCAAAGACTTTGCTTTTATTTAGAATTTTTCCCCTTTTCTCCTCTCCCTCATGTTTAACTGGTTGGGAAGCCCCAGGAGGGGTTTTCACATGGGCCTCTTTTCTTTTCCTGGGGCATGAAAGGAGTGGGATCAGAGGCACTCTGTTCCCAGAGAGCCTTCTATTTTCTGCCCCAACGATTCCAAGTATTTTCTGGTGGAGCCGCTGTCCCTAGGAGCAAAAAGAAGATGGCTTTAGATCTGGCCTGCGACCAGGTTTTTTTTTCGATTAATGCAACAGGTCTGTCTGGAGTGCAGGGGTGGAAAGTATCCCCATCTTTTTCCTGAATGCCTTCCTGCCCTTCATAAAGGTGGGCAAAAAGAGGTCTTCTCTTTCCTGCCCATAGTGCAGCCATGGTAGCTCGGCTGCTCTTGCATTGGCCTGAAATTTTGTGAAAACAAAGACCAGGGATGGGGAGCACATCAGAAAAGGATAGATTGGCATCCAAGAAATAGACCAATAGCCTCTCTGTAAGCAAAGAGAGAGCCTTATCCATCTTTATCTCCCCATAGCACCAGAGCTCCACATGCTACCCAACAAGTTTGGGCTTATGGTTTTTCAAGGAGCCTTGAGAAAGAGCTAGAGCTTTAGGAGATGGCAGTGATAAAAATCTGGAATATTTCATTTGAAGAACAAACATGACATGTTAGTGCAAAGAGTTTGGAGTATGAAGTCCTAGTTAAAGTTCCAGTTGTGTCCTGACTGGCTAGATTTCTCCCCGACTAAATGCAAAGTCCACAAAGGTGGCATCCCCAGGGCCTAGAAGAATGCTTGAGACTTGGTGGGCACATGGTAAATTATCTGTTGCCTGTGTCAGTGTGTCTGTTTGACAACAGCCATGATTCTTTGGGAGGGAAGGGTGTTTGAGACTCAGAAAGAAGACTTTCAAAATAGTTATTGGGGGTTCTCAGAAGACTTCTCACTCCATAAAAATATTTGTATTTCTAAAAACCTCTGAGGTTGTTGAGGAGGATAAATAGATTTGGATTTGGGGATTTTGTTTTTGTTTTATACATTAGGGGCATCTGGCTGGCTCAGACAACTCTTTGTCTTGGGATTATGAGTTCAAGCCCCACGTTGGGTGTAGAGTTACTTAAAAATAAGACCTTGGGGCGCCTGGGTGGCTCAGTCAGTTAGGTGTCCAACTTCGGCTCAGGTCATGATCTCATGGTTTGTGGGTTGAGCCCCACATCAGACTCTGTGCTGATGGCTCACAGCCTGGAGCCTGCTTCGCATTCTGTGTCTCCCTCTCTCTTTGCCCCTCCCCCACTCACACACTGTCTCTCTCTTAAAAATAAAAAAGCATAAAAAAATTAAAAATAAACCAATAAATAAAATCTTAAAATATATATATTTTATTCTATTTTAGTCATCAAAGTATATTCATTAAATATATATATGTATATATACATATATATATTTAATGAATATATTTTGAATGAATATATATATATGTGTATATATTCATTAAAACACAAGGGTGTGTGAACACACACACATGCATGTGAACTGGTTTCTGCTCGCCTTATGTGAGATGTGTGCACTACTACAGATAATCATAGTCAGGGACTCCTTTGACTAACTTTTAAAGACTAAAACTCCAAGACACTCGAGTTCAAGGCATACCACCACCCCTGTGCCTGAAATCGTAATACTACCCCTATAGGTGACTGGGTGAGTTATAAAAATTATTCTCCAGTCTCTTCCTCTTACCAATTTACCTCCATGTTCTACGGGCAACTCAGGTATATGACTTCTTAATTTCTGACTCCAGGTGTAATCCTGAAATTACCCTATTATAGCTGAAAAAGTGAAGGCTCACCAAATATTCCATGTTTCTCCTACTCTTCCCAACCTCTTTTATAGATATTTAGTTAGATGTGATTAGTTCAGGCCAACAGACTCTGAGTGGAAGTGATGTTGATGTCAAGTCAATTAAGGGTCTTTGCTCTGACTGCACTCATCTTTTCCTCGTCTTGAGCATTGGTGAGGCCACATGCTCCATGGTGCAGCTGAAAGATAACAGAGCCTCTTTCAACCTGGGTCCCTGAGTGGCTGAGTGTAACAGAGCCCCTTGCCACCCAGTCTTGGATGTAAAACATAAGTAAGTAAAATTTGTTATGTTAAAAACCAAGATTTCAAGAGTTACTTGTTATTGCAGCATGACACAGCACATCCTGACTAATATGCCTTTGAAGGTCTGGCTAAGCTGTCAAACCAACAAGGCAGAGAGTTCTGCTTCCTCAGCGGCTCTCCCATCTGTTCCCCTCCATTTCTATTGCCACGAATTCCAGTTCAGACCCCCAGCCTCCCACCTGCACCTTACAACATTCCATCACCCCTAAGCTCCAGCCTCTCTCACTCTAGTCCTTCTCCCTACCTTGTTTCCAGATTTTACATCCTTAGATATGGCTTAGTATCATGTCGCACCCTTGCTTAAAATAGCATCTGCTGGCTATGAAACAAAGTCTAAACACTGAAGCCAGACCCACAAAACCTCCAGAATGAAAACTTAATCCTATTTTTCTAACTTCTTTTCTCATAATCCATTCACAGCTCCAATTAAATTAAATGACTGCTCACAATATCTTGCCCACCTCCATCCATTGCCATTTACCTTCCCACTCATCTCTCTTCATCCCATGCCCCATCCTAGACAATAAAGCCTCCAGGGCCAAATTCTCCATGACACTTTCTTTTTGCCCCCTCACATAGAAGTGATCTTGCCTGGGATGCCTGGTGGCTCAGTCGGTTGAGTGTCTGACTCTTGATTTTGGCTCAGGTAATGAGCCGAGAGTCATGGGATTAGCAGGGAGACTGCTTAAGATTCTTCCTCTCTCCCCCTTTGGCCTCTCACCCCCCTAAAAAATAAGTGATATTGCCAATCTCTGAGCTCCTTTTAACTCTGGTCTTTTCTTGTGACTGTTAACCCCTTCCACAGAGTATCACTGGGTTTCACTGAGGAAGTCTGGGCACCCTTTATTTGCACCATTCTTGTTGAATTCACAGAAGCTAGCCAAGTTCCTACCCACAGTAGCTTAAGAAACTGCTGAAAGAATACACAAAGAATGGGCCAATATTTCAGAGACCTAGTATGAATGAAGCATATTATTCAATCATATCTACTAACCTACTCAGTATTTACAACTGTTATTTTAAGAATTTTCTGATCCCATAGCTCTAGAGTGGGTCTCCAGAATCCACATTTTGTAAAAACACAAGGGGATTCTAACGCAAAAGATCTGCAAACCACATTTAGAGAAACATTGAAGTGTATGAACGTGTGCATGTGTGTTTGTGAATTCTCTTAGTATATGAGTGAAATGCATTGGTAGTTTGGGTCATTGGTGTGCAATCCTTTCCAGGGATGGCAAATACGTTTTATCTCACTTGTCAACACCAATACATTTGTAGGGGCTGTCCAGAGGACTGTTTTAAGTAGGTCTCTGGGGCCACATCTGGACTGCACAGGAAAAAGTCCTGTGATTGATGGATGATGTCTGCTGTAGGACCGAGAGGGGAAAGTGGCGGCCTGTG
Organism: Prionailurus bengalensis; assembly: GCF_016509475.1. Classification (NCBI taxonomy): domain Eukaryota; kingdom Metazoa; phylum Chordata; class Mammalia; order Carnivora; family Felidae; genus Prionailurus; species Prionailurus bengalensis. The sequence continues at coordinate 41,313,649 of NC_057359.1, forward strand.
TGCCAGGTGTCTGCCATCACTGCCAGCCCCCTAGTTTGGAGACACAGAGCCGGGACTTGGAGATGGAGATCAAAGGATCATCAGAGTCTTAATCCAGCTTGCAACCAGAACTGACGTCACCCGTTGAGTTCCTCAGGTGACTCTGTGGCAAAAGAAAATAAAATCAAGATGTTTGGTAAAAGACACAACTAAACAAGAAGCTACAAAATTGTAGTGAACACTTATTGTTTACATCCACAGTCTCCCCATGGCTCCCCATTCAATGGTACTTCAAGTTTCTTTTCAGAAATTCCTTCTCTTCATTCCCATTCAATGTGGGTGGGAGCGACCACACTCCCTATTCCAGGGTGGACCAGGACTGGCTCAAGCCAAGCAGCATATCCCACCTCCCCAGGACATGAGAGAAGGCATCTCACGAGTTATGGGAGCTAGAAGAAGAGCCTCTCCCTTCTCCTTGAGAAGAGTTCATGGAGGTGTGAAGTTGGAAACAACTAGAATACTTTCATTACCAGGAAACAAAAAACTGCAGCTTCTGAGAGGCCACTCTGAGGAGTCTGAGGATGAAGCCAATGCCACCAAAGGCAAACCAGTGACAAGGAGAGAAGCCAGGTCCCGGATGAAATCATCTGGGCACTGGACCAAGTCTGACCCAGCCTCAATCCTATTACTAGACTCTTCAGTTACATGAAGAAGATATTTTTTTCAGTTTGCAACTAGGTTTTTCAGTCATTGGTCGTCAGACAAATCCTATTAATTCTTTGAAGGGAAAACGGAGATTCAGGGGTATCTGGGGGTCCTCATATATGTCAGCAACAATAGCAGCCCAGACTCAAGGCCCAGCCTAGGGTCCATATGTGCCCTAACTGTGGGTACATGACTTACCTTTGTTCCTTCAGTATTCTGCTGCCATTATTGTCGTTTGAGCCTTTCGTTTTGGGAGGAAAGGAAGCAGAGAGGGGTCAATCCCACAGGTGGTTTGCTCTGGGCTGCTAGCCTTGAGTTCTGCTTTTAGCACCTGGACCTCACCAGGGGCACTGGGCAGTGATGCATGAGCTTTAAATAGTTATACTGGTAAAGGTCTTTGAAGGTGAAAATAGCTAAATATTGGTATTTTGATTCTTTTGAACTTAGGAACATGTTATTATACATGTAAAATAAAAAATCAATAACCACTGAATTACCTGGAGTAAAAGGGATTGGTTCACACATCAGCATACAGATATACAGTAATTACTTTCATATGATTGAACTTACATCTGTGTATTTTAACAGATCCTACTGTAGGGCTTTTGTAATTAGAATATGTTATTAGTCACCCACTTTTCTGTGGTCCCAGCTAAAAAGGAAGAATGTATTTCTACTCAACCCTTTACTTGTCCTTTTGGGGTTTATTCAAAATTTTGTTTACAAAAAACACTGTGAATGATAAACTACTCTGAAACATAAGACACACATCTCTGTTGTGGGTTTTTTTTTTCTTCTTCTTCCTTCCATTGGTTATCATTTCTCTTCTAAATTAAAGGTGAAATTGATGAGAATTAGACTGTCTGCAAGCTGGAAAAGCAATTGCTTACCTAATGACATTCAAATGGATCATTTGGTATCATGTAAATGTCAAGTGGGGGTCATTTTTCAAAACACCACCTTTGTTCAACTGGGTCAAATGCAGGGACACACTGTGGCCAGCCTTGGTGAGCAGCACCCTCCCTCTTACTTTCTGTTGGTATTTGAGCAGCAACGACTCTCATCTGGATATCCTCTACTGTGTGAGTGTGTGTGTGAGTGTGAGTGTGTGTATGTACACGCATATGTATGCGTGCATGAGGTGGGGAGCTGGAGGGAATCAGCACTCTTAAGAGAGCTTTCACTTCTTAAAATGATGTTGTTAATTCCTTCAGTTCACAAAAAAGGAAAATTTTAAGATTAAGAAAATTTAAAAAAAAAAAAAAAAAGAGTCCCAAACACAATTTCTATCCTCCTTCTCAGAATTTGGTCTTTAGGTCTTTATGCCAAGCTGTGCCCTTTTCCTCTCTCCACCAAAATCATGCCTTCTGGTTTCCTATCTTATGAAATATTATCGACCTGCTTGAAATGAAAGTGGGCTGTAAATTAATGCATGCAACATTGTCTCCCATCGGATGGATGGCTGGAGCTGAAAAGCCACAGCTTTTAGAATGTTAAATATTTATGGTTATCATTTCAACCAAAATATGAACTTGTACGAAGCAGAACATGATGCAGATCACATTGAAAATGTTTGCCTCGCTTACTGTGCCTTTGGAGAAATGAGAAAAATAGGGCCCGTGTGGATGTGCACCTTGTATATGAGCATAAAAATGCTCCCGGAAGAGAAATGAAGGGCCCTGCAGCAAATGACTGGAAAGAACAGCCCGTCTCCCAGAGGACTGTTTGCCCTGTTTCCGAGTTGAGAAATGAGTGCCTTGTTTAGATTGTTGGCTTTTCCACCCTTGCATCTGGCTGAATTCTTTACCCTCTCAGCCCTACCCCCAATTCGTGGAAGTTGCTCATCAAGTATTCTTCTGAAAGACATTGCTGTGGATCATTTATTGCAGACAGTAATTGTTTTATCTTTGTTATCAATATTGTTGGGATTTTAAATCCCTAAAGCTAAATATTTGAGATTTGTTGTTAACTACAAATCTTTCAGCAATTAGAGATTTGTAAAAGCTTGAAGATATTTTTTGAACATAGAATAATATTGTAGAGGATGAAAACAAATTCTCCTTTGGACTTCATTACCATGAAGGAGTGGATTTACCTCCCAACTCTTGGAAAGGAACACAAAATAATTCTGTTTTAATGGCCAAAAATATTATGAAAAAAATCAGTAAATTCACAATGTAATTAAAAGGTGGGCAAGGGAGTTTAGAAACCCCTGCAAAGGCACGCTATATCAAAGATGCCCCTAAGACATAAGCTGGGTTCCAGAAGGAGTGGCACTCTCCACTAAGATGGTTTCTGCCTGAAAGTCTTCAAAACCTTTGAAACTAAGGTAAAAGATAATTACTTACACTCCCACCTTAAACTTAAAAAATAATAATAATGAGGTGGCTTTCAAAGATGTGAAAGATGTTCCAAGATTAAATAACATGTATGCAAGTCTGAAAACTTGAGACGAAAGGATAAGAAGCTTAAGGACATAAGTTGCAGTCAAGAAGTAACTGTGTAAGCAAAATGCCTACCATTAAGGATCTAGGACTGGACTACAGGTGGTTCACGAATTTGGAGTTGAGCTTTCTAGCAGCCACCATGAAGAGGGAAATACGAAAGTTCATGAGAATTAGTGTTTGTATAGTAAAAACAAACCAGTGGTGCAAGGAAGCAACATAGCCATTCTTGGTGCTGAGACCAAAGAGCTCTCCTTAAGGGTCCCTGTAAAGAAATAAATTCCATCTTCTGCAGCAGCATCTTTGATCATAGCAGTAACTGTCATAGTCTGTCTCTAATGAGAAGAGGAGGCCAAATTTGGTCAAAGACACATAAGTAACTGGGCTTCCAAAAAAGCAGTCATGGTCTTGTCTATAGGTTAGAGTAGGGAAGTCAGGTCTAGTCCTGAGAATTATAGTCCTTACACATTCTTCTCCAAACTATACATGCAATTAGACAGACATAACTGGACTACGTTCTCCAACAATAATATTTTGAAGGTCAGGAATTTCTGTAGTGTGGACACACATTGCCCCCAGGGTAAGTCCTCTGTAGAATGGCAGGTTAGCCTTCACCAAAATGGCAGCTATGATTTTGTGGAGGCCCCAATACCCCATTATTGATTAATGGGTTATGTTGGCCTGTTATGGTGATAAGATTACTTTGTTGTCAGCCAAACCTCTTAATGACTTTTCTTGTTCATGCCATGAAATGAAAATGTCTTTTCAAGAATAAATGTGGTAAATGAAATGCTACTATTACTTGCCTGCCAGAACCCTTCCTTTCTCGTAGGATACTGGGCCACCCCATTTAGGAAGTTGTTCCTCCTCTTTCCTCAAATCATGTATTTGTAGCTGGGGTCTAAAATCATAGTACTCTTGCCCTGTGGCCACAGCTGATTTGCCTATGAGTGGCACATGATCCAAACTGGGCCAATCAGAATTCTTTCTGGGACATTTGAAACATCCCAGAGTTTCAGGCTCCATTTGATGGTGAAATTGTTAGATGAGTGCTCCCTTGGGAATGTCTCATACACATTCCCCTGTTTGGTTAGGAGATAGTTTGTGTGCATATAGCTTATTCTCATGGGTTATACAAATAATAAAATGGAGAAGAGGGTGAATTCCAGGCTTGCAAGCATCAGCTTGAGCCTCCCATTCTACCATTTCCAGCCCCAGGCTGACATCTAACACAGCTTTACTATGTCACACTCAGAATCACAAGGCTTCTTGACCTTGAAATATTTCTAGCAAGTGTTTAATCAAGGCTGTTTGGCAGCTTATATGATTTACAGTCAGTTATATCTGAACCAACAGTCAAACTAGTGTTTTCATAGTCATTGTAAATTGGGACAATCTCCCCTTAAAGAACTATATCTCTCCAACTTTCAATTACAAAGGAAGAATGGGAGACCAGATTTTTGTGTTAGGTAACATGAGTTGATTTGAACGTGGAGATTCATGTATGAAAAACCTAGTCTGTAATCCAAGCAAACACATTTTTAACTTGTTTAATGGAGGTTAGTAACTCAGAGCTGGATCTTTGTCACAACATTCCATATTTCATTGATTCTAAAATGCTGTTTTTTCCAGCATGTTAACATCCCTGATAACAGAATGTGATTGAAACTGGATGGGGTCCTATCGTTGGCAGCATTTTTCTTTCTTAATGATAGGGTCTTACAAACAATGACATTTTTTATTTGATAAAATATGGTATTTAACCGGGAGGGTACATTTTATTTGTCACAGTATTTTCCAATAGGTTATTTCCTTTTCTCCTCACAAAAGCTCTGTAATGCAGGACGACTTCATAAAGGTCCATATGTGGGCCTACATGCCCCCAGCTGTTATTGGCAGAGCTCAGCCTAGACCTTGGTGCTCAGGAGCCCCATGCAGGGTTCTGCACCTTGGATCAGACTCAGCAGCTCCAAATGAGAAGCATAAACAATGAGAGCTCTCTAGTTATCCCCCAATATATTTGGTTCCATTATTTTCAGGCATTTCTAATAAAATAGGTGGGGAGGGTTGGGAGGGAGTGATTGATAGCATGAAGAAATCAATCTCTGTACCTCAGAATGACCAGATATTCAATAACAATTTGGGGCATGTATCCCCCACCAGGGCCCAACCTCACTGTTGTCTTTCAGAGTCTTTTGTTGAATGCCAGGACAAGAGATGAGATTGGTGAGCCTCAGTTCATGGTGGACACTGTTGCTTGATCCATCTTTCTGTTCCATTGATTCTGGGTATCCTTCATTTGGAATGGTCCAGTCACTGCCAATCAAATACAGCCCATGAGATGAAACCCCTTTTGCTACCCTTGACTTCCAGCATAGAATTCAACTCCCTTAATCCTTTATGACCTGGACACAACACCCTGTCCCATTTTATCTCCTACCACTTTCTTATTCCATGCCACAGGTAATAGAACTTCTCACTGGCTCCAGGAATATGCTAAAGTTTCTGTCACTTTGTTCCCAATAAACTCTTTATTTCTCTTTTTCATGTTAACTTGCCCATTCACAGCCCCACCTGGAAAAATTCTTCTCCATCAGAAGTAAGCTGTTTGAGTTCTAATTCCACCCCTCCCTGTAGCATTCTATCTTCTATTGCTTTTGCACTAGGTATAAATTTGTTCCACAATATTAGAGCACAAATTACTTCACGTTTGATTCTCCCCCCCTCCCCCAGCAAGCTATGCTAACAGCCACTAAGGGATGTGCCTCTGGACCAGTATGTCCTGTAAGAGTAGGGGCATTGGCACAGTGGTTGAGAACAAGGAATCCAGGAGCCAAAGTGAGAAGAAGGAGATCCTGGATCTGCTCCTTAACTTAACCATCCATAAGACCTTGGATAAGAGATTTAACTTCTTTCCACCTCAGTATTATCTACAAACACGGGATGATAATGAGACTTATCTCAGAAGGATTCTGTGGGGTTTCATTAAAATAGTATATGCAGAGAACTTAGCTAGTGCTTGACACTTCGTAAAGCTCAACAGATGTCATTTATTATTAGTATTGGCCTTCTCTCCTGCTCTGTGTTGGGTTCTATGAGAATTTAAAGACTCAGGGAAGGGCACCTAGATGGTTCATTTGTTAAGCATCCAACTCTTGATTTCAGCTCATGATCTTACATTTGTGGAATTGAGCGCTGAGCCAGGCTCTGTGCTAGGCATGGAACCTGCTTACAATTCTCTCTCTTCCTCTCCCCTACTCATGCACGAGCACTCTCTCTCTCTCTCTCTCAAAAAAAAAAAAAAAAACAAGACAAGGAAATAAGAAATGTGCCTGGCCCTGCTCCTTCATCTTTGGTGGCTATCACCATCACCATCACCTTCCTCCTGTAAGGGTGCCACAGGTGAGCAACAGTCCTTCACCACCAGTTGAGTCCTGCTGCAGTGGGCAGGCTCCAGAGGTACACCTTGCAGGGCTCAGTGCAGCCACAGCCCCTCCCCACCCCAGCTCTCAGAGCATGGGAGCTTAACAATCAATTCAGATACCCATGGGCTGCCTTAGCAGAAGCCCTGCCACCTGGCCCAGGAAGGATGGCAAGGGAGTGGGCAGTTTCCAGCCCACAGACCATCAGCCCCAGTAATCCCCTCCCCACCTTCCAGCCATTCTGTCCAAACCCCAGCCCCTACACCCACCACCATACAAATCCCTTCAAAGTCCTCATGACTCTATATGGGGATCACACCGTAGTCAAAGGTTTGGGGGATGGGTGCAAGAAATTATGTTTTCATTCTTTTGTACCTCTTCTAGCAGCAAAAATGAATATTATCCTGACACATCTGTGTCCCATTTTAGATTAATGTGCTCCTCTCTACTACTAGAAGGCAAGTTCCTTGTGGGTCATATCTATGTCAGATTCACTCTGTTTTCCCTCTGTCTTGTGCCCAGAGTCCTGATTCTGTGAATATTGGCAGCGGAGAATATCCAGGGGCGCCTGAACACACTATTTCCCTTTCCCTGCAGCCACCCGCCACCCCAAGACACTAGGTTAAAATGCTGCCAATGCATGCTGCCAGACTGGCTTCCTGGTCCCTCACACCAGCCTTAAATCCAAGAAGAGTCACCTGCCATCAGTACCCCCGCCCCTTCCTCACCTCAACTTAATGAGCAAATAAGGAAAGAAAATTAAAGCAAAAAAAATTAAACAGCTTTAGCTAAGATCAATAGAATTCTATAAAGCTCTGGGCAGTGGTATTGAGTGAGCCCAGAGTAATCCCCTGCATATTGCATGTTAAGTTAACTTGTAAGAGAAATATGCTCTTGCTCAGCCTCACACTTTCCCCTCCATCGTGAAGGAGGGAGCAGGGAACACAAATTAAAATAATGTTGATTTAGTTTTTCAAGGGAGTGCCCAGGAGCATTTTCTGCATGGCCAACTGAAAACTCCAGCCCTGGCTGCACAGTCTCTCTCTCTGCACAAAGAGAATATTTGATCCTCAGAGCTCAGCCCATGGGTGGATTTTTATTTTGTTTTTGGTTTTTGTTTCCTTTATGCTTCCTTCGGATTTCAAAATGTTAAATGGTAACTTGAAAATTCCTTTTCCAACAAAAGATCTCTACTCCACTGCTGCAGGATTCCCTGGAATCTTTGGTTCTAACATCTAGTGGGACACGATCCAGATATATCACACATGGGAAGCAGGTGGGGAAAGTTGATGGGCACGTTGCAGGTATAGCGTGGGTCATGGTGTCTTTTCATTGGCTTGGGTTCCCCTAGGTGATGGAGAGCTGAGAAAATCAGGTCTTCAGGGCTGCTCCTGGGAATTCAGCCACCTCCTTGAGTCCAATGGGCACCCTGCTTAAATTCCATCCAGGGCAGGCACTGAAAGCCATTCAAGCCCAAGGATTCAAGATCAATCCTTGAATTGATCTTGACCTTGAAACAGCCAAGGTCATGGTGAAAGGCAACAAGGGCTTGAGATGGGGGGCGGGGGGGGGTGCATTCAGGCCAGCCTGTTTTCTCACGCCCAACTCCAGCACTGACTGGCTGCACAATCTTAAGCAGGTTATTTAACCTCTCTGAACCTCAGCCTCCCATTCCTAACAGAATGGTGTTGAAGACAAAGTGAAATAAACCATGTGAGGAAAGTCCACCTGGGCTGGTGTGAATGCTCAGTAAATGTCACCTTCCTTCTAAAGGGGTGGGTGGACCCTTGGGCCTGGAAAGGGTCAAGAGCACAGGGACTGCGGACTGTATCCTGAACTCATCTCTGAATCTCTCACACTCAATACATTAAGTAAAAATAGCTGGGTGACTGAATCACTAAATGACAAACATTGGAGCTAATCCTTCCTTGCTGCTTTTAAAATAGCATTTTTTCATATTGTAAAATTAATTCATGTTGAATGTAGAGTGCTTAGAAGACCTAGATCATCAAAGAGAAGAAATAAAAATCATGTATAACCTTGCCAGCCAGAAATAGCTACCACTACCATTTGGGCATATGGCTTCTGGCTACTTGTCAACTTGTCTGCAGAGATAGAAATATTTGTCAAAGCAAAATGGGACCATCTTGAAACACTTCTTATGTAACCTTTTTTTGGTGTGGTGTCTCTCCCAATAGGATGGGAACCCTGAAATGTGGGATAACAATGGGATGGAAGTGCAGGTGGTGAAGGAATTCCCCCAAAACAGAACAGAGATAGAAGTTTATTGAATACACTGCATGAGAGCAGCAGGCAGGACACCGAGGAAGAGACTGCAGGAGGCAGTGGGGGGAGGGGGGGAGCTGTATTTAAGGCGGAAGATAAAAAGGTATGGGAACGTATGGAATTGTCCTTTTGTGGTACCTGTGCCTGGTTGTAAGTAACCCCTTGGTGAGTTAGGGCCTGTGGCTATTTCAAGGTGGGACACTTAATGAGTCTGTTTGTTATTCAGCTCAGTGGTCACTGTGGGCCCTTTTTCCTTGATTGAGTTTCCATTTGCTCAAGCCTATTGCCTAAAAGCAGCCAATAGATTTTGTTTGTATAAAAATGGACCCTGAACATCATTCCTTGTCATTCAATGTCCTTCTCCTAGGTGAGTTTTTTAAGAGCCGAATAATATCCCATTGATTCAATATATCTGCATTTATGTAACTGGGATCCTTGTTGAATATTCAGGCTATTTGAATGTGTCCCTTTTATGAATAACACTATGGTGAACGCCTTAGACTTCTGTATTTGTGGCAAAATTTGAATACTATCTAAACATAAATCCCTAGAAGTAGTATTGCTTTTCCCTGGAAACGGCTAAGTTCAACCAGAAAGGAAGATGAAATAATGGCATGGTGGGAACATACTTCACACACAGTGTTCACAGGTAGCTGACTCTCCTTCTACAACAAATGAGACTCCAGGTCCCAGCCCAGGCTGGGGATGGAGAGCTAAGGTTGGCCTGAGAAGTGGCCAGGGCTGGCCTGGGGAAGACGGGTGGGAAGGGGAGAGCAAGGCCAGAAAGAGGCCAGGTGCCCTCACCTCTGGCCATCTGACTCCAGGCAAGTATTTTAATCATATTGAAGCAACAGAAACTCTGTAAGAAATAAAGATAGTGATACTTTCCCATCAACACTGGGGGTTGTTATGAGGGGCTAAGGAAAGGATATCTGTGAAAATGTTTTGCAAACAACAAAGGAGATTAGGGAGGGGTTACTGCTCTATGGGCAGCTCAGGGAAATTGAGCAGTTTTTCCAAATCTCCAGAGACAATCTTCTCAGTGTGTGGCTTTGAGCTTTTGTTTGAAATGATATGAATTCCCAGAACATCAGGCACACCCATAGTCAAATGCAAGTACAGAACACACCCAAGCCAAGGGTGCTGGGAATCCTGGCCCCTTTCTATTCAGGGTTATTCACCCTGAGGCCACCTTCCCTCCACCAGTGCAATCAGCTGCCTGTGCTGTAAACTACAAACACATCACCAGCCCCTGAGCCACAGCTTGGAACCAACCTTCCACCAATGTTCTGATGGAAGGAAAAAGAAAGGAAAGAGATGCAGGCGTGCTGGCCAATCTATCTAAGTCTTTGAGGCCACTGGGGACATTTCCTGATACAGAACAATTTTGTTCTTGTGAGACCTTCAGGGGAGAGGGCTAAGGCTGTGTTCCTTCCGGCAGCCTGAGGCCTCAGTCTGGCACAAGGTATGCTACCAGGTGTCCTCCAGGGCACATTCTTGTGATGGAAGGACTGGGAGGAGTGTTAGAGGAACCCAAGACCAGCCACAGCCAAATACAATGGCTCTCTCCTGGTCTGCCGGGGAGAATGTGGTCTGGTTTGTGTCAGAGCCCAATTTGCTTGGCTCTAAAGTCTTCTGTTTTCCCAATACATAGGGGGCTCAGGTGTGGTGAGGGCAGACCTGGGCTGCTGATGGAGAAAATACATTCATTCACAAGTCAGTAGAGAACATTTTCTGGATGTCCGGGCCGGCGCTGAGCACTGGGGATGCAAAGGTGTGAGAGACAGCATCCGCCTCAAGGGGTGTTAAGAGCTTCTGCCTTGTGGTCAAAGTCAGGGCCTGAACTCCAGCTTTGCCATCTGCCCATGTGCCACCTCCAACAGCTTAGCTGACTTTGCTAAAGTTCTGTAAAGTGGGAATATGGCAGTTTACCTCTCAGAGCTGTTGTGAGGATGAAATAAGGTGATGTTAATGTAACTGAATATATTGCAGTGACAGCCTTGTTATTCTCAGCCCACGCGTTTTGCTCCCCTTCTCCTGGATGGTGTCTCAGGCTGAGCCGGGAGCATTGCCAATCAGCAGTATGCAATAGAAAAGACTCGCTCTCAGAAGGTGATAAAGTGCAGGCCACTCTAATACTAAAACTTCAGTTTCTCATCCAATTCAAAGTCCCTTTCTTTCCCCAGCTGTGGCCTAAGCCAGGCTCAATAGCCTGAAGCTGGGAGATGGGTGTGTGTGTGTGGGGGGGGGGGGTCACTCTCAGAGTCTCTCCCACACTCACCAGACCCCTCCAGAGTTATAGCAGGGAGGGAGAAGAGAAGGGAAAGGGCCAAATGGTCTAGTGAATGAGCTGCTGCTGTGGAGAGATATCCATGGCAGATGTCCAAACCCTACCCTGTCCTCCCTGGGCACTTCAGTATTTTCCTCCAGAACCCCACACTGGGACCTCTCCCTCAGCATGGCCCACGGACTCTCGGACTGGCCCTCAGCACTACTTCCATGGGTGTGCCTCCTCTCCCCCCGACCTCTCCCTGGGGCTGGCAGTTCCCACATAGACTGCCCACGCTATCCCCCTAGTTGATAGGAAACTCAGCCTCCTCACCCCTCACACCCTGGAGGGGTACTTACACCCTCAGGACCTTGTCCTTATTCTACAGCCTTTCTTCCTCAGACTTTTCCAGTCTTGGTGCTTCTACCTGCCAGGGAGTTCAGGTCAAGTTTTCTAAAGAATTCTCTCACCATGTCCGCTCCCAAAGAAGCTCAAGAAGGGTAAAGATGTTTCTTCAGTTCAACAATGATTCAGCTGGAGGGTGGAGTGGGACAGTAAATGATATATCAGTTCCCCTCTGGCAAACTACCCCAAACTTGGGGTTCCCCCACCTGACAGCTTGGGTCCTCCCCAGCAGCCAAATTTCTTGGAAAAGCTCAATTCACTCTGATGGTACTGATGATGGCTGACACAGGCCCTTCCTGTGAGAGTTGGGCACTTTCCTCAGGGTTCCATGGATAGAACTGCCTGGCCATACAGTAACTCATTCAATCCTCACAGCATCCCTGTGAGGTAGATGCTATCATTACTCACCATTTTACAGATGAGCAAATGGACGTACCAAAAGGTTAAGTAACTTGGCCCAAGTCTCACAGTTGATATGTGTCCAAGTGGGGATTTGAACTCAGGCTGTTTGGCTCCAGCTTCTAGGCCCTAGTTACAAATTTCTAATGCCTGTCTTTGTCTTCTATGGGTTGGAGGCAAAGAATAGAATAAGATGTTAGAAAAGATTTTAGTAACATCAGCACATGCTACAAATGTGTCGACCACCGATCTTTGGAAGATCTTTGGAATGTAGTGGTATTTATCATCCATTGTCCTCAGTTTTCAGTAACCAAAATTCCATAGACAATAATAGTCAAATTCGCATTAAAAAACTGTTATACATACAGATCTCTTAGAAATTTATTTACAATAAATAGAAGCTTCAAGGCTCAGGAAACTCATGGTTTATAGAAGGGAGACAGAGGATAAAGAGCATCGTAATGCAGTGTAAATGCTGTGTGCTTGATTTCACATCGTGAATTCCACAAATATTTACTGGACACTTGCTATAGGCTGTTAGGGACTGAGGATATAGGTGATCAAAATAGATAAGGTCCCTGCCCTGTGGGAAATCCCTGCAATTGGAAGAGAAAACATTGCCCAGAAAGAAGATATTTCTGTTACCTTTTGTTTGTACAACAAACTACCCCAAAGTTAGTGGCTCAAGATGAGAATGACCATTATTTGCTCATGATTCTACAACTTGCAGGGGGCTCAGAGGGGATGACTCAACTCTGTCTCATGTGTATCTGCTGGGGTCTCTTAGGCTGCTGCTCTCAGGTGGGGAAATGTCTATGAAGGTGTTATCCACATGCTGGCTGAGAGCTGTTATGCCTTGATTTTCCTCTATGGCCTTTCTTCTTCCAGTAGTCTGCATTGGCTTCCTTACCATATTGGTTTCCCAGAGGAAGGACCCATGGGGACAAGCCTCCCTATGTAAGCACTTATTGAATCTCTGCTTACATCATGCTTGCTAATGTCTCATTGGCCAAGGAAGCCACATGGCCAAGCCAAGAATCCATAAAAGAGGGGACCACATAGGAAAGTATGGTTTATTGGGGGCCACTGATGGAATAGTCCACCAGAGAAGTCTTCCCAGGATGTCTGATCCCACTGATAGCCCCTCCCAAGTAACTAAATCGGGCTCTGTTTCTACCCACCCCTCTAGAAGTACCCACCCTTCCTCTAGAAGTCCCAAACCAGAAGGTGGCACTGGAGAGAAGGCCCTGAGCCAGAAGGGAAGGATCAGGAAACTCCTTCTATCATATCAGAAACTTCCCATCTTATTATCACCTATGTGGCATTAATATCAAGAGGCACCAAGCCCAAGCATGGTCCCCATATCAAAAATAACCCCACTCCCTGCTCTCTCTCTAGTACAGCTTCATTCTTTAGAAAGGGATAAATTCATGTCTGACTGGAATGGAGACACATTTAGTTATTAAGATGAGCCAGAGCCCTGCTGTGTGTGATTTGGTTTGTAATACACGGTTGTAATGGGGTCTGTCCAAACCACTGTTGGCTGAGTGGATCTTTAAGGCAGTTCCCACAGAGTCAGTCAAATGGGCTGAAGCAGAGTCTCAGAGTAAAGAAGAGCATCCTTCTCGCGGGTCGGTCAAAAACATTCTGGCTGCTGTAAAGGAAAGTCCTCTGTGGATGGCAGGGAGAAGAACCAGCAGAGCTCTGGGGGTGCGGCTGATGTGGACCAGTGTGCAGGCTGATTGTGTGAAGTGGCTGAGATACAGCACCCCCCCTAGCAGTTCTGTATCCTTTCCTCTTTCCCCTAATCCCAGCGATTTTTCTACTGGGGTAGAGGCCAGAAAATCTTGTTCTTCATCCTGAATTTCTCTTCTATCTTTTGTCAACTAGTTCTTTCTTTCCCCACAGAGGCTCAGCCTTTGGAACTCAAAGCCAAGAAGAGGTTCCCCTTTCTCTCTGCTTTCTTCATTCTTTCCCAAGGGAATGAATACAGAACGACTAGCCTAATTGAAGGGGGCAAAGGGCCAGAGGAGTTATCATGGGGAGAAAATTCTGTTGACATTTCTAAAAATTCTTATCCCATCACATAACTATGCATAACCTAACCATACAGTGAAACTTACATTGGTCTCACCCCATTGGGTGGGTTCAACCATGATTAACAAACCCTTGTATTGTCTTTGTAAATTGAGGAACCTCTCCAGGTATTTTTATAGAGAGAGTGGGCTGAGTCGGAGGCACCTGACTCTTGTAGTCAAGATTCTGGCACTCAGAAAGGAAAAATGAGCTAACTCCCCTTACAGACCTTCTCTATTGGCAACTTCAGCTTTTGCAGAAGGATAGGGAATGACATGATCAAAATTGAATTTGAGGAAGATTAATCTGGCAGCAACATAGTAGGCTGGCCTGGGGGTAGGAGGTCTAACAAGAATACCCACAAATTATAACAGCATCGAAGGTGAACCTATAGTAGGCACTTGGTGTGGTCATTCTCATATACTTGCGAGGCAAAATATTGTTTTTCCCAAGTGTGCAGTTAAGGAGCAGAAGTCAAAGAGATCCAGACATTTGCCCAAGTATTAAACCGCAAACAAGGAGTAGATTCGAGATCAAGTTCAGATACATCTGACTCAAAAGCCCCATGTCTGTCTTCAGAGACTATTACAGCAGTACAGTAGGCTGTAAAGTACAGACATACAGTAGTACAGATGTCAAGGCCAGAACTCAGGTATGGAGGTGCACATGGTGAAGGAATGAGTGCAACAGGAGCCTATGTCAGGAAGAATCAGGAGGACTTCGTGTCAGATCTAAAGTTGGGGCAGACTGAGGAGAGGCATTTCGGAGTCCTTCCCCCTCCCCCCCGCTCCGCCCCACCGCCCCGCCCCAGACCACCCTCCATGGGCATTGACCTGGGTTAGCCTGTGAGCCCAGACAGAATGATGAACAGCCACTGCTCCAAGGAGGTAGATGGACCAGGAAGTGCACAATTCAATCCAGTTTTACTGGTGGAAACTTGATCGCCTTGTTTTGTTTCAGGAAACTGGTGAATCCTACACATTTAACAGGCAGGGAATGAAGAGTAATTATCCACTTATTTAAATCCATCTCTTTGTTGGTGTACTCCTTTATTCAAGAAACCGGGGTGGGGGTGCGTGGTATAAATAGAGAACAGGAAATCCTGGGAGTCGTTGGTTACTATTTCACAGTAGTAGCCCTGACCTGCTAGAGCCTGTTGGCCACCCAGAGTTGAGCCCAAGTCACCCCCCTCCTTTGCTTTCCACCACTGAACATAGTAGCTCCCGTCCACAGTAGAAACTCAGCAGCTTTGGAATAATGATGTTGACAATGTCCCCCATCTCAGACTGCCTGGGTCCAGATCCTAGACCCTTGGAGGGTTAGGGGTTGTCAGGCAAGTCCTTTAATGGCTTGGTGCCTCTATTTATTTATCTGAAGGATGGAGCTAGCAACGAAACTTACCTCACTATGTCATTCAATGGATTTTACATAAAGGTCGTGTAAAACTTGTATAAAATAAAGTCAATGAGTGTTTTGGAAAGGATTTAAAGCAGTGCACTCCAAAAGTGCTAGTTTTTGTTGTTATTTATTTTTTTTTTAATGTTTCTTTTATTCTTGAGAGACAGAGAGAAAGAGAGAGAGAGAAAGAGAGAGAGGGAGACAGACTCTGAAGTACCTTCAGGCTCTGAACTGTCAGCACAGAGCCTGACGCAGGGCTCAAACTCACAGACCGTGAGATCATGACCTGAGCCGAAGTCAGACGTTTAACCGACTGAGCCACCCAGGCACCCCAAATAGTTATTATTATTATTATTATTACAGCACCTGCCTCCCTTAGGATCAACTACCTTGCATCAGCCACAGGCTCCCAGGGTTGGTGCACGGGGACACCTGGGTACTAGACATAGGGCTTTACTAAACAAAAGCTTCAGTTCATTGATCTAGAGTAGCTCTCAGTTCTCTGAACTGCTTGCCCCGACCTTTTCAGCAACCCCTCCTATGAGGCTGTGTGCCTCGGCTGAGTCTGCATTGGTGCCTGGGGCCTACCTCCCTGAAAATGTCTCCATTTTCGCAGCCACCTCCTCTCCTCCTTCGAGACCCTCGCTGACCCCTGCTTTGATACCCTCAGCTATGCTGAGAAATGCTACTTTGGCTTCTGCTTCCAACCTCTCCTGTTAAGTGGGCCCATAGATGGTTCAGGACTCCGCAGGCAGGCAAGTGGCATGGTGGCTCTTTCTGATATTTGGGGGGGGGCGGGTACCATAAAAGCACCTTATCTTTCATTCCCAGTGGTCACCTCTCCCCTTTAGAATCTCCTGCCAGCAGTTACTTGACCTCCTACTTTGGAGAAAGCCATCGTCACACGGTTCAGGAAGTTTCACCCTCCGGCCTCCTGTCCTACCTCTGCCCCATCCAGTCATCCTCACGCTCCCTGACAATCCACACCTCTCCTTCCTCTTGGCTGAGGAGCCCCTTCAGCCCATCCATGCTGACTCTTGAAGGAATTTCCTTCCTGGCTCACCCTTGCCCACTCCCGGTCTCCCCCCTCTCACGTTCCTCTGCTTCACTTCCACCTGATGCACATGTACAGCATCGGTTCTGTGTGAAGAGGCTCACCTGGGCTGCGCTAACCTACATGGCCTGCCTCCCGGTTCATTATGTCCTCTTCAGTTTCAAACCTTTGGATCTAGAAGTGGCTATCTCCTTCAGAGGTGACCTCCCTCCCTTCCATTTCCTCACTAAACCTTTCTAATTTCCACCTCAGGGCTCTATTGAAAATGCTCTCAGAGGAAAAACCGTAACCTCCAACCAAAGGACTGTTTCCCAGTCCTTAACCCCCCAGACCTCTCAGAAGTATGTGTCCCCACTGAACACACACTCCCCTTCAAAACCCGTCTTCCATTTGGTCCCCAGGTGCCTCGCCACTCTGACCCTGCTAACGCACCAAAGGTTCTTTGTGCTCTTCGTGGGCTTATTCCGCGGCCCCGGAGTTTCTTCAGCAATCACCTCAGCAAGTCTCTAATCTGTAGCTGCTTCCAGGGCCTTTCTACTTGGCATCTGACTGAATCAAACCAAGAAGTTTCAAACTTAAGCCCAATCCACTTTCCCCCTTAGCGTCTGTAGTTGTCTCAGTGACATTTCGGTGTTTTTAGGAACTCAGACTTGCAGTCTGGATTCACTAGTGACCTGCCCTCTGATTTCTCGGTCCCTAAGGTTTACGGGTTCATCCCTCAGGGTTTCTTTCTCTTTCCCTCAGTCATCACTGCCGCCCATCCAGGGCCTCCACATTTATCCCTGGATGATCACAAACTGACCTCTTCCCTCTCAGACTGTCCCAAATGTGCCCCAGCTAGACATAAACTCTGCCTTTGGCCATTACTCAGTGGCTTCAGGCATTCAGGTCTCATTTCTCCGAGACTAGAGTCCTTTACTTACTTGCAAAAACTTTCTAAAGGCACGGACTGCATTGATTTTGCCAGCACTGAATGGAGAAGTGTGTGTTAACATGGGTGATCATCTCCAGAGCCAGCCCCCCAACAACTATGCTCTGATTATTTCCCCAGTTATCCCAAAGTTGTCAATGGCAAATAAAAATATCATAAATATCATATTTTCTCAGTGGTCTTTTGTCTTTTTTTTTTTTTTTTTTTTGCTTTCAAAAGCAAAAAACACAAAAGTTGGAAAGGTCTTAGTTTTGCTGCCATTAGCTAAAAAAAAAAACAAAAAAAAAGACTGATTAAAGACGAATGTGCCCATGAGTCCACAGGAGGTGATTAAGCAGTCACGCTCCTCGCCCTCGGGGAGGTCATTACCTTGAAGAATGCAGCAGCCTCTGCGGTTCCTATTAATGGAATATATTGACTCTATCTATTTTTGAAATCCCTTTCCTAAAGAAGGCAGCATGTCCCCAAGGCCACCAAACACTGTGTGGCCCACCCAACTTCAGTGATCAAGGTGATGACCCATGGGCTACCCAGAAAGCCAGATGCAAGGCTCATACTTGGCCTCACAGTGGTAAATAGTGAGACTCAGTCTTTAGGGACTAAATGTTCACAGAGGGTGAAAACACAGGTGGCAGTGACTTCAAAGGTGACTACAGACTCCAGGCAAAGGGCTCAGCAGGTACCATTCACTTGAGATGATTCAGAAAACTCCAAAGTATCAGCAGACCAGAGGCAGTGTGGCTGGAAGTGATCCCTGCTCTGATGCTTGGTAGCTGACAGACTTCTGGTTTAATTATTTGTCCCTGAGTCTCGGGTTCCTCATCTAAAACCTTCTCCCTTGCAGAGATGAAATAATGCCAAACAAGATCGCAGTGCTTATTTTGTGCCGGGCACAATTCCAAGCATGTACATCCACTGAATCATTTAATCCTCTCAACAAACCTCTGAAACAAGTAGTATTATCATGCCATTTTAGACGGGGAGGAAATGAGAAATGAAAAGGCAAGTAACTTGCCCAAGGTGACCCAGCCGATTGATAATAGATCCACGAGGCCACGAGCGCGGTGGAACAGCCACTCTGAAAGGTTTGAGTCAGAAGACCAGCTCTCAGGAGATGACAGAGAAACGACATCTGTGACACTCCCCGGTCTGTGGAAAGAAAGGGTAATCAGGCAAAGACCACCCTCTGAAGTGCCGAAATCAAAATTTTCTGCGTTTTCCTTCCCCTTCATGTGATGGTATTCAATGTGAGAGTGTGCGTATGAGCGTGTGTGTGTGTGGGTGTGTGGTGTGTGTGTGTGTGATAGAACAAGGAGACTCAGGGATGGGGTGACCCCCCCCTCCACATCTTTGGTGTCTCCATATTCACTGCCCCTGCCCCTCTGCCTTCAGATATGGGAACCAGAACCTTAGGAAAAGCTGGCTTCTTCCTGATTCTCTCTTCTTGCTACCAATTTCTTCTCCCAATGAGCTCCAGTTTGAGCCGTTTCATACTTTGGGAGTTTGGGTTAGATCTTGTTGGGGAGGAAAGACTTCTACTTCTTTATAAAAACTTTAAAAATCACCAGTGGTTGCATATTCTGTGCCTAAGGATCATTTAGACCAACTAGACTTTCCAGAAGAGCTGAGCTGCAAACAGTTGGAGGTTACAGCCTCTGGGAAAAACCTAAACATAGTAATAAAACAGATACCTTCACCCATTTCCAAACATTTATGAAGTGCCTTTTATGTACCAAAACTCAAATTTGCCAGGATGCTGTCCTGCCTCCGCAGCATGTTAGAAAGACAAACACATGAGGGGCCATGGTGTGAGGCTGGGGAGAAATATGCTGAAAGACCACGACAAGGCGCTATGGAAGGCTTGCACCCATTAAACAGTGCAGAAACCACTAACACACCTGGCTTGACCATTTGTGTGTCCTGTAGCCCCTGCTAGCCCCTGCTAGCCCAGCTTCACTCACCTTAAGACTCTAGATGTTCTCCACTCAAGCTTTCACAGGATTCATCCAATTTGCTACAGTTTCCCTAATACAAAGAGTGAAAACTTGGTATTGGCCCCCAATTTATATATATATATATATATATATATATATATATACATACATATATATAATATATAACATACCATATTAAATATATTACATATATTATATTAAATATATTACATATATTATATTGTTCACCATCAAGGTACTAGAATTGGTATTGGATTCATTACTATAGATGTGGAGACATGCTGAGGTCTCCCCTCTGGCCAGAGCAACCATGAGGGGTGGGGGAAGATGATTAGCTGAAGAGCCAAAGGCAGTCTCTCGGCTTTAAAGGAGCCAGGGGTGGGTGAGGTGGGGAATCTTTTTTTTTTCCTTCCTTTTTTTTTTTTTTTCTAATTTTAAGGTGGAACTCCAGGATGAGGTTAGTTGCCCTTTAAGGAGCGAAAGGCACCACGTCACCATGAGGGCACAGCTGGAAGGGCACTGCCTGCAAGCCAGGAAAAGGGCCCACACTAAACACTGAATCTGCCAGCGCCTTGACCTTGGACTTCCTGGCCACCAGAAATGTGAGAAATAAATGTCTGTTTTTAAGCCAGCCAGTCTATGTGTGTGGTATGAGTGTGTGTGTGATGGTATTCAATGTGAGAGTGTGTGTATGAGTGTGTGTGTGTGTGTGTGTGTGTGTGTGATAGAACAAGGAGGCTCCGCCACCCAGAGCCTGTCAGAAGGGCAGGACATTTCCCCCAGATAAGAGTTGGGATACGATATGCAAGGAGCTTGGAAAGTGGGTGTCTTTTGTACCCTTGCCTGTTTGTGACTCCCCATCAAAGTTCTCCTTCCACACAAGCACACAGGAGACAGTAGGCTCCACCGTTGCTGGCCCTGGAGAGCCGAGCTGGAGTGAAGCTTTGATCTGCAGACTTGCGGAGTCGGAAACTCGGTCCCTTGTGAGACAGATCAGAAGTGGACTCTCTCTGGGGACAGTGCTGGCCCAGCTTGGACACACGGTGGTAGGAGGGAGGCACAGCCAGGTGGAAGAGAGAGGAAATATCATAGGACTGCTGCCCGAAGGTGCCTCCTTGCCCTCCCTCTTCCCACCATCCCCGCCCTGTAACCAACAGCACTCCATTTACAACAAAATATGAATCAAGAAAGAGTGTTGGACACACACGGTAATGAAAATCCATGATTCAACTGTGCGTTCATAATTATTTCATAAATAAATGGCTTCTGGAGAGCTGCATCTGTCTCCCGCCACCGAGTGCACGTCTTTCATTAAAGTACCCCGGCCTGCACGGTATGGCCTGAGAGCCCCACTCACGTCCTCCTCCTTCTCTCCATCACTGTCCACCGATAGGTTTTTGTGGTTCAGAAAGAGCTGCAAGCCCCACACTTCTCCGCAAGACTGATGGCTCGTCAATAACATTAGCCAGCATCACGGGCCGCATCGGGGTAGAGCGGGATCAATACGGCCGAGTAAAAAGTCTAATAAGTTGACGTGGCCATCCTCAGCAGGGCTCGCATTACAAGAAATGAGTTTTCTTAAGGAATCAGCGTCAGGGTTGCTTCGGTGCTGCGCACCCAGATGTCCTGACGAAGATTTATGGCTTTGTGTTTAGTGGGTGGAGCACGGTCCGCCAGGAAGAATGAAATGGTAACTGGGGTTAAGTACAAAATAAATTGGGGACCTGGGCCACTCTACTGATGGTGAGGGAGGTGCGCGGCTGGGCGAGTCTTCACGTGACAGCACTCCCCGTGAGTGTCCTGCCCCCGGGGGAGGGCTCCTGCTGAATTCTGGGTGGCAGCTTCTTCGAGGGGCTGCCTGGCACTCGGGCACCGCCACCGTGTCCGCAGAGGGGCTTCGCTGACGCCCCCTCCGCCTCCCCTCTCACTCAGGGTGACCCGCAGCCAGAGCAGAGGGGAAGACTCAGCAGAAAGTTCACATTTATGAAATGGTACGCTCATCTTTTCTCATTTGTCTGGTCATCGGAGGGAATCCCTGTTCAATCGGGTGAGGTGAAAGCATTAGCAGGAGCCTTCTCACAGGCTCAGCCCTTGGTGAGACAACCTTCCAGAGCCAGGTTCCTCCACAGATTTGCCGTCTTCTGCATAAAGGGGCAGCCCATCAGTATAAAGCCATTGGGAGAATTCAAGTAGTCACAGGAGTGCGCTCACCTAGTCAGTCTTATGTCTCACGAGCTCAGACTTTCCACCCCAAGTCCACAAGCATAGACCAAGGTCCGAGTGAATAGAGTGGGTAATTCAAGGGAATGAGAAATGGCTTCTGTGTTCATTGACTGATGAATGGATAAAGAAGGTGTGGTATAGGAGTGCCTGGGTGGCTCAGTCAGTTAAGCGTCCAACTTCAGCTCAGGTGATGATCTCACAGTTTGTGAGTTCCAGCCCCACATCAGGCTCCATGTGGACAGCTCAGAGCCTGGAGCCTGCTTCAGATTCTGTGTCTCCCTCTCTCTCTCTCTGCCCCTCCCTGCTCGCACTCTGTCGCTCTCTCTCAAAAATAAGTAAAAACCATTAAAAATAAATAAATAAGAAACAAAACAGAAGAATGTAGGGGAAGGGGGAAAAACAGAGGGAAGCAAACCATAAGAGACTCTTAACAGTAGAGAACAAACTGAGGGCTGCTGGAGGGAGGTGGGTGGAAGATGGGCTAAATGGGTGATGGGTATTAAGGAGGGCACTTGTGATGAGTGCTGGGTATTATATGTAAGTGATGAATCAGTAAATTCTACTCCTGAAACCAATATTACACTATATGTTAACTAACTAGAATTTAAATAAAAACTTGACGCAAACAAAATGAACAGATTTTAACAAGTAATTAACAAGTAATTAAAATTAACAAGTAATACCTTTCTGAGCATAATCTTGGGGATGTTTTAGAGTCTTGTGTGTACGTATGTTTGTATGTCTCTGAATTGCAAACATTGGATAGTGACTTTCTATATGACCATCTTCATATGCTCTTTTCAAAAATGATTTTTGAGAATTTAAAACATTTTGAAAGAAAAACAACAACAAACAAATGGCCTCTGTTCTCCAAATTGCTGGTGGAGTAAAGGGAGGACAGAGGCTAGTGCAAACAAAAGGGGGAGGCACGGGGGTATTATATGAGACAAACTGAGATATAGGCTTATTCATTCATTCATATACAAAAAAAGGTACTGAGGACGTACTATGTGCTTGACACCGTTTGAGGTGCTGGACCACAGCAGTGACTAAAATAGACAATGTCCCTGCCCTCGGGGAGCTCACATTTCTGTGGGAGCAGCAAACAATGAGCAGCTCAGTAAGGGAGCACATCATCTCAGGAAAATGCTATAAAGCAAAATAAGGCAGGGGACAGAGATGGTGTTGGATACAGATGGGGAGCTACTGCTTTGCAAAGGGGTGGTCAGTGAGGGCCTCACTGAGAAAGCACATTTGAGTAAAAACATGAAAGTAGACAGAGAAAACAAAGCGCAAAGGTCCTGAGACAGGTGTGTTCTTGGTGTGTTCAAGGAAGAGCCAGGAGGCCAGTGTGACTGGGCCCAGGTCAAGAAGAGGCTGGCAGATGATGGCTTCCGGGAGGGACCCAGAGGCCAGAGCCTGTAGCAGCCTGTAGCCTGTCTTGTAGGCAGGAAGGACCGTGGATTTCTTTCTGCATAGGGCAGGACGCCATTAGAGGGTTTGGGGTGGGGATTGACATATGCAAATTTTCATTTTATCAGGATCCCTCTGGCTGCTTTGTGAGAATAGCAAGAATGGATGCAGAGAGACAAGTTGGACTCAGCAGCAGAAAACAATGATAAGAAGTAGGATCATGGAAATGTTTGAAGGTAGAGACAAAGATTTGTTTATGGAGTGCATTAGGGCTGTGCAAGAGATATGGCAAGGACAAGGCCAGTGATTTTAGCCTGAGCGACTGACTGAATGCTGGTTTCTTTTCCTCTGATGAGAAGCAGATTTAAGTGGGTGAAATCAAGACATCACTGGGTGCACATTGAATGTGAGGTGCCTCTTAGCATCCAAGAAAAGATCAGAGAGGGTGACTGTGTAGTCAAGCCAGGGATTCAACAAGAACAGCAGAGATAAATTTTAGGTCACCCGCACATTGATGCTCTTGATGTCATATGTCTGGATGAGATCACTGAAGGAGAGAGTGTAGAGAGAGCAGAGAAGCATGGGACCAAGGAGTCCAGTGTCTAGAGGACAGAAGAGTACGGTGGGTCTGGCAGAGATGACTGAGGACTGAAGCCAATGAGGTAGAGAAGGCTTGAACAAAGTGCTGTGAGATCAATCATGAGGGCAATTAATTCTGCTGGAGGTGGTTGGAGTGGAATATAAACCTTGAAGGATGAGACAATTGCAACAGTTGGGTGGGGGTGGGAGAAGGAAAGGTTGTCAGGACATGAAGGCGGAGAGTTAGGGCAGGGAGAACAGCAGGAAGACTGTGAGGAAAATGGCAGGATTTCCAAATAGGCTGCAACATGGAATGCACGGGAAGCTAAGAGAAGAGCCCAGAATAGTATTTTGGAACCAGATCCAAAGTGAACATAAATGACTGTATGTGATGGGGAAGTGATGGCAAGTTATGCCCAAACTATGTCAGCAGCCATCAGAAAACATAGAAGCCGTATATTCCCAGTCTACTTGTTAGTATCCATGAGCAACCTGAGCTAACACTGGGGTGAATGTCGCCCACCACCCCCATCCCCACCATTTAACAACAGCCATTATGGCACTTATTTGTGGGATTCTGGCAAGTCTAAGCTCTTGAAAACATAAGGAAAAATCAAATTTTCAACTGTATGGAATGATTCAATTTTCTCTATGTGCACACATCCCTTCAACAAAACTAAGTTAAAGCCTCTTAAAAAATCCCGTGCATTTGCCTGATGGTTTTATCTCATGAAACAAACACATTTTGTTTCTTCTTTCCCTCAAATGTCTACATCGATTTTGCTGTACATTCATCTTATGTGGTATTTTGAAGACCCAATGATTGTCAGTTGTGCAATAGCTTTGGCCAAAAGTAATAATGTTCTGACCCATGAAAACACCTTGTTGGGTCCCTTGGGGGAAACAAAGGTTTATGGAACAATATCCCCAGGGAACTTAACATCCATTGGGGAAGAGAGCACGTGAAAGAAGGTGCAATCGGTGCTCTAGAAAGAAGAGCCTTAGAGTGGGGAGCGATCACAGACCAGGGGGATGGGAAAGGCAAGGAAACTGGAAGAACCAGCATCTGGAAAAGCGGGAGGGAATGATGGAAATAATGATAAAACCATTTGTTGACTGTTCATTCAGGTCAGAAATTGTGTTAAGTACTTTACAGGAAAAAAACATAAACCCTCAAACTACTCTGTGAGGTAAATACTATTTACCTTCATTTTAGACAAGAGCAGAACAGAAGGTTAAGTTCTTGCCTATAGATGTGTAGCCATAAGAAGGTGACACAGGTTTCTACTGCACATCTCTCTGAGCCCCAAACCCAAATCATTTACCCTCCAGCTTCCCACAGAACTGGCTGGAGCCAGTGCACATGTGGATGTAGGGAAGGAACGAGCAACTTGAAAGGATCTTTGGGGCCGGAGGGCCTTGGACATTGGCTCCTTCTTAAACCAGGAGATGAAACCATGAGCACTCAGCCACAGTGGTGTGGAGTAGAGACTAAAAATAAGCCCAAGGCAGAACGTCAGTGGACTAAAAACATTTTAAATGTCTATTTTAAATGTACAGAACCTCGAAAACAGGGCTGTCACTGACCCATACACAGCCTTTGTGTGAAATAAAAACACACATTCTCCCCTCCTCAAGACCACTATTTCCATCAGGAGAAAATCTTCAGACAGCACTAATTCAGTTAGAACGAGACACTTTAGGGGCACCTGGGTGGCTCAATGGGTTGAGTGTCCAACTCTTGATTTCTCCTCAGGTCATGATCTCACAGTTCAAGAGATCAAGCCCTACATTGAGCTCAGTGCTGGCAGCTCAGAATCTGCTTGGGGTTCTCTCCCTCCCTCTCTCTCGCTGCCCCTCCCCCACTCATGCTCTCTCACTCTCTCAAAATAAATAAATAAACTTAAAAAAATAGTCTGTGGCCATGCCACCCTGAACGGCCCAATCTCATCTGATCTCGGAAGCAGGGTTGGGCCTGGTTAGTACTTGGATGGGAGAATATTGTGGTAATAAATATGCACCTCCATGATGATGCCCATGATGTGAATGGCACACCCTAGAGCACCCTCCTGTAGAGCGCAGCATTTGAAATCTGGTAAAATTTGCAAGCATGGGATTTTAACAAGATTTTTATTATCTGTTAAGATAATCACTTTGTCCACCCTGATTTCACTCTCCCTTGCCTATTGGGTAGTAGTGGAGTAGACATGAGCTTTTGGGGATTGGGCTAATGGGGAGCTGAGTTGCAAACACATCAGTTGGGTTTAATAACACAATTATGTATGTGGTTCTCAGTCACTGCCACATATAGTAGGTTACTTCTGGCTGTTCTGGGATGGAAATGGCTTCCAGGAATACTCCTAGTACCCACTGTGCCCACTCACCTGGTATCCTGAAGCAAAGAGGCAGGGCCAGAAGTCATATTAAGATATGAGCATTTCCTAGGGGAACCTGGGTGGCTCAGTCAGACTTTGGCTCAGGTCATGATCTCATAGTTTGTGAGTTCAAGCCTTGCATTGGGCTCACTGCTGTCAGGACAGAGCCTACTTTGGATCCTCTGTCCCCCTCTCTCTCTGCCCCTCCTTCTCCTGCCCCTTCTCTCTCTCTCTCAAAAATAAATAAACATTTTAAAAATTTATATAAAAAAAGATATGAGAATGTCCCAGAATGCCAAGTATAAGAAGTATGTGGGAGGAAGGAGAAGCAAATTTTTTAACGCACAGAACCAAAGCCAGAATTTGGAAAATTTTCCAAATCTTACAGCTAAGGAAAATGAGCCCTGACTTCGTGGCTCTTCACCCCACTGTCAAATGATTTTCCATCTTGGCACTTTCTGGATCCCTTGGTCTGAAAATTTTGCTTTTATGAATTGAAGCAACTATTCATTGGCCTGGAGTCCAGTGTTAGAGCAAGGAGGATCACAAATATGAGGCGCCTTCAAGAAACATTCACAGACCTCCTCCATGCGCAAAGCCACTAGTCTCCTGAGAAAGGGTCATATGCAACTTCAATAAAATAAGAATAAGAGAAAAAAATCTTGTAGCTAATATATGGAATAGACTTGATATGAGATTTCCTCAATTTGACAATAATCCTAAAAATGAACATGATCTTAAGTGAATTTTGAATCTGAAAAAAACTTTTGGAAGGTATCAACTTTCCCCTGGTATGAGTAATGCTACAACATTCATCTTGGTTCACATGATTATTATTTAACAACATAGACATTTTGACCAGGAATAAAAGTATGGAACAGAGCAGGAAGTATAATTATTAGAAACAAAAAGAATGATTATTATCTATAGATGTCAAAATTATAAAACCAGACAATGTAAGAAGATCAACTGAAAATCTCCTAGAATTAAGAAAGGAAAGTAGCTAAATGACCATATTTTTTAAGTGTTTCAGTATAACAAAAATATATATTTGAACATATACAGTATAAGGGAAAAGAAGATTCTATTCACAGTAGTGACCTCAGCAAAAAATAAGAAAAACTCTAGCAATAAATATGAAGAAACCATAGGAAGAAAACAACAGAACTTCATTACAATTAATGATGAAAAATTTAAGTAGAGAAAGATATCTTGTTTTGGATGGAAGGTAGGTAGACTAAATATTCTAGAACAGTTAATGTTTCCAAATTAGCTTGTAGGCTGGTTGGAATTTCAACAAAAATGCAAGTAGGGTTCTCAAACCCATCTAGAAGAATGAATGTGTAAAGATAGCTGATTAAAGAAGATTTTTTAAAGTTTATTTATTTTTGAGAGAGAGAGAGCATGCACATGTGGGCATGATTTGGAGAGGGGTCCAGAGAAAGAGGGACAGAATATCTGAATTGGGCTCTGCACTGACAGCAGAGAGCCTGACGTGGGGCTCAAACTCACGAACTGTGAGATCATGACCTTAATTGAAGTTGAATACTCAACCCACTGAGCCACTCAGATGTCCCAAAGGTAAATAATTTTTTAAAAGTAATGGCGGAGCTCTGCTTTCAGATATCAAAACACCTGAAGTGTGAAATTTATACAAGAAACAGTGAGACCAATGGAATAGATCTTTAAACAGACCTAGTGCATGGATGTTAATACATGACAAGGGAAACATCACACACTAACCTTACAAGAAACAAAGAAATTAAAGTTAAAACTTATTTTTACTAATCTGATTTGTAAAAATTAAAAAGAGAAATCAGGGCCCTGGTGTGGCTTAGTTGGTTAAGCGTCTGACTTGATTTCAGCTCCGGGCATGATCTCACCATACCTGAGATTGAGAACCACGTCAGGCTCTGTACTGTGGAGCCTGCCAAGATTCCCTCTCTCCTTACCCCGCTCCCAGCTCGTGTGCCCTCTCTCTCAAATTAAAAAAAAAAAGGGCAGGGGGAATAGATAAAAGACATCAAATTTCATGTACGAGGGTCTTTTTAAAATTTTTTTTTTAACATTTTTATTTATTTTTGAGACAGAGAGAGACAGAGCATGAACGGGGGAGGGTCAGAGAGAGAGGGAGACACAGAATCCGAAACAGGCTCCAGGCTCTGAGCTGTCAGCACAGAGCCCGACACGGGACTCGAACCCATGGACCACGAGATCATGATCTGAGCCGAAGTCGGACGCTCAACCGACTGAGCCACCCAGGCGCCCCTGTATGAGGGTCTTCATCACAGTATATTACCTAACACCAAGGAAGAAGCAAGCAACTAGGACGTAGATGTTGCATAGAGGACTGGCTAACTATATCATGGTACAACACACTACAGGCATTGCACATCTTTGAGGAAAACAAGTAAAACAATTTTCTACAAGTTTACTTTTATTTTTAAGGTTTTTTTAATTTAAATTTTAGTTAATTAATATACAGTGCAATATCAGTTTCAGGAGTAGAATTTAGCGATTCATCACTTATGTACAATATCCAGTGCTCATCCCAACAAGTGCCCTCCTTAATACCCATCAACCATCTAGCCCATCCATCACCCACCTCCCTCCATCGACCCTCAGTTTGCTCTCTGTAGTTAAGAGTCTCCTGTGGTCTGTTTCCCTTTCTTTTCTTTCCTCCCTTTCCAAATGTTCATCTGTTGTTTCTTAAATTCCACATATGAGTAGACGGAGCTAAAATATATTATGTTAAGCGAAATAAATCAGAGAAAGCAAATATATGATTTCACTCATGTGGAATACAAGTTTCTTTTTATTTTTTATTTATTTTTAGTTTTTAATTTTTTACATTTATTTTGAGAAAGAGAGTGAGCGCATGTGAGAGTAGGGGAGGGGCAGAGAGAGAGGGAGAGAGAGAATCCCAAGCAGGTTCCATGCTGTCAGCCCAAAGCCTAACTCGGGGCTTGATCCCAAGAACTGCGAGATCATGACCTGAGCCAAAATCAAGAGTCAGACGCTTAACTGACTGAGCCACCCAAGCTCCTCACAAGTTTCTTTTAAAGATGTATTCCCTGTGTTCAAGAAGATTTCGATTTTGCTATGGGGATAAGTTGTACTTATAAAAAGAGAAAATGACAGGTTAAACTCATATGTGGCTCAGGCTATAAATTCTATCAAGATTCCAGAAAAGGAGCATTCCTGAGCCCTGTGGCAATTTGCAGAAACCCGTGCGTGCACACACACACACACATTGTACATCTATAGGAGCTCAACTTCTCTCCCTGCTTGCACCATCCTAGGATTTTACCTTCATTCTGTGAGGGAAGCAGGGCTAGAGAGAAAAAGAAAACACATGGTCTTTCCATTAAATCCCTACCATACATGGCGCTCCATAGGCTCTAGCACAACCTCTGCCCTGCTGGGAAGCTCAGCCCTGGGATAGAACTAGAAGACAAGGATGAAGTTCTCATTACCTAGATAAGCAATTGAACTGAAGGCTGTACAGGTATTAAGAAACACAAGTCCTGTTAGAATCTGTCTGAAACAAGCTTAAAATGGAGACCAAACTTTGGAAAGCTAAGGGGTTGATCTAATGAATATATTCACTTCTAGTTTGGCTTTTCAAAGTTAAACCCAGTTGGTCTGGTTTTGTCTGGGTTTTTAAGCCTAACACCCATGTCCAAGATTCAGTGATCCAAGTGAGAAAAACAAGAAAGATCTCTGATAATTGTTGATTGAAGCCAACTAAATTAAAATGGATGAGGTCAGAATTTTTGCTTTTCTATAGTGGGAAGAATATATATATATGTGTGTATATATATATATATATATATACATAAATATATATATATATATATATATATATATATGTGTATATATATATATATATCCTGAACATTATTTGGATATTTCTACCTACTTGACTCAGCAGTGGTATCAAAACCACTCAGCTCTGATTCAGGTTCTGTCACCTCTAGCTCACCCCCAAAATAAACAGAAGGAACAGGATCTTGACCCAAAGAAGGCATAACTCCAACATCTTCATGGAGATTTTGGATCCACTTACCTAAATGACAAAGGAAAGGTGAATTCGTCCATCCATAGTCCCATCATGATTTGAAGAAGAAAAAATATGACAGGAGACATGCAATATATTTAATTCAACCATTTCTGCCTTCAAGGGGGTGAGAGAATTCATCGTGAATGAGGTTTTTGTGGAAAGGCCACGTTGAGGCACTTTCTTGCGTCTGTCATGTGTTCGGTCAGGATTAAGCTGACACAGGGAGAAGCCAATCTGTGCTGCATCATAAAAGTTGTCCTGCTTAGGTGGACAAACTTTTCTTCAAGGGAACAGTAGGACAAGGCCACAGCATGGACCAAACCCAATGTGGGAAGAGAGAATATATTAGTTTACTATTGCTACTTTAGAAATTACCACAAAATTCGTGGCTTAAAAACAACATAGATTTATTATATGGAGATTCTGCAGGTCACACATCTGACAGGGTCCCACTGGGCTAAAGTCAAGATGTCAGCAGGGCTGTACTGCTCACCAGAAGTTCTGGGTGAAAATCCATTTCTAGGCTTATTCAGGTTGTTGGCAGCATTCAGGTCCATGAAGTTGTAGGAATGAAGGCCCCATTTTCTTGGTAGCTTTCAACCAGGGGTCATCGTCAGCTTTGAGAGGATTTCTTGGTTCCTGCCCTGCTTTCTCCATCTTCAAAGCCAGAAATGGCCAAGCTCTACTCATGTGTCATATCTCTCTGATCTTTCTTCTTCCTTATCTGTCCTCTGCTGTCCCCTTCCACCACATCTCCCTGACTCTAGCTGGAGAAATTTCTTTGCCTTCATGAGCTCAAGACTGAGCCAACTGGATAATCCAGGCCACAGTCTCTATTTTAAGGTTAGCTGATTAGTAAACTTGATTGTATCCTTAAAGCCCCTTCACAGCAGTACGTAGGTTAGTACTGCTTGATTGATTAAACAAAAAGGGGACAGTCATCTTGGGGTCCATCTTTAGAATCCTGCTTATCACAGGGGATTTGGTGGATGGAGTGGGCACCAGCAACATGGTAGCCATCCAGAGCCATGGGACTGCATTTGACCAACAGATTTCAAGAGCGGTGATGTCAGATATCCAAATTCATCCTGTTTCCTGCTCTTCGCTGTGACCCTCTGTTAGCCACTATTGTTCACAGCCAGGTATAAAGTGCTGCCTTGGGCAACTGAGTAGGGGCTCTGTCCACACTCTGAGGTGTGTCCATTTACTATAAAGTAAGCACCACCTAGGGCTACCCCAAGCAGACATTCCTGAGATCTAACTATCATCATCATCACATCACCATCATCATAAACATAATTGTATCACTCACTTGCTTACTATTAGACATTATGTAGGTGCTTTACACTTGAAATTTACTAAATCTCTTTCCCTCTCTCTCTCTCTCTCTCTCTTTTGCAAATGAAGCACAAAGAAGTTAACCAAATTACCCAAGCTTACTAGCTAGCACAAGGCCAGCTGCAACTGGGTCACATGGTCACCATGTCTGTAAGGGGGACTGGGACATTGAGTATCTAGCAAAGGGGAGGAATATCCCTGTGATCAACATGGTCCAGTAGTTCTCAAGGTGTCTCGAGGGTCTCCCTTTCAGAGGTTCTGTGAGCCCTCCATTTGCAACCACATCTCTGTATGAGATTAAATTTTCAGCTAAAACAACATATCACACCAGACTGAATATAGAAGTAGATACAAGAATCCAGCTATCTTTTATTAAGCCAGATGTTAAAAAGGTTGACAAAAATGTAAAATAATGCTTCACCAGTTTTTTGTTTTGGAAAACATAGTTGTTTCATACTAACATATAATGGGATTATTATTATTTTTTAAATGAAACAATAAATATTTTTTTTTAATTCTCAGTTTTAATCTTTATATGTGAAACATTAATAGGTATATCCACATACACAGAAGGTCTTCAATGTCCTCAATAATTTTTAAGAGTGTAAAGAAGTCCTGAAATCTGTCCCATCGCCTTTTTTTGTGTGACTAAAGTTCTTAGGTGTTTTCTTTCTTTTTTTTTTTTTTTAAACAAAGCTATGCCCATTCGTTTGTGTATTATCTATAGCTGCCTTTGCGCTATCATGGCAGAAATGAGTAATTGTAATACAGTATGGCCACAAATCCTACAAGTTTTCTATCAGGCCCTTTAACAACAACAACAAAAAAATGCCAACCCTGACTTGGAAAATCATGATTCATTACCTGGGACTTGGCATATGACCATCGCGGACAAACTTGGGATCCCGTTACCTGGGAACAAGACAGACCCAACCACTGTCCTCATGAAGCTTATTTCCCTGTTGGGGTTCGGGAATGGAAGTATAAATGATAAATAAGTCAGTGCTGTATTGCTGGCAGCTAGGGTGGTGCCTAATGCAGTATGGACTCAGTAAATACTTAACAAGTATTTACTGAAGATCTAACTGAATGAATACAGTAAACGTGTGTGCACGTGTGTGTGCTCACGCACACATGTGTATGTGTGTGAGAGAAAGACATGAACTATTTCACTGCTTAAATCGTTATGACTTTGTAATATGCTTTGCTATTTGTTAAATCAAAGCATTCCTTATTGCTCTTCTTTTTCAAAGTTGCCTTGACTACTTTTACATATATTTTCTTCCTCATGAACTTCAAGTGTTTTAAGTTTAATTTAAAAATTGCCTGGGGCGACTGCGTGACTCAGTCGGTTAAGCGGCCGACTTCGGCTCAGGTCATGATCTCGCGGGTTCGTGAGTTCCATCCCCACGTCGGGCTCGGTGCTGACAGCTCGGAGCCCAGAGCCTGCTTCGGATTCTGTGTCTCCCTCTCTCTCTCTGCCCCTCCCTTGCTTGTGCTCTGTCGCTCTCTGTCTCTCAAAAATGAATAAACATGAAAACAATTTTTTTAAATCCCTGAGACCATTTAACCAATCCTGTTTGCTGCTTAGGTGTTTTCCATTTTTTTCAAATGTAAATAATAAGAGATATATCCATCTCTTATTATTGCCTTAGGATATACCCGTAGAATTAGAGACACTGAATCAAATAGAATGTACATTGGTAAGGCCACTGATTCTGAAAGTCTACCAGGAAAGCTCTTTCAAATAGGCAGAAGCAACTTCAGGGTACGCTTACCTGCTGCTGGTGGAGAGAAATGTTCCACCCCAAGCAACATGTTCCTAGTGGGAGAATGCTTCCTCCGTGCCTGCTGTCATAACTGAGCATGATGAAATGGATTTATTTTGTCTTATTTCCAAACATATTTTTTTCTGTAGAAAATTTTATGAGGCCAATCAGAAATCATTTCCTCTAACTAGAAGCTTTCAGCCGTAGTGGACAAATACATTACGCTGTATTTGGACAATGGCAATGTACGTTAACGAGGAGAAGCTCCCCAGAAGAGATTCCTACTTAATTGTGCTTCTTGTCTCAGTATTTCCAGACATTTGACCAGGGTGCTGGGGAGCAGGGCACTGATCACCAGTTTGGGGAACACGTTTCAGGAAATACCTACGGGTTGTGCTGATTCTTGTCCTGAGAAGCTTGGAGTCAGTCAGCTGTGTGCTCTTGTCCAGCTCTGATGTGTGGAGTTTTCTACGCTGCCTTGGATTCCAGTCCCAACCCCTGCAAGCAGCGGTCTGTAAGTACTTTTACAGTCTCTGTCTAACTCTGAACCACTGTGAGGAGACTCTCCATTGCCGGATTCCATAATGATTTCTACAGCATTAACCTGATGGCACAATCTTTGCCTCCCCAGGGTGTGCCTGGTTCCCCATCTCCATGTTGGAATCCACAGAAGGCAATGTGTCTCAGGGACTCTCAAATATCAATGGCCTTTTTTGACGAACCAAGCTGTCAGGTGTATTTTAAATGGCTACTCTCCTTAAACCACACTGGCCCAGGGGAGTCTAACCTCTGCCTAGTGTTGATAGGCAAAATATTTAACGTCCAACATGGCCCAGCACTGACAGATCAGAATGGAGGCCAGCCCCAAACAACCGAACAGCCATTTTGGTGCTTCCGATTGGAAGACTTGCGTCCCACCACCTTCTGGCCCTTCCCTCACTCCTCTCTTTTGGGAGTTGAATATGGTTTCTCACTTATGAAACCACTATTTTCAGATTCTTTGCAGTTCATTACAAGAAAAAAGGCATCCTTCTGAAGACAATCCTACCCAGAAATACCCTTTGGAGAAGGCCTCAGAGCAGTGCGTGCTAATCTTCTCTGCCTCAGCTGGAAGGCACAACAGGGAGAAGATGCACAGGGCACAGAGATCACGTGGGGCAGGAGGCAACTGATGCGAATTTTCACAGCAGCTCCAGGCTTGATGGCTGAGTTTTAGGTGTGGGCTTGGCGAGGCTGTAGTCCTCAGTGGTTCAAACACTAATCTGGGTGTCCCTAGGAGATTATTTTGTAGATGTGATTAAAGTCTATAATCAGTGTAAGTAACCAAGATTATCCCAGATCACCTGGGTGGGCCTGATTCAATCAGTTGAAGGTCTTAAGAACTGAGGCTTTCCTGAAGAAGAGATTCTGCCTGTGGGCTGCAGCTTCAAAGCATGCCGGGGGGTTCTCATTGCCCTTCCTGAAAGCTGACCCCATGGACTTCAGACTTGTCTAGACAGCCCATGCACAGTCACAGAGGCCAAGTCCTTGCAATAAATCTATATTTATATCTCTGTCTGTACCTATATCTCTATTTATTTCTGCAAGTAAAAGGACGGGTAAGACCAGAAGTCTTCCAGGCCAAGATTCACAGGTCTCCCTCATATCTTCTGTGTAACTGCTCTGAGCCCAGCGCTGTGTTATTGCAAGAATACAGTGGTGAATGAAGGGAAGGGCCCTCTCGAAGCTTGTAGTCTAGTAAGGGTTGCAGACATGTAACTGGGTGATTACACTTGAATACACAGGGACTTTGATGGGGTCTGAGCAGGCTGCTAAGGGGGCACCCAGGAGGGGCACCAAAGTCAAGCAAGAAGGATCAGGGAAGGTCTCATGCAGGACGTGATATATAAGCCAAGACCAGGAGTCAGTCAAGTGAGGCTTGCAAGGGGGAGTGGGAAGAAAGTTCTAAACACAAGGAAAAGTATGTACAAAGCCCATAGGAGCAAAAAGGAGCCAGAGATAGCCTGAGAACTTAACTCAGAGTACAAAGTATACAGATTGAAGAAGATCAATCATCCTCTTTTGCAAAGACTGTTCAGAGGTATACACGTTATCCTAAGTGGGACCCATTGAAACTTCTAAGCAGGACGGTGATGTGGTAGGATCTATACTTTAAAATCTCAGTCTGACAACAGCATGGTCAGAGATGCCAAGACAGGACAGAGAAAGAGGGATTGGAGGCAGCGCACAGCCATTCCTGGTCAAGGGCTCCCTCACCTCTAGGGCAGCCGAGGAAACAGACCTGGAGGCAGCTTATGAGCTGTTGAATGCCATTCCCCAGGGTGGCTCTGCATCTCTCAGCCAGCCCTTCCAGGCCATCCCTCCTCCTTTGGGTAGGCTGATATCCAAGAACCTCTCTGGGTTTTGCTAAGGCAACTAAAAGATACCTGGGAGAGAGACGGGGAGGGAGCCAGCATTTACTGAGTGTAGATGCTGTTTGCCAGGTACTCAGATTACGCCCTTTCTATAGCTTTCTTCCCTTCCATCCTCCCAGGAACCAGTGAATCCCTATCATCCCTCTCTCTCCGGGGGCAGGCAATCTGTTCAAGGTGACAAGTTAGACAGCTGGTGGTGCATCTGCCCTCAACCACGTTCTTTCCACTTCTGCAAGCATACCAATCACACCAGCGCGCTCTCTCCCAACGTGTCATTAGGGGGACCAGGCATGTGGCATCACAGCTGGAGCACGCGAGTGAGGATGGGCTTTCTTACTCCTCGGTGACGATCATCACAGCAGTGGACATTCCCGGGTGCTTAGTGTGGGCCAGACCCTTGCTGCTAAGAAGTTCTTATCCCCAGTTTGGAGACCTGAACCTGAAACACAGGGACGAGTATGCACTTAGTAAGTGACAGAGCCAACCGCGGGACCCAGGCTGCCCGAATCCAGCACCCACACTCTTAGCCACAGGACTACCTGCTCTGGGGAGCAGTTATGCCTGCAGGCCAGGGTTGGGTCCCAGGGAGAGGTAAGAATTTGCCTCGAATGAGAACTCCAGGCTTCATGCTTTTCTTCTGAAAGATTTCCTAAATTTGGGGATCATTCTTGGTTTGTGGTAGCTATAACCCTTGTAGCTTTTATTGTCCTTGATGATGTGACCAACCTCCTCGGTCCAATTAATTCAAGTTTGAGGGTTGTTAGAGGAGACTTTAGACATTCCAAAGCATGACATTATTGCTGATGATTTATATTACAGTTTAGGGACTTCAGAGCAACACAGTAGGAGTAAGCAAATAACTGAACTATCCAGATATTTCTTCAACAGTCCCTGTTTGGTATTGGGGCATTTATTCGGTGCACTGGACACCTGTGGGACAAGGCAGGCTGAGGAGCCAGTGCAGGAAACCTAGAATAAGCTTTGTGTCCAACGTCAGGCCCCAAGCAGTAACAGCAGTCTCCAGGTCACATTCTTCCAAACAAAGAGTCGGTGTCTCCAAGAAAGGGTTGGGTGAGCATTTGGGAGCAGGAAGGCTCTTCGGTCCCCTCCTCACCTCCCGAAGGCCCGTGGTTGAACCTCAGGCTGGCCCCTCCTGGGAGGGCCTGGTGTTAATTATGATGCAATCCCCCAGCCATGCAGCCTCAGCAACAATTTCGGGAGTCAGGGTCCATGTGCAAGGCCATTAACACTAAACATGTTTTAATCCATAATTGTGTGAGATTTATTTAATTTAGGGGCTTTATTTATAGTTCGATTGGAATTGTAATGTATTTTCGGCCCTCCGCACCGGGATCTGTCAATTTTTACGGCGTCTTTTAATTGTGTTCTTCCAGGCCAGGTGCAAGCAGTTTTCCAAAGCAGGCTGATCGGAGAAGGCCTCCTGTTATGTGATGGGGGGGAGGGGGAGCGGCCCCACACAGACATGACCCTGTGCCACCATGATGGCAGAGACTCTGGGTCCTCAGTCCTCTGAGAGCCACAGCCCGCCGACTGCAGCTCCGTCACAGCTTGTGGGCTGAGAGGGAGCTTCTAGACATCTTGCCACTCACACCCTTCCACCCCTTTGTTCGTTCTTTTGTTTATTTAACAGGCATTTACTGAACACCTACTGTGTACCAAGCCCTGTGCTTAGTATACGAGTGTACAAATGAGTAAGATGGTGACCCAGCCTATATGGACCCTTTGTGGAGAACTGAGGGCCTCCAGAATTTGCTGAGCAACTACCCAGTGCCAGGCACTAAGCTCCACACTAGAGCGATAAAGAAGGACATGGCCTGGGCTTGCGGATTCAGGAGATTTGGTCAAAACTAATTTATCTGGGAGTAATTGGAATGACTATACGTTGGCTGGGAGCAGTATGGAGGAAAGCAAGTTCGTCAATATGGTGATTTGATCCAAGCACCTCTAGGTCTGTCTTGCTCTCTGAGCTGAATAACTTGTGCTCGGGAGCAGCGCTTTATTTAGTTAAACATGAATATTTCTTAGCCTTGTTTCTGTTCAAGTGTTGGTAATTCTCAAACACCATGGGGGTACTTTCGCAACCCTTTATGCATCTTTAAGCATTTTGTCTGTTTTTCTGAGTTATTTTCTTCCCAATCGTACATTGCCACAAGCTATGAGTATTGGAGGAAAGCACCAGAAATCGAAGTAAAAGAAAGCAGAGAAGCGAAATGAGACTCTGCCAGCTGGGAACACGCAGTGAGAAAAGACTAATTCAAATGAAGCTGGAGGAGAACGTAGCCCTAACCCCGTGGTAAGACCAGGCACTTGACAAAGCTGGGGTCCTTGCTCAGGTAGAACAGTGTCTGGCATGTGCGAGTTATCAATAAATAGTGAGTGAATAGATGATGAATGAATGTGGAAAAGGTAACACCTAGGGACAGTGCTTCACTGGTTAGAAGACAAACATGCTTGGCCAGGAAACAAAGGAAAAAACCCTACATTTTCTGAATACCTACCATGTGCCCGGCATTGTGCTAAGCGGTTTTAGGTATAAGTCAGCAAGTCCTCACAGCAGTGTGAGGTGACGTGTTATTCCCACCTTACAGAGGAGGACACGGAAGCTCAGGGCATTTAAATAATTTGCTCAGGGTCACTGCTGACAAGAGAAAGGCTTGTGGGGAGAAGCAGCAGTGTGAGCAGGAGGCCTCAAGGGAATGAATCAAGTCACTGTGTTCTGGAGGGCCCCACACCCGGAGGTAGGCAAAGCCCAGTCTCCAGAGAGTCTTTGATCCCTCAGATTCTAGAGGTTCTTTTTAGAGCCTAGATTCTTTTGAGAGGCTTTTGCTTTCTTAGGTCCATAAAGATGGGTGAGAAGTCACTTACGAGACAAATGGAGAGTTAGTGGCAGTTAAGTCTTGATAGGTGGGTTGGAGCAAGTTCTGAAGGGCCTGCGTGCCATTCTCAGGGGAGTGAAATTTCTTGGTGAGGGGGCTGAGTTCTGAGGACCTGGGTACGTCACTGGCGGGTGGGAGTCTGGGAGAGCAGTGAAGAGCCTGCAGTGACGGTCCAAGCTCAAGTCAAGAGGAGTGCAAGGGAAAGAGAAGGTTATGTCAAGTGAAGGAAGAGAAGCAAGCACTGTCACTGATGTGATTCGGGGGACAAGGAGAAGATGGCATTGTGCTGGGCAGTCAACTGAATTAAGAAGTAGGAGGAAGAGAAGTGGGACCAGCATTCTAGTCCTAAAATGCCAGGAGGACATTCACACGTGGAAGATATCGAGCAGGCATGTGGAGAGGTGCGCCCGCAACACAAAGATGGCCTGTGGGCTAGCAATATACGTGTGAGAGCTGCTTCATAAAAGTAGGAGGTGAAAGTGTGAGGTTGGATAAAAATCTCCAAAGCAGAAAGGACAGGGAAAGCAAAGACAAGGAGATGCCCCTAAAGGCCACTGAGAGATAATGGAGGAAGGAGGCCAGGAAAGAAAACTCTCAAAGGAGTGAAGACAGGAAGTTTTGAGGATGATGCGGTCCGTGCCAGAAACCGCAGCTGTCTAGGGGAGGAGAGGAAGAGACCACTCCATTAGGTGGTAGGGAGACACTGGCCATCTGTTAGAGAGACAAGGTGGCAAGTCAAGGGTTGAGGCAGTGAAGGTGGAGAAGTCAATGGATGAAATGTTGAGGAAGAAGAGGGAGGGCTGGACATCCAAGATGGATCCCCAAATTATGTCTGTGCCTTGGGTTAGTGAATACCCAATGCTACCCCCAAATTCTACCTGGTCTCTTCTGCAAAGCCTCAAAGGTAAATTCTCTTTGGAATTTGTTGGTTAACCTTTGTTTGACATAAGGATTCTTTTCAGTCTGTGAACTGAGTCCTAAGGACCGGAAGGTCATGAGCGGATGTGAATGAAATAGTGGAACCTTAAAACTTTGGGGCAAACCAGGATATTGTGTTGAAATTAATTCCCTTAGGAGAGGAAAAATAATTCTATAGCAAACAGGCACAATTATTTTGATTATATAACTAGAAAAATAATAGATTCCTTATTTTCATTAAATTTGTTAAAATAAAACATGTAACTAATTTTTTAGAAATAAACCCACTTAAAAACAAAGTTGATGCAGGGCACCTGGGTGGCTCCATCGGTTGAGCGTCCAACTTCAGCTCAAATTGGGATCTCACGGTTCACGAGTTCAAGCCCTGTGTCGGGTTCTGTGCTGACAGCTCAGATCTTGAAGCCTGCTTTGGATTCTGTGTCTCCCTCTCTCTCTGCTCCTCCACTGCTCATGCTGTGTCTCTCTGTCTCTCTCTCAAAAACAAATAAACCTTAAAATATATATATATATATATATATATATATATATATATATATATAATAAAGTTGATGCATATACACACATACACACATATGTACATATACACACATACATATACACGCTTTACAACTTCTTATTGTCTAAATCCGCCTGAGTGTTTTTCAAAAACCATTCTCTCCCAGTGGAAGTCTCCCCTGATCAATTTTAACATTCAGAGATTTTTTTTTAAAGGTACGATCAATATAAATAATCTCTCTAACATACACACAACAGAGATTGTGAAGAATTTGCTGATTTGGCCCCAAGGGTTCTACCCAAGCAAACTTTGTACTCTGATGGTGTTGTGGGGACCTTAGGGCAGTGCTTGGAAGAGCTGCAAGGTAAGTAAAACCTTGGAGAAGGGAGATGATTCTTTAAAAATTATATTTTTGGATGAATTGTATATATGAAGATGGACTTTTTAAAGGTGGTATCTTTTTAATTTAATTTAAATGTTTATTTATTTATTTTGAGAGAGAGAGTGAGCACAAGTGAGGGAGCAGCAGAGAGAAAGAGAAAGAGAGAGAGAGAGAGAGAGAGAGAGAGAGAATCCCAAACAGGCTCTGTGCTGTCAGTACAGAGCCCTGTCTGGGGCTCAGTCCTACAAACCGTGAGATCGTGACCTGAGCTGAAATCAAGAATTGGACACTTAACCGACTGAGCCACCCAGGTGCCCCTAATTTTTTATTTCTTCTTCTTCTTCTTCTTCTTCTTCTTCTTCTTCTTTTAGTCCCTTTCTATGTTTGGGAAGTCTCCATCATAGGAAACTTGCATCTTGGTTACAACATTGTATCAGTCAGATTAAGCTAAGTAATGCCCTGGTAACAAATGACACCTTCCCCAATCTTAGTAACTACAAGGCCTTAATTCATGCTAATGCTGCATGTTAACCATGGCTCTGGCTCTGCTCCACATCATCTTCACTTCTTGTACCTAGACTGACACAGCAGCCCCAATCTAGAGCAGTGCTGTCCTTGAGGCAGAGGGAAAAGATAGGGCAGAGCTCACGCCGGCTCTTAATGCCTACACTTGGAAGTGATGCACATCATTTCTGCTCCTATTTCATTGGCTAAAATAAGTGACATGGTCAGAGAGGCAGAGAAGTGTCATCCTTTCCCCAGGGTGGGGCAGCAAGTATTTGGAAACACAGATATAGTTATCTTAGGGAGAACCTTCTTTCCCACTATAAGACAAGAGTAGACTCACAGGAATGACCTAGGACTGGCTAATCAGATTCTCTCACTACACTCACTGAATGCAGAGCTGACCATGCAAAGGAGCAGGGTCAATGCAGAGGTCATTATAGGTCAACAGGGCAGCAGCACTAGCTGTAGCAAACAAAGCCCAGTTCTGGCAACATCACCAGGTCCTCACAGGATTAATTCTGTGATAGGATTTTAGTTTAGTTGTTTGCCTATTATTATTATTATTATTTACCATCTTGCATTCCTGTCTGCTTCCTAGACTTAGCGATCCAGTCTTCTTTTTTTTTTTTTAATTTTCCTTTAATGTTTATTCATTTTTGAGAGAGACAGAGACAGAGAGACAGAGCGACAGAGTGTGAGTGAGTGAGGGCCAGAGAGAGCAGGAGGGACAGAATCTGAAACAGGCTCCAGGCTCCGAGCTAT
Source organism: Prionailurus bengalensis (assembly GCF_016509475.1). Classification (NCBI taxonomy): domain Eukaryota; kingdom Metazoa; phylum Chordata; class Mammalia; order Carnivora; family Felidae; genus Prionailurus; species Prionailurus bengalensis. The sequence goes on from NC_057359.1 coordinate 41,355,129, forward strand.
CAGCACAGAGCCTGATGCGGGGCTCAAAGCCACAAACCGTGAGATCATGACCTGAGGTGAAGTCCGACGCTTATCTGACTGAGCCACCCAGGTGCCCGAATGATCCAGTCTTCTTAGCAATTCTATGAGGCACCTGGCAGTATCTGATAGATATTTCTACATAAACAAGTCAGACTCTTTCTCTGTTGCCTCCAGTTAAGAACCTGACTGATACAGTAAGGTTTTTAGCCACCCCACCCCAAACATTTCTTCAATTCAGTTTCTACACCAGGGGTGACTGTTGCCCAAAGCCCTGTTCCCCCCACAACAAATGAAAGTCTGGCAAAGTATGAGGGCAACTTACACTAAAAGACTTTAGATAGGAAAGCCTGAGAGGGGCCCAGTTCAGTCATGGGTTCTGCGCACTCAATAGATGGAGAGGTGCTGGATATCAAAAACTCCACGTGGGAAGGGCTTTGCTAGCAGGTGGGGAGCTGGGTAATCTTGAGATGGGAAGTGGATGGAAATGCAGTGAGGTTTCACTGGAGTGACCTCACGTTCTGGTTTGCTCAGGACAGTCCCAGGTTACTACTCTTGTGGATCTATTAATGCCTATCGACTACTTTTAGTGCCCTCTTCTTCCCTTCCCTTCCCTTCCCTTCCCTTCCCTTCCCTTCCCTTCTCCTCTCCTTCCCCCCTCCTGTGTTATTCTAAAATGTGTCCTAGCTTAGACAATAAATTACATGGACACTCCAGCCAGAATGGAAATGGTCCTGGACCAGAAGTCAGAAGATCTTTATTTTAATCACAATCTAGCACGGATGTGTGGAGCAACCAATAAACCTTCTGTAACTTAGCTTCCTCATCTATAAAGTGAGGGAGTTTTTATTTATTTAGTTTATTTTTTGAGAGAGAAAGAGAGAGGGAGAGAGAGAGAGAGAGCATATGAGCAAGTGGGGAGAGGGGCAGAGGGAGAGAGAGAGAGAAAGAGAGAGAGAGAGAGAGAGAGAGAGAGAGAGAGAATCCCAAGCAGGTTTCACGCTCAGTATGGACCCCAACATGGGGCTTGATCCTACGACCCTGGGATTGTGGCCTGAGCTGAAATCAAGAGTTGGACACTCAACTGACTGAGGCACCCAGGCGCCCCTAAAGTGGGGGACTTTTCAATCAGGGTTTTGCAGATCAGGTTCTGGTTTTTAAGAACTGCAAGGGCAGATGGAGGCGGCCAAAGGCGGAGAAGCTCTGACACTCCCAGAGAACCTCTGCTTCTATTTGTATCATGACTTGAAGTTGTACCTGACATTGTGATTATGCTAAGAAGTGTTCTGTGGTAAGAAATAAACGTGTGTGTTTGCATACACGTGCACGCACACACACACACACACACACACACATACTTCAACCTCGACCCTTCCCATTGTAGCACAAGTTTTCTTTCCTTTGCCACAAAACTTCCTAATACAGTCCACACTCATCCTCATCCCTGCACTTCTGTGGTCCAGAAAAGCTGTAGGGAGCAGTGTCTTTACCCATCTCTCTCTCTTGGCACTCATAGCCTCTGTCTGTCTTCGTCTTGCTCTCACTAGCTCTCTTTTTCTCTTCATCTTGGTTCTATTTTCCTCTCACATCCAGCTGCTCAATCTACTTTATGGTTTAAATAATTATTATCTTTGCTTTGTGCTAGACCTCCTCATACGTCACACCTGCTGGCCTATGAATGGGCTGCCTTTGCCTGGTCGAGTCTCTGGTCACTGTTTGGCAAAAGTCAACCTAACATGGCTTCCTTGTGTAGGGGCCGAGGGTAAAGCAGTTTTAACTAGCAAGGAAACCTGGGCTTGGTTGGCACTGTGATATATATGTCGAAAACATGCCCTGTTTGCACCAAAGGATTAACAACTTCCCCGGTCACCAAATCCAATGAATGCTTTCCAATTTTCACCTTACTTGACTTCTCCAGAGTATTTCATATGGCCAAACACTCACGCTTCGGCACTTCTAACTTGCCTCCCTTCCTTACCACGAGTCTGGGTCTGTCCTTACCTGTCTTGCCCATCTCCCTGGCTGGACTCTCTTCTCCACTCACTGCCTACTTTGAAGAAGCAGTTCGTCCATGGACTTGCCAGTGTAGACATAACATCTGAGATGCTCTCCATACCTAAACTCTTGTTCCCCAGTGGTACTGTGGCCTGTGTGTGCACAAAGAACCAGCTGGAGGAAGTAGATAGGGATTTAAAAGTCTCAGTCAGCAACTGCATGGTGCTGAAGAACTCCAATGCCACGGGCAGGAATCGGGAGCTACTTGCTATGCTAGAGAGAAAGACCGGACCATTAAGATGACAAAAACTGCGTCGTCACGCCCACCCCCCACCCCCGGCCTGCCCTTCTCCATCACACGTTTTTGAAGTGTTCTCTAAGACGTGTCTATCAACGTGAAGGCTCTTAGTTAATTCCAGACCAATCCTTTCGATATTCACCTGGGGTACCTCCTGTCAAAATGTCCTGTGCTTCCCTTTCTGGGCCCTCGTCTATCAAAACACATTGCTATAAATAAGCCTGAGAGTATTTAAACCTTAAGGTGAATTTAAGTGCATGCATTTCCTCTGTAGGGTTTTCTTTTAAACCTCATCATTTGGATGTGAAGGATGCTGCCATGTTTTAAGGCCATAGCTGTAAAAACAGAGGGTGAATCCTGTAGAACCCAGGGGTGAGAGGGTGGGAGAGGCAGATTTCACTCCCTCTGAAATCAGATGACCAGGGGACCCACCTCTACTTCCTATTCTTTAAAACAAATGAATATAAAGAAAAATGGACCTTTCCTCTGTGGACAGTTCTATAAAATTCAGTACATACATAGATCTGTGTCCCCACATAGCAAACAAGACACAGGACGGTTTCTTCTCTCCCAAATGCCTTCCCACTACTCTCTGGAGCCATGACCTCCCCCAGCTAGGCCCTAGCAACCACTTGTCTATTCTCCGCTGCTGCAATTTTATTTTCCAGACCATATCCTATAAATAGAATCATACACAGGGCAGCCTTATGTCATAAGTGCCCTATGTATCACATCCACATACATTGAAAACAGCATCAGACAATGCTGTGGTTTTTCTTTCAATTATAAAACAATTAACAGGAGAAAAATAACATTATATTTGCCCATATTTTTATCATTTCTCCTGCCCATCTTCCTTCCTCCCTCCCTCCCTCCCTTCCTTCCTTCCTTCCTTCCTTCCTTCCTTCCTTTCTCCTTTCCATTCTCTCTTTCCTTTTTTGCTGAGATTCCAGTTTTCTTTTTGCGATCATTTCCCATCTTTCTAAGGAATTTCCTTTCACAGTTCTCTTGGAATGTGGACGCTGGAGAAAAAAATTGCGAATTCCTCCATCAGAGAATGTTTTTAATTCACCTTTATTGCTGAAGAGTATTTTTTCCTGGATTTAGAATTTTGAGTTGATATTTCTTTTCTTTCAGCACGTGCAAAATGTTATTCTACTTTCTTCGGGTTTTCTTGGTTTTTGATGAAAAAAGTCATTCCAATGGTTCCCCTATGTGTAACACACTGTTTTCCTCAGGGTTTTGTTTTTTTTGTTTTTTTGTTTTTTTGAGATTTTCTTTTCTTTTTTTCTTAACCTGTAGAATCCAGTAATTTGACTTTGCTGCATCTGGGTGTTCATTTCTAATTTTTTTAAAAGCATTTATTTATTGTTGACAGAGACAGACTGAGCCTGAACGGGGGAGGGGTCAGAGAGAGAGGGAGACACAGAATCTGAAACAGGCTCCGGGCTCTGAGCTGTCAGCACAGAGTCCGACATGGGGCTCAGACACACGACCACCACATCATGACCTGAGCCAAAGTCAGAGGCTCAACGGACTGAGCCGCCCAGGCGCACCACTAAGTGTTCATTTCTTTGGCTTTATCACGTTTGGGTTTATTTTATTTTTTTTATTTTTATTTTTTAAATTTTTTTTTTCAACGTTTTATTTACTTTTGGGACAGAGAGAGACAGAGCATGAACGGGGGAGGGGCAGAGAGAGAGAGAGACACAGAATCGGAAACAGGCTCCAGGCTCTGAGCCATCAGCCCAGAGCCTGAGGCGGGGCTCGAACTCACAGACCGCGAGATCGTGACCTGGCTGAAGTCGGACGCTTACCGACTGCGCCACCCAGGCGCCCCTATCACGTTTGGGTTTAATAAGCCTCTTGAATCTGTAGGTTTATGTCTTTTTGCCAAATTGAGGAAGTTTTCAACCATTAGATTTTCAAATACGTTTTCCTCTCCATGATCTTTCTCGAACCTTCCAACCTGGCCTTTTCAGTCCTTTGTCCAGAGAGCCGAGGCTCTGGAGGGACTCTGCTCACCGGCAGGACCAAACCGTGGGAGGATAGATGGAGATAAAAGGGGTTTCCCCACCCTGGAGACAGCGGCTTCTATCAGGGGGCAGAGCTTCAGCTCCTGCAGGATCCGGTTGCTGCCGTTACTGCTCTTGACAAGCATTGCTTTGATTTGAGGCAGACACTCGGAAATGGAGGGAAAAAAGTCGGCAACTTCTCCCACTCTTTTTGAGCACTCACTGTTTCCTGCCCAACTTTTTGACCACAGGGCTTCTGGAGATCCATTTGTCCAGGTCTGATGCCCACTCACGGGTTTCAGATTTCCATGAGTGCAGGCCAACCAGGGCATACAGGAGGGGAACAAATGGCAAAATAAGGCCATTTTGGTGGCACTTTGAATCCCGGTCTTCCTTCTCAAAGCTTCTGTTACTATTTGCTTCTCAGAGCCCACAAATAGCTGATCCATGCATTCTCTCCAGGTGTGAGAGCAGCCTCCTTCACCTAATCATAAGGCTGGCTTTGACTTTGGTATTTAGCAAAGGGCTCCATCCACCAACCCTTATCCCCCATTTATTCTGCCATTGTGTATGGATCACCTACTAAGTACCACAAACTACAGGCTAGAGGAACAGCTCATCTTTAAGGTGTTTAGAATACAGTGCCCCCGTGTTCTACACAACCTCCTGGATTTCACCCATATACTGGCTCCCCCCCCACACACACACATACACCTGTGCACACAGATCTATGAAAAGTGAGTGGGCTTTGCTGCTTCCTTGAAAAAGCAAGTCTGCATGTGAGCCTGAAACCATCCTCACATGTGAGCTCTGTGGGTGAGGCTCAGGGCTTCGGAGAGAGTCATATTTTTCAAACACACAGGTTTGTGGTTTCTGAAAGAACAGAAAGCAGAAAGCATAACATCTTGCAGGATTACTTTCTGCTGAAGACCAATTGATGGGACATCTGAAAATAATCAAATAAGTGTCTTGTTTTCAGCCTACAAATGACTTTGTGAAACTTTGGAAGGAAATTCTCCACTTAAGGAAAAAAAAAAAACCCAAGAAAAATGGAAATTGAGATCATGAGGAAGAACAAAGATGGGGAATTATGAGAGTGCTTTGAATTGTTAATAGCATTTATATTTGTAAAAATGAATCTCTCTAAAAACCTGGAAGTGGACTAATAATTTTAAATCACCTCACATAGCACATACCTAAAACCCTGATAACCTCCAACTTCAATTGCTAATGACCATTTTCTGGAGCATTCCAAGGACCTGAAGTTGCTACACAATGTACAGAACTCTGGATTCAAAATTATTGAAGCCTTTGATATATATTTTTTTCCCTCATAAGCTTTTATATTTGGAAAGAAGTCAAGGTACAGTCCAACCCCAGAGGATCAAAATATATTGAACTGATTAAAAAAAAAAGGTATCAGCCAAGAAAACAGAAACTGAACCGAACATCATAATAAGGAAAATAAAGGAGGGCAAAGAAAAGGCTGAAGGTGGCGTGTATAAAAGACGAAGTCGAAGGAGAGGTTGCACCTCAGGAGGAAAAGGTCTGCTGGCCAAGGTAAGTCAAATTAAGGCAGGTTGATGAGGATAATTGGAGGCAAATGAAATTCAACGTCATCAAAAACCCGGGCTCAGACAAGGAGGGACTGGAGCAAAGAGAAACTTCCCTGAGGTTGCGCTGGTTAAGGGTGACTTAGAGTTCCTATAGCATTTCATTAATATACAAGTCAAGTGTTGCTAATATCCAGTGTGGATGACAGACAGTTGTTGTACTCTGCGAATTTCTGGTTTCTAATGATGCATTTGAGCTTTATTTTTTACAGCTGTCCTTGTCTTAATCCTTTACTTTTTTCTCCCCCGGGGTTTAATGGTTTCTAGTTATGTATCAGCATTTTAAGCAGCATGCCGCCCATCAGGCAGCACATGGTTTGCGAAGGTTATGGCATTTGGGTCGCCACTAGTTCTCTGGAAGGCCAAGTGCTCCTGTGAACAGCACAGCAAACTCTCTCGTAGGATTGGAACGCGGCAGCGCAGGACCAGGGCACACGCTAGGAATCTAACCAAATGCCTTTTGCAAACAGCAGCTCAATGAGGATTCCTGCCATGAGGCAAAATGCTTGGAAAGTTACTATGTGCTGGCATCACTGGGTTTGGGGTCAGCATGCTGAAACCGGGACTCATTATGTTCCTACCATGCCAACTCGGTGCAATTAGCCGAACACGATAATTTCCCGAAGCCATATGTTGATCTTTAGGGGAGGACAGGCTTTGTATGCCTGATGGCTCTGAGCTCTGACTGGCATGTCCCAGCTTCAAGCACATTTCTGTAAATCAGGGTAACACACACAGCAATCGAAGATGAGGTAGGAGAGCCAGCCTGGATAGAAACAGAAAACAGAGCAGGGCCGTGTACTTGTTGACTGTTGCAGTGAGTTGGTTTTCTTCTTCTTCTTTTTTTTTTTTCAAGGAAGGTTTCAGAGAAAGGTCAAGGGAGCACCACTGTGTGCAAGGCTGTCCCTCCCTCCCTCGACAAAATAAAATCAATGGAAGGACCTAGAACACAATAAGTTATGTTCCAGGGCTGCGTGGACTGTATTCCCATTGGAGACCTATCAATGTGAACTAGCACTGTTGGGAAATCTCTTCAGCTAGCCCTGTTAATCAATACCTCTGTTCATTATACGTCTCTGATGAATATGGGTAATGATTGGGTGCCCGAGAGTCAGGTGACTAAAAATAACTGTGCCTTACTGAGGATCGATAGATTTTCCCCCCAGTATTACTTGAGGCAATTCAATATTCTCAGCCGCCCCTCCTGAGCCCCCACCAATGCGATCCTCCCTGGTCTTCATTGATAGATCAGCCCTGTCCGCAGAGCAGCTTTATTAAATTAGTAGCACTTAATCTACTGTCATATTGTCAACTGACACAGGGCAAACTAGCAGACAGCAAGCCTTCCAGTGGCTCAGGAGAGCAACTGGCCACAACCCAGGCAGTTTGATTAGCTTTGCGCCAAGAACTGTCTTCATGGGTGCCTCTTTGCTAAACAGGAGGATTTCTACCATTTAGTAACATTTAAAACAACTTTTTTTTTTTTAAAGAAGAAGTTGCTGTTTGAAGGAGAATTCTTGCCAATTACAGACATGTTGTGACAGATGAAAAGATCATAATTATGCTTGGATTCCCTGCAGGAGTGCATTAATACATCCGTGACATTTAATAACCACCTGCACCAATGGAGGTTGACTTCTCCAAAGTTGTTTAACCTTTCGTTTCTTCGCCCTTTCCCCCAAACCCACCTATGGGTGCTCAAAAGCAATCAAGAAGGGAGACCCCATCAAGGCTTGGTGGCTGGCACCCCTGCTGCTTTGCATGGGCCCCTCAGTCTGTGGTGTCCAAGGCTGGCTGGACAGTTCCTCACCATGGGCCTGATGACAGCCAGCAACCAGACGGGTATGAAGAGCCCATCCAGCCCCTTGCAAACCAGAGGCCTTGGGCAGGGGCCGGGGGGTGGGGGGGTGTGGTGGGCAGTGCGCTATAAAGTCTGGGTAGCTCACTTACTTGCTGATGGACCAGAGGAAATTGGTGAAGTGGGTGGAACTTACTGGGGAGATGGGCAAATCCAGCTCTAGGGATGGAGAACAGAAAATGCCAACTGGGAAAGGAGACTCCAGGAAAAATTAGTCTGGATTAGCCACATTTTAAGCTTGTAATAGGTAGGGGTGATAGTAAATAATGCTGAGTCAAAAGCATCTTCTCTATGCTTCTTTCCATTGTCCCTCAAGCAGTATGACAGGGGGAGGAAATGTCACCGATTATGACATCTTTCCATCTGCTAGTTTTATTTCTAGATTATAACAAGCACAATCTGCAGAAAACCACTGCCCAGGGAATGTAAACTGAAACACAAGCATTTAGTCTGAAAAATATATATAGTCATCATCCTGTTGGCTGCTGTCCACAAATTTCAAAGGGCAGGGGAGGGAAGAAAATGTATCTGTAGAAAGCTAGGTTGCAAAGATATCTAAGTTCTTCCTTTGGTCTTTCTTTCCCTAAAAGAGCTTGGACAAAGGGCTTCAGGGAAAAGGAATTCTGGAGAGACAGAAAAGTCATCCCCCGAAGGATAGCTTTGGTGTGGAAGACTCCGGGCAGTGTTTGCTGGGCTCTGTCGGGACTGGCTAGAATCTTCGTAGCTCTGACTCAGCTTTGCCATCTGAGCAAGAGATGAGCTTGATCTGCCTAAGAAGTGTGTTCAATAATACCAGGATTCGGTCCAAATAGGACACTGACTCTGAGTTATACAACAAGTGTGCTTCAGTAGGGTGAATTACCGTGTGAGCTGAAGTGTTACTAAGTGTATTTTGTAAAGGTCTGTTGGCGTTTGCTGAGGTTTCTCCAAATCAAGAAGGTAAGAAGAGGTCAGTGACTGATAAATCTTTAATATAAAAATTGTACAAGAATTCTGATACAAATTACAAGAGGTATTTGGACAAAATATGAATAAAATTCCATTTACATCCCCAAACCCTTATGCATTTTATGCAAAAGACATACTGTAGACAGTTATAGTACAGAAAATACAACAAAGGAAGTAGTAAATAAAAAATTTTTAATTCCCTTAGACTACTAATCAAAACAAACCGAAAAGCAAAACAAAACAAAACAAAACAAAAACCTTGTTCAAGGTACATACAGTATTTATGAAGCTACCGACATCACGAGTATTATTACATCAGGGTGATGCAAGCTGTCCCCGTCCCTTGGTGCAGCTACCATTTGTGGTACAGACTTTGGTTCTGCGACAGGCTTTACTTAGCAGAAGAGACTGGTTTGATGCAGATGAGAACAACAGAAAAAAAACCCACATAGACCCCCCCCCCCCCAAATTTGGGAGGGTGGGGGAGGGAAAGGACATACCTTGGTGAAAATTCCTTTTCCTCAAGATATTTCAATTCCCTTTGGCCACTCTTGCTGTCAAATATGCAGGTTGAGTCAAATGTTTTTGTTACTGAGACACAGCGGTGGGTTTGGGGTGAATTAGAAAGTTACGTGTTCTCCCAACTGTGTGAGGGATCTTGCTACTTCTAGAAAGACTGCTGCATGATCCACAAAGGAGAACAGAGAGCTTTCTTTCCCAGAGTCCCAACTTGCCTCCATCATTAAGGAAAGGCCCAGGTGGCCTCAGACCAAAGTCTTCTCCTGGTTCCTCGAATTTCCTCGACCCTCTGACTTCTACCTACCCACATTTAGCTCTCCTGCACTGTTTTTTTTTTTGTCTGTTTGTTTGTTTTTGTTTTTTTACTGGTACCGGTAGGAAAATGGTAAGATTTCTCTGCAGGGCAGCTGAACCAAAGTTTGCACAAGAAAGCGAGTGCACCATATATTATAAATCTTAGATAGTCATATCAGGTTAATACATAATACTAGAACATCTCATTCACTTAATTCATGTTATGTAAACCCTGGACAGGGTAGAACACACAAATGTTTCCAAAGCGATCAAAATCAGAATGAAGTGGGGAGTGTTCTACCTTCTTGTTTAAGAAAAGACTTTTTTTAAGGGGAGGGGGTGAGATCAGAAGAAGAGCAAAGGGCGGGAGTGGAAAGATAATGGAAAAGTCAGGGGAGATTAAGATAGGCAATGAGACGAACGGATTACTCTGTACAGAGACATGCAAAAACGCTCCAAATTGAGTACTAGATGAAAAAAAATAAACAATCAACCTTGGTTTATACATCTCAAGTGAACCTATTAACTCAGCACATTGTCTGGGAGTGCAGGAGCATCATACCTCATGAATCAGTGCTTCTCAGCGTTACTGCACTGATTCACAGGGGGGCGGGGGATGGTTTGTCTCCTAGCGTGGAAGGCAGCGAGGCTTCCACTGACACTGCACCAGGTCAGCTCACCTTGCAGGTGGCACTACCAACAGGGTGGGGTTTTCTCCCCCTCTTTTGGAAAACACTTGCAGGGCCAGGTGAGAGGGCCTCTCTCACTTATCCAGGGGTTCCCCAGAGTCACCTTTCCATCCTTGCGTTCCGCAACTGAAGTGGGCAGGGCCGGTTAATAATGGATCAATTCGCCATCTTTGTTGTGCATTATTTCAACATCACATTTGGCAACAGGAAGCCTTATAAAGTCTTGGTATAGCACTTAGATATTCTCTTTTCAACAAATATATTTTTATACTATCTACTCTCCATTTTTGTTAAAATACCTTTTTTTTCCTGCTCTTCCTTCCCTTCAAAGATTCTTTTTTAAAAATGAAACTTAAAAAAAGCATTAAGAAAATTAGAAATGTCCTCAAACATCCCTGTTATTTCAAGGGGAAAAGCTAATATTAGTTAAGCAGATTCTGTGCAATTTTGGCAATGGAGTTTTTAATTAATTTAAGATTCTATGATGATGTTTGATAAATGATTGTACTATATACATTTGGGGGAACTTAAAAAACATCAAGTCAACTGCTTTTTCTCTGACCCCAAGAATCCTTATTCAAAGTGCTTTTCTTCCCAGCCCTCAGACCGGTTAATGAAATTATTTCACACGAGTTTGTCAACAAGGACCTGTTAAGCTTTCTATCTTTGAGTCTGCGGCTTTTCTCTTTCCAAATGTTCACATCAAAATCACACCTGCATGAGTCTCGTTCAGTTGACAAATATATTTGCAATGTGACTGCAGCACCAACACCTTCTGTCAGACCTGCCGCCAGACGGCTGGAAGGAAGCGTGGGGTCCCCGGGTTCCGCAAGGAGGACGCGCGGATCGGATCGATCTTGCGCTTCACGTGGTCACTAACTAGCCACTTCTCAACCATCATTTTAGTAGATCAAAGGAGTTCACTATACCAAAATAGCAGCTAATACTTACACACAATTTGGGCTCAAGGTATTTTGGAATGCAGCATTTTCATGTGTTCCTATTTTGTACCTTTTGTCCCCACTTTATTTTGTAAAGCTCACTGTACTCGTAGTTACCAACATTCTCCTAACGTGGAGAATTTTACCTTTTACACATAGGGTAGTCCCTGTTTTCGTGATTAAAATAACAAGCCCCATGCTCCCCCCTCCCCGCCACTTTTTTTTTTAGATTGTCAGTCCAGTGTAACAAAACGAAGGTTAATCTGTCGTGTTACACTATGCATTCGGAGATTGTTGTCATTTCAAGATATGCGTGTACATTTAGACCAATGGTTGGCTGCCAAAGCTAAAACAACAACTTTTACCACCAGGCACAACCAGTCTGTTTCCAACATGTGCACTTTGTGAAGGGAAAGAAAAATATTTTAATGCTTTCCTTCTAGAATATGGAGTGATCTAATCTTCCCATGCCACTGCCTTGCGGGAAATGTTGCTCGAGTTATAGGGCGACACCCTATACCCTCCAATGAGTGGGCATGGAATTGCAATACTTAAGATTCTAAAGACACAAAGAATTCTGTCACAGGGTCTCTCTACTGACCCTTTATTTAAGAAGTCATCTTGTTACTGTCCACTTAACAGCTGGAGAGGGCATGGAGAGGCAGCCTTGGGCTCACCAAAGGTGCAGTTCAGTAGGCGTTTGCTTGTGTGTTGGGAGGGCAGAGAGGGAGGGAGAGAAGCAAGAAGTAAGAAGAGGAGAGGGAAAGAAGGAGGAAGGGAGGGGTGGAGAAAGAGTGAGGAAGAGAGACAGAAAGGGAGAGAGAGGGAGAACTGTGAACGTGTGTGTACATCAGGGAACTCAGTGGGAAAGCGGAGTCCTTGTACTCAATTTCCCCTTCACAAGGGATAAACAGGCAATTACGCATCCTTTTATATTTGATGGCCAAGTGCTGAACTGGAAAGCACACTATTAGTTTGTGTCCCTTCAGGGCCAGGGCAATAAGTAGCCAGGAGAGCTGGGGCTGAAGCAGAGAGGGTGTTGTCTGCTGTTAGTGTGACAGTCTTGTCAGCAGCATTCACATTACTGGAAGGTAATAAAATGACAAGTAAGTTATTAGAAAGATATGAGGTGAAATTGAACTGAAGCTTCTCACTGCTCAGTCCCAGCTTTTTCCTTTCCTCTTCTGTAATGGTCCACTATTTGTTACAGACTGAGCCTTGTCTTGATACTCTATATAAAAAAAGGTATTTTTTTTTTTTTTTGCAGTAAAGGTCAAATGAATTTACGGTAACACTTTAGAGAATCTAGTTTTATAACAACTATAGTATGTTGCTTCAAAAATATATATAGCATTATAATGAACAGTAATGCTGATCCAATTTGGTGTACTTGTAAAAATGCTCATTAAAAAAAACATTAGGCATTTGGAGTTTTCAACAAATGCCAAAAGATGGTATTTCATGTCCAGTTATTGCCGCATGGGCACAAGCATCATCTTGTGCAAGATGTGGACAGAATGGGGATGATGAAAGGACACAAGGAAGGATGGATGTTCGGGCAGAGTGACGACAGACTAATTCACTGTCAGTTTTACAGCTGGATTTACGTAATACTAATCCAAAGTTACCATTTCTGGGGAGCAACTCTCCAACAGTAGGGAATAGGGAAATGAGTCTGAGACCCATCAGGTATGGTCTTAATATTAATATGAGCTAGACTAGTACACGGTTTAGCTTTGAGGAAAAACATGCAAACAGGAAAGCCACTTTTATGCTTCATAGGAATATAAATGAGCTCACATTTTGATCAAGAAGTCTTTAGCTAAGTGGCAGTACAGTCATGGCTACAGGGGCAGGCAAAGTAATGATGGAGAAATGACATTTAAGAGCTCAGTTTGACCACTGGCTTTTTCTATACCCTGGGTGACCCATCACATCTTTTTGCTCTCCTAAGGGCCGCCAGCATCACTTCCCACCCAAAAACAAAACCACAAACAAACAAAAAAACCCCACAGCTGCCCTTGGCTCTTCTGACCCATAAGGATCCTCAGTTATTCCACAAGTTTTCTTCGCTTTCCCCTCTTCCTCAGACTGGGGTGCAGTGATGCACCTGTCACAGGGGGTTCTGCGGGGCAGTGCATCGAGATGCTCTCACCCACTGCTGGGAAAAATTGTACCAGACTTTTCTTTTGAACAAACACTTCCAGTTCATTATTTTCTTTCCCAGCTACGCTCAACCGGGGAAGGTTCCTATCCCCTACTCAGTATCCCTTGCTCTGCTTTTGGAAAAACTCATTCCCACCAGTCTTTTTTGGTACCTGCCTTTTATTGCCCTCCTTACACACTTAGACCCCTTCCATTAAAAATCAAAGAATGGGAAGAAATAGCAACATCCTCTAACTCGAAGTTTTTTTTTTAAATGGCATTTGTTCTAATTGCTTAAAAGTTAAGAAAAAGGGTGTGTCCATAGGATAAAAGAAAGGTTCTTCCGGATGACTGGTTTATGATAGATTAGTGTGTCTTATTACAGTTGAATTTTATTTACTCTGTTAACAGCCAATCTAATCCAACACCAACACACCAGGTACAAGTTGGGACTGCTCAGGTCAACACTTAGCAGTAAGTAGTGTGTCCACCTCAATCTGATTACTGGCTTCTTTATGTTTTAATGGCCCCTGTTCTCATTTTCCCGTTTGCTTGGTACACATCTGGGGTGTGTACATGGGAAGGGGAACAAAAAGTCACTTTTTATTTGGTGGCACTCTAGGGCATGGGTTCTCCTGAGTAAAATGGGGAGAATGCCTCCAGAACAGCCTATTCTTAGAACTGCTCTTTTTTAAGAGCAATGTATACACTAACAGGGCTATTAACCAGTTAAGTGTCTTTCTCCTCTTATTGGCAGGGCCTGGAAATTCATGACCAAAGAAATCACACTACAAGGACAGTGGCACCATTGTGCTAAATATGTTTTCAAAAAAGATGTTTGTCACGTTGAGAAGGAAAACATTAATACCTTCAAACCTTCAAAAGCCATCAGGCTGAATTGGACAGCTAGACTAAGATCTGAGATGCGTTACACTGGGTTCACTTATCTCAATACACTTCATAGCAGAACAAAGAATGTCAAGCTTTTTAATCACATTTTAAAAACCAAATTACTTATTATCTATCCTTTCTCTTGCTCTTTGTCATCCCCCTCCATAAGCATGCAGATATTCCCTAAAGCAGACTAAGCCTTTCTGATATGTACAAAAACATAGTTTAGAATGATCAAAACAGTAAGTTTCAACATCAGCTAGTGAACATGCACATTAATAATACTGCCTCATTTTCTACCTGTGACAAAACTGTGGTTAAAATTAATCAAATGGGAAAAAGCTGCTTCGATGAAAATCTGCATCGCTGTTAATTTTCAGCCAGCACAGGATGGATGCAGCTCGAAAGAAACAGTTTCACAAAAGAAAACTCCTATGAGGAAACAAACAAGTAGGAGCAGACAAAGATGATGGGCCCAGTGATTAAAATGCTTTCTCCTTCCTGTTTGCAAGTAAGCCTTGGGGTCACCATCTTAACTAGGTTTACAGTTAAGCCAAACATTGCACTCGGGCGCACACCCAAGAACAGGCAACACTTTGGGACGGGAACCTCTGTGCAGTTCATAATTTTACATTTCATGTACCGCTTCCGTCCACTCCCCCATCCCTTTTAAGCAATAATAGGCTTTATATTGGAAAGTGTTATTCACCCATTTAGAAGGCCACCATAACATCTGGGCACTTGAGGCACAAAAGTAGTAGCAAATAGGGGAGATACTTAAAAAGAGCCAGTTGCCCAGGACTCACTGCCATTTCTCTGACAAAATGCAGGTGAACACATTCAAATTTCCAAGCGAGGGAAATTCTAGTTTGAGAATCTCATTACTTCTGGACTGTTCCAACTGGCTTTCCGCATTAGCCCAGTTTGTGGCAAGTAACAAACATTTGTTCTAAGCCTGGTTCATCTACTGATGTGACCTGCTGACAGCTATGGAATTCACTCACTAGGACTATTTGACCTTTTAGTTGACATTAAACAGACTAAACACTGATTCTGTACAAGATGAGTTCTAATATCTCAACCAACAGTGTAATTTTTAAAAATCACTGAAATAAAAATGTGTTATTTTCATAAAGCTAAGTGTAATTCAGCCTACCACAGTCCAACAGCTAGTGTTTCCATGATCTTTTGTTGGGATACTAAAAACATTTTTTTTCCACCCTTTTTGAATTGAATCATTTCGTAATGGGGCAACAGCACAACACAGAGAACGCTAAGAGGACCAAAATGTTTGCAAACAAACTTTCATTATTCTAGTTCAGTTTTTCACAAACATACTGTACATAGTCTTATATGGTATAAAACAAAGGAAAACATCTCTGTCTATTCAATTTAACACAACACCAAAATAAAGCAATTAAGACTTTGGGGAATTCAAAGGTACAAGAAAACAAAAATGGTTATTACTAATTCCTCAGCTTTTTACCGTAAACATTTGTCATTTAACAGACATAGTGTTTGATATGGTTTCTTTTGTACTGCAAATACTTTTGGTCTTTCCTCACTGGAGAACAAAGTGAATTAAATGAACCCCATAGTATCCTCTGAAGGAGATGAGAAGATGAAGCTTCTAGACAAGTCTAGCTTATCTTTAAGAATCTATTGTTTCTGAAATTTTTACAAATAAAAATACTGAATCCTCAACTAATGATGCTTATTTTTGGAAACAATAAATACTGTGAGGTACAATAAATCCTACAGGAATAATAATAACAACAGAAACATATTAACAGTTTCCTTTGGCAAATTTAACGGAAGTGAATGCTGATGTGAACATAGAAAAAAATAATTACAAAACATATGAAAAATGGAAACAACATGCAAAGTTAAAACAAAGGGGGGCATTTCTAACTTTTAGACTGATGAGAGAAATGTTTGAGGCCACTAAATGCAGAAAAGAAATACATTCTCTTTTAAATTATTGTGTACTGTTAGACAAAATATTCCTTGTTTATCTGTCTCCCCCCCCTCCCACCCCCACCTTAAAAAAAAAAGGAAAAAAAAACAACAACAAAACACAGTCTGCAGTGCACATCCTAATGGTTTTGGCTGCAGACTGAACTTGAGTAAATATCATCATTTAGTGAGTATGTTGTGGTAGCTGAGGGCTGCCCATGTGGTTAACCAGCTCAGGCAACATGTGTAAACATCGGAAACAAAACAAAACAAAACAAAAAAGGTTTGGAGAATCGCCTCCCCCTCTTTCTCACTCTCAATTGCTTGGTTTCAGGCTTGCTTTCATTTCTCTCTGACAAATCATGTGGGGAAACACAAAACACTCAACAGTGAGAGATCCTATTTTAAACCCCCCTTCGTCTGGCTTTTCAGAAAGGAGTGTTGCTCAATTCAAGTTCAGCACATGTTTTCAAAGCTTCCAAGTACTGCTGCTGTGAAATGTCTTTTGATTTTGTCTATCAGACAGGCCTGAATCATAGGACTACTGCAGAACTTGCAACAAATTACACAGCCATACAACAGACCAACCCAGTTCAGACTTTTGCTTTCTTTTTAAAGGAGAAGGGGTAGGTCCTGCAAATGAGTGTTCAACACTGTTACTGCATTCAGCTTTGTTCCATAGTGAGTAATTTGGGCTTTTGTATCCTGAAATATTATCCTGCCTCTGAAGAATAAATGCCTTGGCTGTTTCACACCACATAATTTTGTTTTCCTTTTATGTAACTTAACATATAAGCAAGAAGGATGCAATGTTGATTCTAATAACATTCGGCACTTGAAAGAATCACCAAGTGTTGTGTTTTTTTTTTTTTTTAAAGCAGTTTTCTGGTGGCCGACAAATTGGCCTGTGGTTATGTTGAGTGACTAATTGTATTTTCTTTCCTGGAAACTTGTGCAAAGTTGGCAGTTTTGTGTTAACACTAATACTTTTGTTTGGCATTTGTGCCCTATACTGACCAGACCATTTTTATACAAGTGAATTTTTTTAAAAAAGACACTTACTTGAAGTATGGCAATAGTTTAAGGATAAAAAAGAAGCATGGATATTACACGTCCCCTTGTAGTGTATGAAAAAAAGTGCATGACTGGGTTTATGTACTAGTACAGGACATTTTAAAAAATCAGATCTGTGCTGTAAAGCATGCCAGCACCTCCTTATCACTCTATCTAGCAGGTAGTAAAAACAAGACCATGGTTTTTTTGTTGTTTTTTTTTTAAAGAAATGTGCATTAATGCTAACATAAATGAAAAGAGCTAGCCAGCAAACTATTTTTTTTCCTGCATATCTAACAGCTGGATGTAACTGTAAAAATTAAACAAAAGAGTTAAACAACCATCAATACAATTGCTTTACATCATTGGCCTCTCAAGGCTAAATATTTACAGGTGAATCTGCCATGCTTTAATTGAAGATTCTCTCAAAACCTTAAAGTTCACAAAAGACAACTATTAGAAGTTCCTTTTTTGTTTCTTTTTTCTTTTTTTTTTCCCTTTTATTTTTTTGCAGGCAACAGTCATGGGTACAAGAAACTGTCCCTTTGCAGAGGACTAAGAATTCTTAATTCTGTCAGAATTTGGGCCGGTTGCACACTTTATGTGTGTGTGTGTATGTGTGTTTTAAGGGTACTTTGTTTTCACCCCCAAATTAAAGATCCCACCCCTTTCCCAAAACTATAAAGGAAAAAGAAAAACAATTTCAAAAGCACCTAGTGTTTATCTTTTTATATCTAAAGAAAAGAAAATGTGTGTGTGTGTGTGTGTGTGTGTGTATAAGTAGACACAGAGGCGTACATGTGTATACACACACACACACACACACACACATACACCCAGGTACACAAGCACACACTGACTATGGCAGTTCAAACATGTAGGCCATCTGGTGAGAGCTGGCATTTGTAGTGTCCATTCTGAGACTAATCTACTGAAGTGAAGGGAATGTTTTTGTGGAGATTAGGGTTCTGACTGTGCCGATTTCGGCTTCGCACAGAGGAGAACATCATATTGCAACCAGGGACTTTGCACTTGTGCATTTCTCGCAAATGCACAGTTTTGTAGTGCACTCTCAGAGTCCCCTTGTTGCTGTACATTTTGTGGCAAATGTTGCACATAATCCCACCATTGCTCCCGGACAAGCTGTTGAACATCAGAGATCCTGAAACTTCAGCCCCTAGACTGCCAGGGAGGGCAGGGGCCTCGGCCTTGTGTGCTGACTCCCCACTGTCACTCGCCCCGTCAATGTCGTCGAGAAGAATACCCTCGTCGCTGCCTGCGTCGGATTCTCGGGAAGAATGGATGCTGCTGCTGGACTGAAGGCTAGAGGTGGTGCTCAGGTCAAGGACCATGTAGTCCTCCGCCATGCCTCTCCCGTACCCGTTCAGGTGGGAGTCTTCAGTCCCTGCGGGAGAGGAGGCGTCTTCCCTGACATCGAGCCCCAAGGGGTGCTGGGCACCATAGATCTTCATCAAAAATTCATCCCGGAGGCCCTTGCTAAGAGAGGGCTGCGCTGAGTCCAGGCCCATGTCATCGAGTTCTTTGGTCAACAGTTTGCGATGCAGGTTTATGTTGGCACTGTGTCTAGGAAAACAAGAGGGAAGGGGGGGGGGGTAGGTGTAGAGGGAGTGGGGAGGGGTGAGAAAAAGGAGAACATTTTAAAATTGATTCAGCTTCCACCAGGCATCAAATAAGCACATTCATTGCTAATTACACCATTATAAAAGCAAACATTTCCCTACATCCTCAGGATTTTGGAATAAGTGGTAGTGGGGAGTGCAATAAGGGGAACTTTTCATTAACATCATTTTCATAAGAGTAAAATTCTTCAATGGTAGGATGAATGCAAGCCCATGCACCTTTTTCTCAATGACAGTTCTCTTAGCTTTACTAGGTAGCAGCATCAGCTGCAGAGAATCTCATGGCAGAGATTTCAGAATATATTAAATAGGACAAAAGAATGGAAACTTTCTGCTGTCTAAACTGAATAATTTGAATTTACACCTAAAAAAAAAACCCCACAAAGCAAAACAAGCTCTTTTTGTCCTGTAGCACTTTATTTAGAGGTATAAAAAAGATCATTTTTTTAAAAAAGTAAATGGTCTAGATAATTTCGATTTAACTTCAAAAAATAATGAAATCTTTCCCCCTCACCTTCCTACACTTCAAGTTTTATGTAGGAAAAATTTAGTTTTACAGATTAGTAATTTGAAATAGGGTTACAGACTATCATAAGTCCCTTTCCTCAGAATAATGTGGGATCTCAACTTATCTAATAGGAAAATAGACTTAATTTTCAGAAACTGCTGCCTTTTAGAGTTGAACAGGCTTTCATCAAGTAATTCGACTTTTAAAATGTAATCCTTTAAAACAAAACCTGAAAAACAGAAATTGTTTTTTAAAATAAAACCCACCCACCATTTAAAACATCACACTTAACAACAGAAAAAAACCAAAGAGACAAAAAAAAACACCCACACAATAAATACCCCCCAAATTAAGCACAATATACAGTCCCTCTACTTTAACAACTGGAATCTGCACTTCTAAGACAAGCAAAACTTTTACTCTACTAAATGCTTTGCTTGTGCAAAAAAAAAGAAAAAATAGGATTTGTCCCACAGCATCCATAGATCCGGATGTCATGATTTACAAAGCCTGATATGTTATTATCTCTCTGAAAACATTGCCTTTGTATTTACACCCCCCATTTATTTTTAAAGTGCCCTTGGGCATATACCTCTCTCCACCTGCAATTCTCACATGTTTGACAAGTACCTAAATTGAAGGCTACCCTTCCAAAAAAAAAAATAAACCAATAAGTAAATACACAGATACATAAAAGCTTCTCGGGAATGGCGGAAGCTCTCCATCTTGAAGAAGTAATTGTGATAATAGAAATGACCTAGAATGGCCAGTATAACATTCAACAGACCTCCTGATTATAATTAAAATGTATGAAAGACCAAAATGAGTCACTCCATTTGGTGACAAGCATGGCTAATTTCTTAGAGATGGTTGAGAGGTATGTGCCTCAGAGACAAGAAAGGTAGGAAAGACTTCTCCACCTTTCCACACAAGACAATATTTAGCACTCTGGGTGTTAAGGGGCAGAGGGGCAGCAGCCCTCTCCACACTGCACTTAGGAAGGCTGAGCTTACCTTGTGATAATAAGATCAGCTTTCTAATCTTTTGCTAAATCGATCACAAAAGAAAGCAAGAATGAGAGACAGAGAAAAAGAGAGAGAAAGAGAGAGAGAGAGAAAACAAATTCACATTCTAGACATCTGGTTTAAAAAAACTTACACAATAAAATAGGGATTTAAAATGTTCTGATCACAAAATCATTTCTGTCATAAGCGATCATCTCATATGCGGTCTTGATGATTTTCAGATCAGCTGTACCATCCAAAAATCATGAATTGAATTGAGATAAACCAAATTCACAGCATCATCATCATCTATAAATGAGTTCTACTCAGATGCATGCAGTGTGCAAATACGTGAGTGATAAACAGAAGCTGTCCCCGCAGTCCCTGCTCTGACACTGTTGCTCCCGTTTCCTTGGTGTCAGATGGCAGATGACTCCAAGTGCAGGGTGCCAAATAAGCAAAGTACAGGAAATGCCTACCCTGACATGCGGGTGTGACACCCCCCAGAGTTGTAAGAATGTGGAAACAGAGTTACACTATGTAAAATAACCCTGTCGATAAAACAATCTGCCAACCATAAGTGGCCCATGAAATCCTACCCCTGCTTATTATTTTTAACACCCTCCCCACTTTAATTTCACAAGCACACATTTTGCAATGATTGTAATCTAGAACTCTGTTGCTTCTCACACATCTGCAGTTACCACTTCCTAGATTCACTGCTGAGAAAACAGCAGCCAGACACACAGCAGTCACATCCAGACACACTGAATAAGAATAAATTAACATTAACAAAAGGACACACTGATCACCCAGATGGACACTTCTTTCCTAAGATGACTTGTGAATTACACATCTCTACTGATATGTTACCAGGAAGAGAAGTTTCTCTTCATTTCTCACTTACAGCAATAGAAATCTGTAATCTAATTAGATGATGTACCAGCCCTCAATATCTGTCAACCAAACGATGTGCAGAAATGTGTAGACTAGCTCTGGCACTCCGTTCAAGAGTGTCCCTTTTCCGCTGTCAGCAGTACTGTTGGCCTCTGCTAATATAATTACATTGACTTTTATTCAATTAAGAGCTATCCCTTGCTTAAAAAAAAAGGCTACTTTATCAATTGATTCAGGTGTAATGCAATAATAAAGATGAACTCATGGCAGTGCATTAGCTCTGCTGTTCATAACTTCAGTACATGGGTTCATTCATGGTAGTCGATTTCCATTATGCAACCACAGTTCAAGAGAATTGATTCTTTTATGCTCATTTCTTAATCTATTTCATTTTTGTTTAATAATTGTCCTAAATATCATATGCAAAACACTTGAAGTGGGGATGGGAAGAACAGGGAAGAACAGGCTTTGGAAAGTCTGTTCATTCACTCTCATGATAGTGGGGTTGGAGATTTTCTAACAAACTCACACAGTATTACAAGGGCAGAAAAAGGAAAAGCGAGAGGAGAGAAAGAAGACAGACCTATTCTTTAGAGAGTACTGATCCTGTCCCTCAAGAGGTTAGGTTCAGTCTCTACAGAGTAGACAAAAGGCAGCTTAACAAAGACCTATTGTTGGACTCTGGAATCAGTCGATCCAAACCATTAATTGTCATAAAACACTGTCCTCATGAGGAGATACAAAGACCTAGGGTTAACAGCAACTTGCAAGTTTATTTGGATCAGCAAAATTAAAAGGGCAAAAAGAAAGGGAAGATGGAAGAGACACAGAAAGAACTCATGCCTACCGATTGTCAGATGAAGAGAACAGGATCCTAAAATGGGAGGAAAGCCAGGAAGTGCTGGAAATAGGAGAAGGACCCCTAGTAGAGGAAGCAGTGTCCAAGGTGTATGTAGTAAGTGGAAGGAGGCATCTACGAAGGAACCAATTTTGTGCTCTCCAGAGACAGAGGTGGTTTTTCTAGAAACAGACTTATTGTGAATATTCATCTCCAGAAAAGAGAAATAATCAATCATAAACAAAAATATTATAAGAACATACAGAGTATGAAAGTTCTTTCTACTTGCTTTGATTAGATAGGGATGCCTATATTCAGATACAAATTCCTCTTACAGAAAAAAAAAAGTCACTGGGATGGAGAGAGAAGATGAGTTCCTAGGTAGAAAGGGTAAGGATCTGGTCTTACTAGGTAGGGATCTGGTATTAATTAATGAGTACAGTAGCACTCACTAAGAGAGGAGTCCAAAATGTAGCCCCAAGATAGTCACTTTCAACAAGAACACAAATTAAATCTCATTCAATCTCCAGTCTCCTGCAGTAAAGGAGAATACTCTGCACATAGGAGACACTTGAAAGTACTTTTATTGGCCTTCAATCAATAATATGCACAAGTCTTAAAGAAGCTTTTCTCAAAATGCATTGAGGAAAAGAAAACACAATGATCCCAAGACTGGAAGCACATAACTGAATATTTAAGAAAAGACACTGGTAATACAGCAAAGGGTAATTCTGACCCTATTAATACCACAGTGTGGTACATGGAAATGCTATATAATTAAGACATGAACTAGTCCTATAACTTGGGGTGTGCTTGGAATTACAACAGCTTCCTCTGAATCTCTGTACTCTTTACTATTCCCTCCACACTACGAGTTTACCAAACGCCTTTTGAAAACTAAGATTCTTCTTAAAAGCAAAAAGTAATGAAGCCTTGGGTAGGGGAGGTCATAAAACCAATATTAACTCCTTGACATGCTGAGTGGAAGTGCTGTAACTGGACTAAAGTGGATACCATTCCTTTTCTGTTTCTTTAATAAAAATTTTACTGATGTCAATTATATTTCAATTAAAAAAAGAACACTACCATGCAACCACCAAAGACACTAAATTCATCAAACACAGTTAAGTAAATGCAAGTGAGAGAAAGTAAGTCTTGCGGGGCATTTCCTTTCTCATGTCCCTCTTGTTCTAATGCCCACTTAATGCAATGTTTGACTCATAAAAATTAAAGTTAAAAAGATTTTAAAGAAAAAGTGTTTTGAGGTTTTAACATTGACTTTGATATATAGGGAAATAACTTTAAAAAAAATGTTCATGCCCAAATTAGAAAATCAGAATATAGTAGTCAAAACTGAATATAGTGAATTAAGCCATAGGTTACATGAGAAGTCCAATATCGAATCAGTTTTGAATAGAACCATTTTAAACTTAAACTAAATACTTGATTATTAATTAACTGCAATATTTTAGGTGAAATGGAATTGAGGCTCCATTTCAGATTAGGTTTTGTCTTTATTTTCTTGCTCACCTCTGCCACTCAACACACACACACTCTCTCTCTCTCTCTCTCTCTCTCAAATTATACTGTCCAGAATGTCAGTGACGTACACATAACAGATACCATATATATGGTGTGTGTGTGTGTGTGTGTGTGTGTGTGTATGTATACTTGTGTATGAATGCATATATGGGGGTAGAGAAGTAAATTTATAACCAATCTGGAAAAACCTGGCTGCCAGATTTGAATGTACTATGGGATATTGAATCAACAATACTCCTGAATAGAAACGTGCATCATCTATCCAAATCCACAGTAATTAAAAATTAAAACCTGTGCCTCTCATTAATTCTTTTCTGACCTGGATTGCTAGGACATTATTTGTTGGATTTAACTCTCCCAAATTTTTGTTTTAATGGTAGGAGGCTTACAGCTCTGTGAATTAAATGACATTTTTGATAGTATACATTTCTGCAAAACTAGTAGCTGTTCTATAGGATATTATTTAAAGATTCTCTCCAGAAGAGCTGAAAACCATCTCTAGCTCACAAACACATACAAAAACTGAATGTAAAATTTTAGTGAATGCTTAAAAAAACCCCAAAAGTAAAGAAGTACATATGAAATGCACGAAATAAAAGCTAAGCAAATTCTTGCAAATTAAAAGTATGAAATTCAGTCACTTCAATCTCTTTCAATATAAAACAAATCATCCATACTGGTCACGCAGACAGTTCCCTCTACATTCAAATTATTCACTTGAAGATAAGCTCCCACCAAACTCTTTAGGGGTTTAGCTAATTTACTGCACAGATACGGCACGTCTGTTGTAATAACAGGTAGGATGTATTGGGGTCGACCATTTATCAGAATTAGACTTCTTTTCTCAATTCACAGTGAATTATGCTGCCTACATGACTCCCCTCTCTCAGAGCCCGCCATCCCCTCACGGCCCCTAATGTGGCAGGCAAACAAAATTGACAGTCTCATCTTGTCAACAAGGGGTGATTCTCCTGAGAAGCCATTTAACTTTGCCGAGGAAGCAATGTATTAATGTGCATGTCCCAGCAATGTTAATCATCTTCAAGCTTCCGACCTAACTTTGACGTGAACGAAATCACCAAATTTGTTTACTAAATGAATCGTAATATGCTAATAAGAAAGCATGACATATATGGAAAAGCCAAACAGATGGTTTGTTTACTCCACTTTGCAACTTTATAAATGTTGTAACTCTGAAGATGTTAGTGAGAATTATTGGTTTGTTGGCAGAGGCAAATGTGTCTTTCGCATACTAAATCTGGTGCTACAGTTAGAAAACAATTTGTCATTGCTGTGGAATGCATAAAAAATGTTAATGTAGTAATGGCATTTGGGAAGGCAGATTGGTAGATGGAAAATGTGTATGCTGGATGCTCAGGTTAAGTGTAGAACTGATATCCAACAGCCCTGTTCCCTAACCATTTTACTTGTGAGTTGCATCTGACAACATCAAGGCTTCTCCAGGGTGCTGACTGAATTCAATAGGTACCTGTTGCACTCTAACGTGACAGGAGCGTGCTGCATTGTGAAGAGGGTTATGTTTTCACAATATTTGGAAATTTCCTCAATCAGGCAGCTCATATGGTGCTCAGTTTACTACTACTGGTGGGTATGAAAAAGACCATGAACACCGGCATCTTTTAAGGAACTAAATGAAGCTGAGCTATAATTCTGAGTTTTATATATAAATATATTTTTACCTTGGATGAACTAACCCTCAAGTCTTCCAACCCTTGTGTTACAGTCTTTTATAAAGAGCTTAGAAGACATGTGTAAAATAACAGGAATGAATTTTTCTCTTGACACTCAAAACTTTCTGCCATTTAAAAAATAACATGTACAACATGAAACCTCAATTTCTTCTTGAGATCTTTTCCAAAGGAGATACTGCCTAAGACTAAACATTCAAAATGCGTTACATCATTAAAACGGTTAGTTTCAGATCTTTTAAAAAGATAGCACTAGGGATGTATGAGTTCCTCAAGGGAAGGGACAGAATTTCATAGATCATCAGTATTATTATTTAGGTATGGCCTCATCTAGAATTCTATATTGAAAATGAAAGTACTTAAGATACATGAACAAAAAGAATGCACAAATTCTAATTTATGCTTTTGGTTAAATGATGTTAAAACTACTAATGAAAACACGAAAACTTCAGTTAACTAAACCAGCAATACACCTATGATACTAAACATTTCAATTTTTAGAAACATTCAAATTTTTTTTTACCTTTTATTCCACAAGCATAGGGGAAAGCAGAATTTTATATTAAAAAGGTGCTTATTTCTCTCCATATTACGAACCACTCCCCCAACTTCTTAGTCTTACATACTGAGACTACCTCTAATCTTGTGGGATTCCCTGGTGTACCACCATGTAGTGCTGAAATTTTTACCCACCTACAAAAGAGAAATGAGAGAACAAAGTGATCTAAAGAAACCACTGAGTTCATCTTGCTGCCCCAGGATCACTTTGGAGCAAGAAACATTAGCAGCTATCCCAGCCTGGCGCTTATATCTCATTTGAAACATCTCCTCATTCCTGACCAACAAAGAAAATTTCAATAAAGTACTTTTACTGGTTTAACAACAGTGAGCTCCTGGGATTGTCAAAGTGCTAAGCCTTTTCCAAGGAGAGAAAAAATCAGCAGCTCAAATATAATTAACCTTCTATTCTCAACGCAAACTGCCACGCACAGGAGCTCTGCAGTCTATTAGCAAAGTTATAATGGCCAACAGGCAGAAGCAAAATTGGTCAAAAAGTTGGCTGCTGCTGTCATATTTTTGGAATTATGATTAATGGCACTAATAATGTGGATGATTACTGATATGTGTATCTCCAGCAGTTTATCATATCGCTCTGGCTGCCTACGTCCACAATAAACAGGATGCTATCATTTACCTCTTTATTGAAGGCAATCCTTCTCTTGAAGGAGCATATTCTAATTACTTCGTAATGTTTTATGTCTTAAACATTTTGCAGCTCTGGACCTTGCCAACTGCTTCATGTCTACCATTGATTAATTACTGAATGTTTAATCAAAATTTAGAACCTAATGTAGTCATTTATGAGCACACTGCAGTGCCAAAGTAGTTAGGCTTTGCTCCCAAGTTTAGAGAGTGTTGGGTTCAAAATCAAATCCCAGCTATACATGAGGATCCAAGAATTTCACCTTGGGTGCTCTGAGGTTGCCAATTCCATCTCTGCTGATGAATGGAAGGTAATCTAACTACACGGTAAACAGCATCTTTACTTACCCTCTCCCTACTGACTTCCCTCTCCTCTTTCCCTAATTCCCTAATCAACAGAGCACCACCATTGGCTGCTTTGGAGAACAAGAAGGTCCTCGTGAATACCCATCATGAGAACATAGTTTTGAAGTGGTTAAACAAGTGAAAAATAATTTGCTGGGACAAATACATGAGTTTTTTCTTAATGTGGATTTTTTATGGTACTGTCATACAACCATTCACCGTTGAAGTTAAGTGTTTTTTTAATACCATTACTGAACTGCTGAAATGGATGCTAATATAGCTTGGAGTGCTAATGTCAAGTCCTGGTAATAAAAAAGACAGACTGCTGAATGAAATAATTTCAAGTAAAAAATAGAACAAAAGTGCTCTCTCTCTTGCTCTCCACTTTTATTGAATTGGGACTGACTGAGCCAATTGCTTTAGAAGTCTGTAAAACACAATTACTAGTGAGCGAACTGACCCACCAGTGCCCCCTCAGTGACAGAGCAGACTAAAAAGGCAGCAGGGTCAGAGCGGCCCCCCTCAGCTGGCCATCAAAACGAAGAGGCTTCCTTCTGAATGTCTGTTGTTCTCATTGTCCAAATCTGTCTCCTTTTACTTACAAACCCTTGTTATTTCCCATCAATGTGATAAAGTAACTTCATACATTACTTTCCAAGATGAAGATGTCTATTCTGGCTATTAAGGATGATCTGTCTTTTGATATTCTTATTTATGTGGATGTTTATGTACAAACACACATATACATTATGTGGATGCATTTAGATTAGAACGTTAGCATAATTTTTGAATAGCTGGTAATAATTCAGATTGATATATGCTCTAGCAAAATTGAAGCATCACTTATATACGTTCAGCTAGAAACACTTGGCTTTTTTTTTCCCAAGGTAAAGTCAAAATAATTAGAGCAAGCAAGAAAAAGAATTAAACTAGAAGTGGGTAACATTTTTCCCCCTAGTTAATAAAAGAAGTAATAAACTCCATAAAGTACTAGAGTTAAGATCACTAACACTTCAGGCATAACAGCTTTTTACCAGGAATTTACAACTCCTGTTTTAATTCAAGCAGCTTGCATTGGGACATAAAATCTAGGTATTTTTTTTTAAAGTGTAGTTTTATGTTAAGTAACTGAAGAAAAATCATCCTTTCCTAAAAAGTATTCTTTCCTCTTCTTCCGCAGGCTGTTTCTTTCTCACACATGCATGTGCGCGCGCGCACACACACACACACACACACACACACACACACACCTTGGCACTCAAGAATCAAAGTTACTAAATCCCTTTTTTATGACATTGTAATTTTTTGGCAAGTGTAAACTCCTTTCATATTCTGCCACATTCGTTTATTTGAATCTTGTGGGAGTCTTGCAGCAAAAACATTAAATTATTTAAATTATTTCTGAAGCTTTTAAAAGAAGAAAAATGCTTTCTAGCCAAAACTTCACTAAGAAATTTCAATACAGAAAGGAAAGTCTCCCTTCCTCTTAGCACAACAAATGATCACTCATAGTGAGAGATAGCTGGTAAGAAGGCTTTCACCTGAAAGAGAACCACCCTCATCAGTACCGATATGATCAACTGCTAATGTATGTGTGCAGTCTTACAATCTGCTTTCAGTGAGAATGGCCTATGTTTTGTAAGGAAAGATTATCTACAAAACAAGTATCTCGAATAATTATGTACAAGAATATTTATGACCAGTAAAGTCTCTCAGGGTGTCAAATAGATGGTGGCAGACCCAAGAGAGGAAGAAATCAGGAAGATGACCCTTTCCAAGTGCTGCCATCATGAAAAATACTGCCTGTGCACTCAGTATGTGCATTCTGTTCTAAGTGCAATTTTTGCCTGAATTTTCAAGATAATGTCGGCAAGAGTAATAGCTTGTTCCTTTTAAGGGAAATAAGGAGTATGTAGGAAGCATGTCTGTGTTGCAGCTATGTGTGTAGGAAGCTGTGTATCAATAAGAGATCTAATATAACTCTCATCAATAGAATGTGTAAGAATCTCTTTGTATCATGAAAAGGAAGTCATTCATCCACCATTAAGTGGTGTTGTCTATTTGGTGCTCAGTTTGGAAGACGGTGGAAGTGACTGGTGTAGTTCTTGGAGTGGAGGAGTTGAAAGGTCAGCAGAGGCTTAAATGAGCTTGTCTTACATCCAGCTGGGCCAGCAGGAGATCATTAGGAAGATCCGAGGCTCACTTTAGGCTTGTCAGAGTCTCTCCCCATGATACAAGGAGACCGTTTTGCTCATTGCTCTTCTCCCAGTGTATAAAAAGAACCCCAGAGACAGGAATGACACCGAAGTTTATCTTACTACCAAAGTTTCGCTTGAGGAGGGCACAACTAGCAATTACTCAGAAGGGGGATTTATTTTGTTTGTTTGCCTTTGATGGAAAGTAATGGAGATAAGTACAAAAGACCTATTGATCTGCTGGCTTCTACTGTGAAACCAAATAGAGTAAAGGGTGGGGGGGGGGAATCTCTTTCTTAATATTTAAGTGTCAGAGGACCTGTACAACTTCACCTTAGAAAAGATTTTTGGAAAAGGAGAGTTTCAGTTTGATTGGCAAACGTATAGTAAATGAAATGGCTGATGCCTTCAAATGGTCTCTTGTATTTGAAGAAAATTAGTGCACTGTATTTGACAGCTAATTTTATTACGGTAAATAGACTAATAGTTACCTCAAACTGGTGCTAAGTGGCTCATTTCTTGAAGGTAGCGAAATCATGTGCATTTATTGAAAATCTCTCTTTAGAAAAGTTCTCTATAAGTTTCCATACATAGAGAATGATGGAAAAAATGGATGTTGCTGCTGAGAAGGTGACAACAGGAGGCAGGTAGCATGTTTTCACATCCTCACCTCTGTTGTTAATGTATGCAGTGGCTCATCAGAGGTAGCTCATGCTAATTTATTCCTGCACACCTGTATAGGGCTGGAAGTCAGGTAATCAGACAGGCAAAAACTATACATCTCTGCTTTTCAGCTACAGCTACCCAGAGGCCTATAGAGGAACAAATTTAGTTCTGGAGACATCAGCAGGTTTTAATAAACCAAATACAGATGTCTTCCTCCATACAAATCAAGAAGTTTACATGTTTAAATCTGGACTGATTTAACTAGCAATCAAAGAGAAGGTTCACACTTGGCACCAACAGTTGCCTCATATTTATTTATAAATCACCCTAAGCAAATATTATTTTGTTTTTAAATTTATTCACGGGGGCTGAATCATCTTTCCTACACCTTGAAGATTAAACATATATGCTTACCTTTCTAATAAAATTTAAGGCAAACTTTGACAATTAGCTGCCACTATTCTCAGAAATGAGGAACAAAGATGGTAAAGATCATGTAAGATGTAAAACGAGATAAACAGTTCTTTCTAAGCAGATAATGTAGTTTCTGTGTACAAAGTCTTCATTTTAGCTGAGGGAATTTTAAAATTGCCAATCACTAAAACAGATATAAATAGATTTTAATGTATTAGCAAATGATAAGGAATTTCAGGGAAAAGGATAGAAGGGCATTTACTTGTTGTTGTTGTTGGTGGTGGTGTTTTAACAAAAATCAAATGTAGGGGCGCCTGGGTGGCTCAGTCGGTTAAGCGTCCAACTTCAGCTCAGGTCATGATCTCACAGTTCATGGGTTCGAGCCCCGCGTTGCGCTCAGTGCTGACAGCTCAGAGCCTGGACCCTGCCTCAGATTCTATGTCTCCCTCTCTCTCTGCCCCTCCCCGGCTTGCACTCTGTCTCTCTCTCTCTCTCAAAAATAAATAAACATTTAAAAAATTTAAAAATAAAAACCAAATGTAACTTATAAAGGGCTTCCCTTATACATAGGTGATCCATGGCCATTCAGCCCTCCTAGGGATCAAAATTCAAGACAGATGATGAAAAATGAGCAAAGGTAAACTAGGCCTTGCTAATTCTGGCGATGACACTGTCTCCAGGAAAATTTCCTTTATGAAGACTAGGTTCTAAGCCAGTTAGTTATAATTTCTTCTTCCCAGGATGTTTTTTGTATGCATACTTCAAAACGGAGGGTCAGCTTCCTAATCCCTGAAGGAACACTATCTTAGTAGCAAAAAAGTCCAGGGATAAACAAGAAGGAAGGAAGAGTGTTTAGGGAGTGTCACATCTAATACTACACAGCATCACCAGTATATACTTATATACTTTAGCAATCACCTTATAGTAACATAGTTATTCACAGAGAAAATAATTTATATTTCACTTCTATAAACTCAGAAAAAAATTTATTCCAATAACACCTAGTGACTGGATAAACTGAACCTCGTGAATATAGCTTTCTGTCATTAGTGTGGAAGGGTCCTCTTTGCTTTTGAATTTATTACACTCACACTGAGTCACAACATTGTGCTTTGAGTCAGCCCTAACAAACCACACATACCTCCTCACTCCCCCCCCCCCCCGCCCACTGCTTCTCCTTTTGTATGACTTTAGACAAAGAATGTTCCTGCTTTTCAAAAAGGTTTCAAGTTCATCTTATAAAATCTAGAATGACCATAAGCAAAGACCTGGAAATCTCTAACTGCCAAATCTAAAACACAGTGTTTAACATCTTTCTACTTGTATCTTACTAATAACATGCCTATTTAGAGACCAAAAATGCAATCCCTCCTTGTATATAGTAGCCATTTTGGAAAAAGCCCAAGAAGACCTGCGTATCACACCTGTAAGGTGTTCTAAGCCCCAAGACAAGAAGACTGCTTTTACAAACAGAAGGAAGAGGGTTATTCTGTTAGTTTCATCAGTAGACATCCTGTAGCCTTGCACACTGCAGCCCCCACTCAAAATCCCCTCTAATGCTTTATTTGCACAAGGAAGACATTGTGGAGTCAAGGATGGATGAATCAAGACTCTGGGGAAAGGAAAGAAATAGGCCTGAGGACAGCAGGATTAAAGGCAAGGAAGGGTTTCTGTTTGGGAAGGTCTGTTGGCTCAGAGAAAGGTAAGGAAATTTGTCTTAGCTTCATAGTGAATTGAAGAAGAAAAAAGCAGGGGCACAAAATTCCGAGGGCTCTCATGATTAACACAGCAAAAATGAAGAGAAACAGAAAGGTAAGTTTGAGGGGGTAGATCAGAGATGTGCTCCAAGAGGCTCTGTGAAACAGGAGATTAAATTCCAAGTCAACATTAGTGGAAGAAGTGACGGTAACAGGCTGATGTGGGAGTAATGTTTAAGTTCACTCTGCAGAGATGCCGGAAGAGGCAGGTACCCCAATAGCATCACTGTTTCTGATTATGTAGTGGTAGCTACGGTTGCATCATATGTTAATTCAAGTCATAGACTCAACAAGGATGAATACTTTTTTTAAGGAAAAAAAATGCTCAGATTAAAGTATCATAGGTTTTGTTACGTTTTTTAACCTGTTATCAAAAAATGTGTGTATTCCTGAAAAGCAAAACTTCAAGTGAGAATCAAAAAACTTGGTATAGTATTTTTTTCAATTTGCTTTGCTTCATCTATCATGTGTTACAAAACTCCAGAATTATAAAGATTAACTGTGATGTGGTATTTCACCCAAATGAAATGAAATGCAGTGCCTGTCTTCTGAGGCTTGCAGTCTCCTGTGTGACTGAACACACATGGGAGAATATGTGTACTCTGCTTCCCTAGAATAACCCAGTTATCCCAGACACTATTCTAAATTTCCATACGGCTAGTCATCTGCCAAGCTCCTAATCTCTACAATAAAAATTGAGATTGAAATATTCTCTTGCTATTAATGAATGTTTTTCCTTAGACAAACCACCCTTTCAACAGTACCTCCTTCTACATTAGGACATAAAAACACAAGTGCTTGTGCTTTCTAGTGGTGTGACATAAATGAAAGCACCATGCTTTGGGGTGTTGTAGCCTTTTGGCCCCACAGCCATTTATGCGAGTGTTGTAACTTTCAGTATTTTCAGCAAACCAACTAAAACTGTGATAGAATTCATGCAAATAAGCTTAAATTTTGGCTTGTCTTCAAACACTCCATTTCCATAAATATTTTATGCAGGTCTTCATGAGTCTTTTATTTTTGTTAAAAAAAAATCCAATGCATTAACCTCATTATCGCAAGTGCACTATTTCAAATATAAAAGAGTGAGTATTACCCACAAACTTGGGGGTGGGAGGTTGTATACGGTACTCTATTTTATTATTCAAATTATAGAGATCTTATCTGTTGTATTCTTGTAGTGTCAATGATAACTCAGAACTGAAAAGAACTTTGTGACTAAACTTTTTATAGAACAAGGTAAATGGGACTGGGGAGAAGGGAAATCTTTTAAGAATATAGATTTCTCTTCAAAGCATATTTTGAGTTGTACAAAGAAAACCACTTATTTTCTCAGAAATTTTGCTTTTAATGGATTGGACCCCTTGCATTTCAGCACTATGGAAAATACTTTTTAAGTGTTATTTTTTAAAAAGATTAATCTTTTAAATGTGAAGACAAAACAGGGTATTCTGGAAGCAGGTCACTACTTTTCAGTGGTACTTTTATTGTATGTTACTTTGCCAAAGAATTCTAGTCAATTGGTAAGTGCTAGAATTTGGGAGATGGCTATTTGGAAGCTTCCTTGTTTCTTCTACATATACCGATTTTTTCCCATCTAATGAAATTTTGCCTAAAATTATTTTTAAAAGACAACGTAAACCAAAAGCCACATTCAACATAATAGGAAGAATTAACTGGTGTGTGACTCTGGGTTGGGCTGGTGTATTATGTAAATGATCTGCTCATAAGCTTACTTCAAGTGCAGGATAACTGTGTTACCCCACCACTGACCACCTTGACACATTCCATTTATATTACATTTTCTTGAGGATTGAAAAAGAACATTGGAGGTTTAAGACCAGCTGCTTCTGTTTAAACCCAACTGTTTCAGAGCTGTAGCCACATAGCTAAGGTGTGATGTCATCTCAAAGCTGGACATAATATATTCTAACTGATCCTAAAAGTATATGCATGCCCCCCCCCTTCTGTGCATAATTCCCACGACAGACTGTATTTTAGACATGTGCTCAAAGACACTGTGAAGTTAAAATAAAGAAACCCATACCACCATACCATTTCCCCACATTAATAATTATTTTGGTCCCATTTCCTTCTAATATTTTCGTGACTCTTACAAGAATTCAAGGACATACTAAATACTCATGTAAGAATGATAACATTTCTGGTTATACCTACGGAGATGCAGGCTGTCTCGATGTCCTGGACCTATGGTTCTTTCCATCCGTAAATTTCTGTTTCTATATTGGATAAATATGTGTGTATGAAGATAATATATTGATTTAATTAAAAAGCCACAAGGCAAAGCAGAAATATATATAACAGAAGCTGCGGCTTCTAAGTGAAGCTTCATGAGGAAGCAGTGAACTGTGTACATAGTTAACTTATTCACACCTAGATGCATGGGGAAACATACATACACACATACACAGAGCACAGAGAAAAATGGCGTGCATTACTGGGTAAGATGGCATATGATTCTGCATGCTTAATCATAACAAGCATCAACTGCAACAATCCTCCATGAGCATGGCAGCTTGGTTATCTCATGGTCACTGTGGACAATCTTTACGGTGCATCAAAAACATCTAAGTTGGATTTTTTAATGTTAAGTCCAACATGACTGGCACCCTCCACCCCCAGCAGGAGCAGCCAATGGAGATTTACTGACCTGTCTCTGCTTCGGCGAGAGGGGAAGGCAGCATTGCAGCCAGCCACTGTGCAGACATGCATCTCTTTTAAGTGAACGTTCCTGTAGTGAAGCTTCACACTGTAGGAGCTTTTGAAACTCTTCTTGCACACGTAACAGATTTTGGGGTCTGGGCTAGAACACAGGTCACCTTCTGGGGAGAACTTTTGAGGGCTGCCGTAATTCAGAGACGATGCGAAACTTTCATGCAGGGCTGCCATGCTGGCCCCCCCACCATTGTACAGTCCATACTGGCTCATGTAAAACATGTCGTAAGTGGGATCTGTAAATTCTTCCTTCACCTTGATGACATCCTGGTGAGAGGGCTCACTGTGGTTCTCATCAGGCCTCTCACTGCTCATCAGGACTTTTTCGCTCACTTCACTGTGAATGTGCTCATCGCCTTCCATGGACTCCTCACCTAGTTTGGGCTCTGAAGACTCAGATTCATTCTCATAGTCCCGCTCAGGTTCTTGGTCCTCAGAAGTCATGCTGTCAGCCCTTCTTATTTCAGTCCTTGAAATGCACCGGGTCCTACTATGTTTAGAAAAGTCCTTCACAGAAATGCCTGGACTCATCTCCTCTTGGGAGTGGCAATGATTGTCATGGCTCACATCGTTGACCACAGCTCCGCCATCATTAGGGTCATCATCTTCATCGTCAAACTCATCAGCGGTATCAATGATTTCCTTCTCAATCTTCACAGGCATGCTGGACTTCCTGGGCTTCTTCTTGGGTGCCAGGTCAGCACTGGGCTCATGAGTGGCCATCATCACTACTGGTGCTATGGGCTCAGAGGGTGGTGGGGGGTGCTGCTCTATGGTACCACTGGCTGGAATGATGGGACTGGTTGGGAGGGAGGTTGGAGGACTCACCATTTCCCCCGGAGTGAGTAAACTTCGATAAAATGGAGGAACTGGCTGTACAGTCTTTAGCCCAGAAAAAACCAGCTGGCTAGGCAGAGGATTCTGTAAGACGGGGTCTAATGGGGGAGTGGTAAAACCCATTGGGGGCCGGCCAGGGCTTGTGAGTGTGAGATTTGATTTTGTACTTGCTATAACAGGAGTGGCAGCTCCTGATGTGGCACGAATTAAATCTTTGTCTCGGTTATTTCGTAGCATAGGCATGTGAAGGCGAGGATTAGGGTTCGCACTGTGGCGATTCCGGCTTCGGAGGGAGCTAAAGACCATGTTGCAACCCTCGATGGTGCATCGGTGTTTGATCTTCAGGTGAACAGCATTATAATGAATTTTGAGAGTACCTTTGTCATAGAATGTCTTCCCACATGCATTACAGAACACTCTTCCTTTCCTAGAGGCTGACCCCATCCTTCTCATCCGATGAATCCGGAATGAGCTTTTTGGGTGTTCAGTTTTGGTTAGATCACTGACTGGGGCAGAATTCTGAATGGGGGACACACAGGCTGGCTCAGTTTTGGGCTCCACATTGGTAATGCTGGTCAGGGCATTTCTATTAGGCGTCTGATCATTCTTATAAGGTGTGGGAGATACTTCAGATTCACTGCTCTCATTGTATTCATTCTGGGTTGAAAGGCTTGGTTCCCGCAGCCTCAGTCCTGGTTGCTCTAACAGTAGCCCGTTTGGAGGCAATCCAAGCAGTGGGGCTGAGACTGGGTTTATATACTGGAATGGAAGCAGAAATGCAAGGCTGTTGGGGATGTTTTCGAAATGATGAATGCTGGAAGGGTTGCTGTTCTCTAGGTGAGCAAGAAGGCTGGGACTCCGGGTGCGATTATTGCTCTCAATGAAAGTCCTTATGTCTGAGTCTGTCTTTGAAGATGGTACAGCTACGGCCTGCCCTTCTTTCTCCTGAATTGCCATCAGCTCCACAATGGATTTGGTTTCTCCAAATCGCAGAAACTGCTGAAGGGTGATGATTTCCTCTTCTCGAGACATGATGGCCCAGCGGTCCAGCACCTTGCCGGCAGCATCCTAGAGGCCACATCAAAGAAACAACAAAGATAAACACAAAAACTTATTGATTGTGCATAATTATTCAATGCAACTGAAGGAGCTCTGCCTGCTCATGAAACACCAAGAGTGACAGCAGAAAACAACACACAAGCACTGTTCATAAAAGTCAACCCACAATGCAAACTTTTCTGCCATGCAATTGCAGTAATTACAGTCACAGAGAAACAGATTTGAGTTTAATGTCAAAGCAAACAAAATGTAGACCACTGGGGCTCTATTATGTAAAATGCCTTCACTACTGCTATTTTAACAATGGTCTATATAGTATGCAACTATTTAGCACATATTAGTATAAGACGTGAACACTTGCTGTGCGACATAGTATAAATGCAAAAAATGGTACCTTAATCTGTATGAAATAGGGACACCATAGGAAGGGATTAAGCACATTTTGTGGAATTTACTTCTTCAACACAAGCAGACATGGTACTGGATTTAAAGATGAAAATTCCTTTAAATAGGAGCTACTGTATAACTTTCTGAATTAAAAAGATGAAAAAAAGTAGCTTTGCCTTCTGTGCCCCCAATTACTAAGGTGTGTTTTTTTCTCTTTTTTTAATAGCTATATTTTAGTGTCATTTACTAATAGGCAATCTCATAAGGTAGAATAAGGAAAAACAGTAATTATACTTTTCCTGAAAATTGATTGTAATCCTAGGATTCAAAGTTTGAGTTAGACTTTAAGTATTTGACTTTTTTTTAATGATATTCTTATAAATGACAGTTATAGATATTTAGAAAGTAAACATGTGATGGATTTAGATAGAATAAATGTGTAAAAATGTTGTCTCTTAACATCCTCCTCTGATAGCAAAGGGAGTCCATAGAGAATACACATCAGTAATCACCAGACTATGTGTTGTTAAATATACATTAAAAAGCATTTCACACTTTCATTTTTGCTAGTAACTATGAGATTTGCCTGGAGGTAGGACTTAAAAATCCTGCAATGTAATGTCAGGCAATCCATTTCAGCACAGATTGAGAGAAATGTATTCAAATGCTTAAATAATGACTCCATCATTTTCTAGAGCACAGCTTCTTCCTAACCAAGACAGGACACTTCACAACCTCTGTGAATAATACTTGCCCCAACCCTGCCTATCAATTTAAGAATGCATAAAATCTTCTAAAAAACCAAAACTAGATATTAATTACAAAAATAAAAATCATAACTTTACAATAGGGAAATCTAGCAGACACCACCTTAACCAAGTAATCGATGTGAACATCACCAATGTTAAGCATCATCATGTACTTTCCAATATTTACTGAGAAAAGCACATCATCCCTTTCTTGCTAAAAGCTGTATAACCTCAATCTAATCACAAGAAAACATCAGATAAGCCAAAATTGAAGGGCATCCTACAAAAGAGTGGCTAGTACTCTTCAAAGTGCAGTAAAGAGTAAATCAGTAAAGATTAAAACAAAAAAAGGACCAAAGAATGGTTACAGATTAGAGGGAACCAAGCAAACAGGACAAATAAATGTAATATGAGATTCTAGAGCTCCCAGGCCAGAAAAAGGCCCTCAGTGGGGAAACTGGCAAAAGCTGAATAAAATCTCTAGATCAGTTAATAGTATGGTATCAATCTTAATTTCTTAGTTTTATCCATTGTGCTGTGTTTATGTAGAATGTTTCATTAGGGGAAGCAGGATAAAGGGAATTATACTATTTTTGCAATGGGAAATTCTGCCTTATAGATAGTTCTACTCAGCCTTGTGATATAAAATTCTCTCTGGACCAAAACTGTATGGTCTGAACCACGAAAACTAGCTCGATTGTAAGGAGATATGTATCATTTATTTAAATCGCTTTACAAAGAACAAGCTCTAATAGTTACGTGCATTGCTTTATAAGGCTTACTCTAGCATTGTATCATTTTACATAAAGTATATGTGTGGGTGTGTGCGTGTGGATGTCCATTCCTACATAAACTGGCCCTCCCTCATTTTGTAGATAACATGAGCCTTCAGGTTAAATATCCTCATGCAGGTATCTTCTCAGAACACTTAGATGATGATGTGTATACATGGTGACTCTGCATGATCCTGGAGTCCTGCAATAGCTAGTTTTTAGAAGTATCACTCAAAGCAAACGGTCTCCTTACAAACCTGTTTTGGAATGGGGGGGTGGGAAACAAGGGGGAACATTGGTGCTATAGGTAAATAGAAAAATAAATTGTGATTTTGTATAGATTATCTCATTTGAACCTCATAATAGCTTCCAGAGCTGAGCAAATGTTTACCAGATGAGGGACCAGGGGTGAAGGAAAGGGGGATGGCTGGTTGAAATTGCCAAGATGCTAACTTAGGGTCTCGGACTCCAATCCAGAAATTCTGACTCTAAGTTCATTGAGTGTAATGACTGTCATCCATAATGTCATTTCCCAGGTGGGCACAGTGGGTCTGTGACAAGAAATAGGACTTCTCCTGAACAAGTCTGGTCTCTGAAGCACTGTAATGTCCTCCTCCACACTGTTTTTCTTTTAGCATCAAATCCACTCTCTTAATTGTTCTTTTATGGAAGCTTTTACTATGGATTGTGTCTCAGGCTGAAACGCAACTTGAGCAGCACACAGTCATTTCTTCCCCAGGTAGCCTTCACCTAAATCTGCATGTCGATAATGTACTTACACAGCTGGCAGCCTCTGGTATTAAAACAGCCCTTAGAAACCATAGCAACTGATCAAACCCACCTGAGGCATCTCCTTTCCATCACCCTCCTATCTTCTTTCCTCCAACGGAACACAGCAGTCCCATATGGTTTCTCTTTCCTCCTGGCCCTCCACAATGCCTGCCGCTATTTCTAAAACCACTGCCTTTCAGACCTCTTTTAGTCCTGAGTAGCTGTCTTTGCTAAAATGGAACTGTTACGTTAAACCACTTACTTCTAGTGGAATAGGTCCAGGTAAGCAAGATTTAGAACTTTGCTCGTAGCCTGAATCATAAAAGAGACGCTTCATTTATAGTGGTAATGGAAACAGCAATTTATACTACATAGAAGAACAACATAACATCTTTGCAAACAAACGTGCTTGGGAACAGGATAGACATCTACA
The DNA here is from genome assembly GCF_016509475.1 of Prionailurus bengalensis. Taxonomy (NCBI): domain Eukaryota; kingdom Metazoa; phylum Chordata; class Mammalia; order Carnivora; family Felidae; genus Prionailurus; species Prionailurus bengalensis. The sequence goes on from NC_057359.1 coordinate 41,394,825, forward strand.
TTACATACTCAAACTAGGGTCTTCCTGACAGGGCACCCTCTGAATCCAGGCAATATGAAGTGCCACAGAAGTTCTTTCCAAAGAAGCCACCATTCATATTTGATCAAAGTTATCTACTACCATTGTAGAGCAACTGCAGAAAGAAACAAGTTGACTTTCTTATACAACATAATGGGTATGCCAGCTCAATGCTACAGATGGCTATCAGGTTTAGCACATCCTTGGATAAACTGGTTGAATGGGACTTGGAAATCATTAAGGGGAAAAAGGAAGGCCTGGGTTCTTTTTCCCTGAAGATCTCAGTGACAGAGGTAAACATGGTCTGGTGTAGTGATTCTCAAAACAGTGGCTTGAGAGAATTCCATGCATGTTCTATATGCTATTTGAAAGGGACCAGAGGGGCGCCTGGGTGGCGCAGTCAGTTAAGCGTCCGACTTCAGCCAGGTCACGATCTCGTGGTCCGTGAGTTCGAGCCCGGCGTCGGGCTCTGGGCTGAGGGCTCAGAGCCTGGAGCCTGTTTCCGATTCTGTGTCTCCCTCTCTCTCTGACCCTCCCCCGTTCATGCTCTGTCTCTCTCTGTCCCAAAAATAAATAAACATTGAAAAAAAAAAATTAAAAAAAAAAAAAAAAAAAAAGAAAGGGACCAGAATCTTTTTTTTTTTTTTTTTTAATTTTTAAACCAGTCTGTAAATAATTGAGAGTAACCATTTGGAAAACTTCTGGGCTATTTGACACTGCTGAAACAACAAAAAGCATGATTTTTTTCATTAATTTATTTTTATTTTATTTAATAAGTATTGGCTCAAAACTGATGGAGGTGGGGAGAACTGGTCCTTCCTCACAGGTAATTTGAGAAGTACAGATCTAGAATCTCAGCCCCCTTACATATCAAATAAACTTTACCAGGGTGAATAAGAGCCATAAAAAAGAGTTATTCTATTATCACAGAATAAGCATTTAAAAAACAAATTATGTTAGACCAGCATGAATATTGTGATTGCCGACCAACCCATATGGGGACACTGGTCTTGCATAAGAATAATAAATCACATCAGAGTGTATAACTGGATCTTATCCTTCCCAGTCCATTCTGTAGTTTGTGAGTCAGTTCCTTAAGTTCCCATTTGAAACTAGAGTTCAGTGACCTTTAAACCTTTACACTGGGAATTTTTATTTACAAAATGAGGATAATAAGATTTACCCTGTTAAGTGAAATGCAAGGTATTATTGTAAGTATTGATTTCCTGTGAAATAACCAGTTATACTATTAATTAAAAGATGAGCAACACCAAATAATCCTGACTTATAAACCAGTTTTACTGGGTTCAGAAGAAGTATAAAACACTTAAAATATTTACATGTAAGTATTTTAGATGAAAAGACTTCCTTTTATTTTTGCTGGAACTGGTGATTATCACTCAGTAGAAATCTGGCACCTAGTTCTACGTGGCTCTGCTGAGTAATGTTTTAAAATCTTTTCTGCAGTAGAATCAACTGTCATGGTTTCAATGGCTTTATTTAAGCCTTTTCTTCACATCAAAACACCTTATATAACCTATAGTTTTAAAAGTAAAAGTAAAAGTAAAGTAAAGTTGACTGATTTTTCTTATTTCAGGGAAAGAGACAGTAGGGAAGGAAAGGATGTAAAGAAATGGAAGAGAGACCAGATGAGAAACTTTGGGATAATTAGACTGTCGGGTGACTTCAAGCCCACAGACTCCCCAGTCCAAGAAGGAACCCATCTGTGTTCATGGCAGGCCACTACCATGCTATAGCACAGAGGGAAAGCAAAGCCTTTCTTTCTGTCCATGAATGGAAATGAGGGAGGAAATACTGAACACAGCAGAGTTCTGGAACTTATTTTCTCTCACATTATTCAAATTATTAAGAAGTAAGAAGATTGTTTAACTCTAAAAGACAAGCACAGAATAATTTAATTTTCTATTCTATTACATGAACTTCTTGTCAGTCAAGTTTAAGGCATATTTTTTTAAAAAATCCTAAAAATGATTAGCCAAGAACTAAAACTATTTCCCCTTTGGTATACTTTTAAATCTTTTACTTAAATGACATTGAGCTGTAGAGAATGCTGACCACCTAGAACAAAATCAGAAATTTATGAGCTGTACTTTTTGATTCCATGTATAGATTTGAACTGTGTTATCTTAAGAAATTATTCCAACATAACCATATTGGCAACTTATTTTCATGACCAATTTTCCATTGGAATTTTCTATTTTCTATCCTTCAGGATTAATTCAAATATCAAGGCAAGAGGAATAGGGTTGGGTAGAAGGTGTAGACTTACCAAATTTCAAGACTATCTAGCTTGGTACTCTATCAGGTAAAATTTAACAGTAATTGCAGGGTTAAAATTGAAGAAGCAATGCTATGAATCATAAATTTTACCTGGTTTTCTAGATGTTTAAGTCTTAAGGGCAAACAAAGAATGGGACAGCTATACTGTGGAATACTACTAAGCACTTGAAAAGGAATAAACTAGTGATACACAGTAAAACATGGAAGAATCTCAAAAGCATTAATGTTAAAAATCAAAGAAATAAGACCCCCCTAGAACTACCATTCTACCATTCCATGCATGGAAATTCTGGGAAAGGTTAGACTGTAGACACAGAGGGGAGATCAGTGGTTACCAGGGGTGGAGGGTGGGGGAAAAGGGCTGACTGCAAAGAACACTGGAGAAGTTTTTGGGGTGATGGAAATGTTCTATAACATGACTGTATTGATGTTTACATGAATATATACTTAAAATTGGTAGGTTTTATTGTATGCAAAGTATACCTCAATGAAGTTGACTCAAAACATTAAATCATGCAAACTGCATGAAATCTCACACTTAGAGCTCAACATTAATAATTCATCCTATTTACAGACCATTTGCTTATTTCCTGCATTGTTTTGTGACAAGAATAACAAACACACATCTCTTCCATTCTCTCCCACAATCCACTGTGACATGGGGAGTAAGTAAAAATTTCTTTTTTTCTACCTAAAAGATTATTTTTTGCTAATATTTTATAAGTGGCTTTACAGTAATATGTTATTGATTTAGAAAAAGCTTTACATATATTAGGGTAAAAGGTCAAATATTTTTACCAAAGGGGTGTGCAGTCCTAAAACCTTGGAGACTGCTTCTCTGCACAGTTAATACTGACGTGTGGCAGCCGTGTACTGAGTGCACGCACCTTCACAAACACTTTGGATGATGTTGATGAGAAGCAGTCAGCTAGTTTGCCTTAGCCTGCCTCCACCTAACTTTGTGCTGGACTCTTGATTATGTGGACATGTGTCAAGATGTGACCCGGAAATTAGGAAATATACCATCTAACTTCTGGGTCACCTCAGGAGCAAGCGATGGGCTCAGACCATTACTGCAGATCATATGAGTGGGGGCATTCCACCAACTTAATAGACAGGATCTGCGAATGGAGAGATCATGGGTGCTACTCATGGGTGGATAGGGTAGGCTCTGAGGACTAGAAGTAGCAGCAGCTTGAGAAAGACACTCTGTGGAAGGGAAGCCTTTGAATATAATGCACAGTTTAAAAAAAAAGATAGAAGTCATAAAACTTTTGGTCCTCGTTTGTCCCATTCTCCCACAGTGACCTGTTTTAGAACTCAGATGGGTCCATATGTAACATGCAGATATTTCCATTTAAGTTGTCTTTCTCAAGTAAAGCCACTATTAAAACTTTTCTCTTTAGCCAAAAATTTTAACTGATCTGGGTGCTCTCTGTTTATATCACAGCCAATTCCTCCCTGCCCCCCTTTTGATTAAATTTTATTTATCTCTATAATTTATATGACTTGGCAATCCTAAGCATGAATGGGCCAAAGTTTTGTGTGTCTATGTGCCTGCACGTGTGTGTGTGTGTGTGTGTGTGTGTGTGTGTGTGTGTGTAACAGACAAGAAGGGGACATGAACAGAAATGGCAAAAGAAAAAAATTATTGGAAGTAAAAGATTCTGGGAAGTACTTAGGGAAATTTTTTAAGCAATGTTGTGATAATTTCTGAGAAACACTTGAAATTATGTGGGAAAAGAACTTGGCATGCTTATTTGTTTTAGCAAATTTACATTTAAACACATATTTCTTGGAGGGCGCTGACTGAGAAAGATGCACCACTAGCATATACAATGTACAGTGGAACAGTTTGGTTGTGTAAGTAAACAAAATTATACCATTCTTTATTCACACAGAGCTCTTTTATGTGATTGTGCTTTTCCACTATTTTAGGCTAATGTTTCTAGGCCAGCTGAAACAACTGTGCTATGTGTAGGCAGAATGAAAAATACTCACTTATACCATGATTGCACCAAATGGTTCAAATTAGACTTGATAAAAAAAAAATCAACATTTGTTTTGGGAAATGAAAACTCTACTCAATTTCTATGATTTGGAAATTCGTATTTTGCAGAATTTCTCAAGAGCATCACTTTACCTTCAAAATATAAAGCTGACCAGTCACATTTTTGTTTCCTCAGCTCCTCTCTAGGACAGAGGTGTCCCATGAAAAAGAATCAGTGGGGGGGCGCCTGGGTGGCTTGGTCGGTTAAGCGTCCGACTTTGGCTCAGGTCATGATCTCACGGTCCGTGGGTTCGAGCCCCGCATTGGGCTCTGTGCTGACAGCTCAGAGCCTGGAGACTGTTTCAGATTCTGTGTCTCCCTCTCTCTCTGACCCTCCCCCGTTCATGCTCTGTCTCTGTCTCAAAAATAAATAGACGTTAAAAAAAATTTAGAAAAAGAATCAATGGGGTGTGACACAGACAGAAAAGAAAAACTTCCCAATGACAATAATCAAGAGTGGACTTTATTTGTTAACAGTTATCCACATGAACATCCCCCTTGGAAAACAAATGTGCTTTCCTCATCAACCCAAGATCATCATTGTCACTTAATAAGTGTGCAAACATTAGAGCTAGGTATATTTTGGTTTGCTGTGATTACAGAAACTGGCGATAAATTCAATATGCCCAGATTATAAAGACCTGGACTTGAAATATCTTCCTGATTCCTCCTTTTTCCCCTTAAGGAGAAATGAATACTATAGGAATAGCCACCAATGGTTAGAATGTTAGAGCTCTCAGAAAACTTTGTATTACAGAATTTCCTGTCAAAAGATAAACCTTACTGGTCCTTGTGAGCTGACATGCTAACACTGAAGTCTCCCCTCTATACTCGTTGCATATAGGGACTGGCCCCAAAAGAGTTACTGATCATACAGAGACTATGACTATGATACTTGGTTCACTCTTATTGTACATGAACCTCACTATAAATCAGTCTGGTAACCTTCAAAATGCTGGATTATGGAGAATGGTGGTATACTGAGGCTATACATATCAAATTACTTGCATAAAAAGCATAAAGTCAAGGAATGCCTCTCCATGGATGGAACTGGAAGTGTGATGCACATGGCCCTTGACTGGAGTGGGCAGCAGGAGAAAAAAGCATCGTGGGGATTTTATATGACTTCTAGGTACTGGGGTTGATATTTTCCAGTATATAAATCTCTACCATTTCTTTTTCTGATCCACATTTGAAATTGTTTTTTACGGTGAAAAAGATGTCTTTTAAGAGAAAAAAAAAATACTGAAAAATTGAACAATACATCCTCTCAAACTGATCACCTCTCTAACCAAAATAACATTATCAAGATGCCAGGGCACTAGTTTTAAACGGTTCTTGTATTTTTTAAAACATAGTGTTTGAGTTTTGATAAAAAATTCACTTTGCTATGTTCTTCATTATGGACCAGATAAGAATATATAATTCATAGAGGACTCTCACTTTTTTCCCCCTTAGTAACAGTCTGTACAGCATTTTATTTTAAAAACTGTGATTATGATAGATTACTCCAGGATTACAACATATTTAATCACAGAAGCTCCAGCTTAGCTCTATTGAAGGCCTGTCAGGATTTCTTCTTTGTACCCAGGAATTTTAGCTGGTCTGGCTTAAAACAAGGCATACAGATTTCCTCTATGGGCATCTGTTTGCAAATAAATAAGGCAGGTGCCTTGCTTTGCCATATAAAAAAAAATTCAGAGGAGTAAATTACACTCTATAATGTCTAGAGTTGCACTTCAAAGATTCAAAAAGTACTTTTCAAATTACTTAGCTCTGTATTAAATCAAACCTGAGGAACTTTTAAAGACATGACATATTTCAATGCTTAATAATAGTATCTTAGGAATCACTTAAGTTTCAAAGTAGAGAATCTTAAATCCAGCTGATATTCCTAGAATACCAAACTCCAACATAAAATTATCTGTGTGTCCTTAACATAAACACAGAATATCTAACTGTACTGTAGATAAAACAGCATTTGTATCTTAAAAAAATCTTTTTTAGTTTATTATTTGATGGAGAGAGAGTGTGCAGGAGGGGCAGAGAGAGAGAATCCCAAGCAGGTTCCATGCGGTGGTCATGGAGCCTGGCTCGGGGCTTGATCCCACAACCGGGAGATAATGACCTGAGCCAAAACCAAGAGTTGGATGCTTAATTGACTGAGCCACCCAGGTGCCCCAAACAGAATTTTTATCTTAAAGTTTCAGATTTTGATTCATTTAATATAACTTATGAGTAGTCAACCTTAGAGAGAAATAAAGAAAATAAGTAAATAACACCTAAATTCTAGTCTTGGTTTTGCCAGTGACTAGCTGTGTGGTGTCAAGTAACCAATACCCAGTTTCGGTTTTCTCCTGTGTAAGAAGGACAGTCTTACTAAACTTCTATGCCTTGATAAACCAAAATTCCATTATGTGACTCTCTAATTCCATCACTCAAGTATCTATGCCTAGAATATGGACACACAAATAATTAAAAGAATATTTTTTAATGTTTATTTTTGAGAGAGAGAGAGAGAGAGAGAGAGAGAGAGAGAATGCACAAGTGGGGGAAGGGCAGAGAGGGAGACAGAGGATCTGAAGCGGGGTCTGAGCTGTCAGCACAGAGCGCAACACAGGGCTCAAACTCCCGAGCCATGAGATCATGACCTGAGCTGAAGTCAGGCACTTAAGGGACTGAGCCGCCCAGGCGCCCCAACAAATAATTTTCATTAAAATGTTTTAAACCCTAGGTTAATATTTTTCCTTTTAACCAACTGTGTACAAATTATTAGAATACATGCATTTATGACTAAAAGCATGCCCTCATCTGAGAGTTACTGTATTATATCCTGTATTCTGGATGCTTCCCTTGATGCTTCTGTCTGGGGCTGTGTATCAGTGACATAATTAGAGGTACTCATTTTTCTGGATTAATTTTTATTCCACGTCAATTCAATGACCAGTTCCAGGGGAAAGTTTGCTTGAAAACTCAAGAAACTGCTCAAGAAGTCCGTAAGAGGCTGTGGGAATCCCTCAAAAATCCCGTTAGGGTTTGTGAGAATTCTGCAGCCTCAGAATTCCAAAATAAATGCTAAACCTCCATAAAGCAATAAGTAACTACCTGTCATCTTCCAGTAATCTTTGCAGTTCCAAGAAGAGTAGTATTTCCATATAAGACCCTCCCCACAACTAAACCCTTTAAATAGACACGAGTTATTCCCTTGAGGATGATCAGCACGGAGATGCCACTGGGTATACCATTTTATCATTCGGGACAGTGAAGGAGCAGTTTGAAATCCTCAGAGACAACACTAGAAACAGGAGGAAGGAAAAGGATGGTCCCTGAAAGTGGTCTTGTTTTCTTCTCCCCTCAGACACCAAGATAAAGCCTGAGTCCTAGGACAGCTATAAATCTACTTGCTTTGCAATAAACAAAACTTACCAGAGCCCTTTCTAACATTTTTGCTTTGAGGTCGACATTTTCTCGTTTGCCTCTCTTTCTGTAACCAAAGTTTTGACACTGAGTTTGTAGAAAGCCTCTATATATCTAGGGGTCTGTGCGGGGGCTTTACATATCTAAACAGAAATGCTAGAGACCTTGGTGTTTCCTGATGTGCTTTCCTATAATGTCTGATAAACAGCACAAACATACGGCAAAAAAAAAAAAATCTTTTTTTTTTCCACTGAAAAGTGATTTTATACATTGGGTAAGGGCCAAAACTTTGGAACAAATTCAAGGCCACAAACTCCAATCTTTGCAATTTTATCTGTGCAACCAAGATACCGAATACTGGTATGTTTTCAGAGCTTCCAAAGCTTGAAAGGATGATTCTATTTCAACATATTATACTTTGAATTACTCTACAACTGAACATGACTGAACAACTCTAAGGAACTTGAACATATTCATTAGCACGTGAGGGAGCAGGGATAGAAAGGGACTGAACACTCACTAGGCAGTATTCCATAAAACAGCAAGGACTGAGTATTCTACAAAACACACGCAGGACAGAGTGTGTGACTGAACAGAAAGATGTATTGGGAGATTTAACTTTGTTCTTCTCTGGGTATAAGAATAGCAGTAGAACACAAAGATTAATTTCCTGCTTTAGCATTCATTAGGGAACAACACATTATTACTTGTAACACATACACGAGGCTGTTGATGGATATACTTTCCTTTGATTGCTCAGATTAAATGTGTTCCTATAAAAGGCACCCCCCCACACGCGTACGTATAATTATAAATCCATGTATGCATTAACAGTTTCTGTATATTTATAAGCAGCTATCAATGTAGATATTAAACATTTTATGTGGCCACAAAGTTGAGGTGATTTGGAGTTGGTGGCTGCCTGAACAAATATAGATCAAAAACAGAATAATCACAGTAAATAATCAATATACGTTACTATAACAAAAAACTCAGAAATTCAAAATAAAGGAGGATAAGAGGAGGAAGCATGCATTACAGAGCAAGGTAATAACCGCGTCTGCATGCCTTAATACCCTCTTGTCCCAGCAGTCCTGACTTTCTAAGCAGCCCACTTCTCCACATTAACGGTAGTCATTTGGAGAGCAGCAAACGTGCCATTAGAAGCACTTTTACAAGTGTATATTCATCCACCAATTAGCTTAATGTGGCCGCTTTCTGCATATTTTCTATCCAGGCTTGCACAAATCTTATTAATATTTCCCCCTAGCGCTTTGACAGATTACCTTGTCATTACGCATCCTGGAGCCTTTTAAACAATATGGGTAAACTACTGTTTGTGAGGTTAATGACAATTATCCCCTAATTACTGCATAAGTCACTCAGTCCACTTTATCTCATAGGCAGGGTTCTGCTCTGTGTATCTGCCATTGTGTCACTGTAAATGAATCTTGTATTGCTGTGTTTATCTGCCACTGCCTTGTAAATTACACTGACGGAAGGATGAACAAATTACTGCGTGTCATCACTTAAATACTGCTTCTGAAATTAAAAAAAAAAGCTTCAACAGAGAGCTTCAATTGTGATTTTAGCAGATCACAATTAGTAAAAACATATTTAATGTCTTATGTTATATATCAAATCCAATAGCTTGGAATTCAGTAGTGGCATCACAACAATATCACTGAGGGTGAGTGGAGGGTGAAGAGCAATGAAGGAAAGAGGAGAAAAAAAGGTGAAACTGAAATCATAACACCAGCTCAACCTCCTGAAGGCATTTCCTACTATTTAATAGTTGATGTGGCATTCTTGAAGTATTCCAAAGATTTGTCAATTCTAAATCAAATTCATTGGGTTAGGGATAAACCACACTCTTCAGTTGGATTATTTACTATTTATTTAGGTCACTTATAACCAGTCCACACATAAAAAACACAGAATCCATAGAATTGAGAACAGATAAAGTAATAAAGACCACAGGCCAAGCCAATTTCATTGTTGCATTTTTAAACATTATTAAACAAGTTCAGAACACTGTTTCTGAAGTTTCATTTGAAATTGTTTAACAATGTTTATATCAATGAAATTAGTGCAGTCCATTGCTCTGTCCAGGTGACTATATCTGCTCTGATACAATCTACAGGGAAAACAGGACAATATGAACATATTTTTCAAAAAGACAGATTGAGTCAATTGCAAATAATGGGAATCTATGATTCTGCAGATTATCAGGTGAATAAACACTTATGTGAGAACAGGTAGAAACATCTGGCTTCCTGAGATGACTGCCATTTAATGAGTATACTAAAACATTTTGCAATGTGAAACACTCAAAATGTCTCCATTTAAATGACACCAAGGTGGCTGGTAGCTGGCAAGCATAAGTAACTGGGCCACACCGATCTGAAGGATGGTCTTCAACTCGCAATGAGTTGGGCGTGTCGAAAGCCTGCATCAAATCTGCTTATGACGGCCACAAGTTTGTAAGGGAGGGCTCATAGCACTGATGATAAAGCTATTTGGTGGAAGCAGGCACGCACGCACGCGCACATACAGTACCTCTTGGTGTACTTGCTGAACAGGCTGGAAGAAAAAGCTGCAGCAGAAAGAAAGGAAAACATAAAAGCCAGAGCTGACAGGCTTCACGGATTCTAAGCACAATCCCTAGGGCTCCCTTGAATCCCCAAAGAATGATTTCAGTGTCTGTCTTGCATTCAGTCAATTCAGCTTCAACCAACAAGTGCTGCAGGCAAAAATGAAAGCTATACAATGTTCTCTTCTTTCAGTGTGTTAGACCACAGTTAAGAGATCTCAGTTAAGACTGACATCACTGTGACAACCACTAACGGGTTAAAACTTTTCCTGATTTTTTTTTTTTTAACTGTTTAGGCTAACTATGGAGACCAAACTGAGGAAAGTGAATTTAAACCATTAACTTTTTCTTTTAATACTTGGTTTTGTTGCCCTTTCTTAAAAACCTTGCTAACGTATTGTCAATGTGGTTGTGGATGGGGGGAGACACAATGTGCATTTAGGGGAGATAAACTCTTGGTGTTTGTGAAGTTTAGTGCTGGCTATAGAAAGGAGACAATCCTGGAAGGATCAATAATAATGCCACAAGGTACCTGGATATAAGTTAGGTGAAGACAGCCATTTAGAAAACAAACAGGAGTATTTCCCCAATCACCTTAACCCACCCTTTATGCATTGTCATCACATTTCTAAAAACTGAGCCTAGGAATATCTCCCTTCCCTTCCTAACAAACTTGCACCTGTTCCTCTACTGTGCACAAAATAAATAATAAATTCCCATACCTGGCATTTGAAGTTCCCTCAATATATACCCAATCTACCTTCCCAACATCATCTCCTGCCAAGACCTCTGATGCTCCAGCCAGTTGCCATAAATGTTCCTGAGTATGGAAAAGTCTTACCTGATTCCGAAACCCTCTCTGTTCTGCCTCTGTCATTCTCTTCTTTCAAGGTCCAACTTAAAGCACTTCATGAAATACTTCCTATCCACCCTCTTTCTCTATTCTCCCCATTCCTAGCAAGAATTACCTGCTCCTTCAGGGATTTGCTCGTACCTCTCTGTCATCTAGGTCTCTTTATCGCAGGATTATGGTGCTTTATATCCCCACTGCCCAGATAAATCAGTGCTGAACGAATTCATTAATACTATGAATGCAGACGTTGGGAGGCAATTTAGAGGTCATCCAGTGCTACTTTTATTATTTTACAGATGAGAATATTCACAAAGAAGTGTCTTGCCCAAGTCAGGAAGCTAAAGTATGTGGTTGACTTGGGACAAGCCACCCAGCTCCCCTGACCCTGTCTAGTACTTTTTCTCAATATTATCCTTTTCTCCTGGCATAATGATTCTTGACTCAGGAAAGAGAACATCCATTCCATTCCAATGCCACATACTGGGTACATGAGTAGATTCCAACCAGTTGGGACTCTCTTCAATCCTATACCAGCCCTAACTGGAAAACATTTTTCCTTGAATTGAACTCCCCTCCTGTCCATCAAGATGATGTCCAACAGAAACATAAAGTCTTTCCCTAAGACCACTCGTGCAGGGGAGGGAGCTGCATTATTAGCATGCTGGGGGTGAGAAAAAGTTGAGAATGATGGTTTTAGCAAAATACAGATTTTTAACATTTGGTCCTCACCACTTTTTTTTTCTTTGCAAATACCAAAACATTACCTATTGTTCTTAGAAAAATGTTTTGGAAAATGACATTGCTTTTATCTATGTTGGACACTTTCTGGATCAAAATTAAATACTACTGTATGAAGAACTAGAAAGGAAAATTCAACAGAGTCTTTCTCGTGGTTGGTGTTCTGTATAGGACTGAACACGTTAATTAAACCAGTCAGTTTAGTATTGGACACGGAAATAATAAACTACTACAATTATAAATATGCGTGTATGTATATACATCTTCCTTCATTTTAGCTTCCACAAGTAACTTTATACTTATCAATTCCTGAATCCTCATTTGGCTGTCCCATCAATCTTGTGATTTCTCATTTCTGTCTTGCATTTGCTCCATCTCCTTCTATGAGGGCAACTTCAACTCTGAGGATTTCTTTAGGGATTCTACCTATAAAGCAAAGTAACTAGCCAGTTGCTCTAAAAACTATTATCTGAATTCTAAAAACAAAACAGATAAAATATGAAACACACAAAGGCACAGAGGCCTATTTTTTACTGAAATGCTATTTTCAGGCTAAAAGATTGCTTTACATAATATTGCCTCTGTGCCTTGGTTTCCTCATATATAGGATAAAAATAGTAGCTACCTACTAGACTTCTGAAAATTAAACAAAATAATAGTGACTACACTTTGCATTGAGCCAGGAAAGACTCTAGGTAATATATATGTATTACATTCATCTACACTTCAATGAGGTTTGAAATACTATTATCAAACCCACTTTATAGATGGGAAAATTAAGGTACATCAAAGTTGGGTAATTTGCCTGAAGTCATAAAGCTAGTACTGTTTGGAGCCAGGATTCAAACCGGAAGTCTTGAGTCTAGAACTACACTGAAATGCCTTGCACAGAAGGCACTCCTATCCACTCACCTCCACCCAAGCCTCCATCAGGGTGACCTCTCCTGTCTTTTCTCTTCTCCCCATTCTCTCTGAAATCCAGGCCTGAGAAGGTTAATTTTCCTTTGACCAATTCCTGGTTAACTCAGTTGTCCAATCACATACCAGTCTCTTCAAACCTATCCTCACAAGCTTAGTGATAGCCAATATTCATTCCTGACTGGATTAATGTAATTGTTCCTTGTTCGTCTATCTACTCCTTTCTTTCCCTCACATTCTGATGCCAGGCTGCTTTTGCTCAAGTATACCTCTTGATCACATTACAGTCCTGACCTCCAAACTAATCTTGAATAGCTAGCTCCCCTTTGCTAAATGATTTAAGCATAAATTCTTCATGCTGGCATTCAATAACTGCCCAGATCTGGCTTCTAAGTCTTACTTCTCTCATACACACTCTCACCTTGGAGCTGAACGTGACAACTTACCTTTCGGTGAAGGCACTATACTTTCTCAAAACACCTATTTTTGCTTACACTGTCCCTTCCACTTGGAATGCTGTCATCAATTTTCTGGGGCCCCACTGTCGTCCAAGACCACCTCTCAAATATCACCCCGTTCATAAATCCTGTGATCTATTCAGAATCCCCATCTGTTTTTCGTGGGATTTTTTAAAACTATATTCCATTTTACACAGGTCACACGCAATCTGGGATAACTCCTTACAGTATAATCAGACCCTTGAGTACAGGCAGATCTCGTTTTATTGCACTTTGCAGATATTGCATTTTTACAGACTGAAGGTTTGTGGCAACCCTGTGTCAAGCAGGTCTTTCAGTGCCATTTTCCCAACAGCATTTGCTCACATTTTGGTAATTCTTGCAGTATTTCAAACTTCTTTGTTATTAGGGGCGCCTGGGTGGTGCAGTCGGTTAAGCGTCCGACTTCAGCCAGGTCACGATCTCGCGGTCTGTGAGTTCGAGCCCCGCGTCGGGCTCTGGGCTGATGGCTCAGAGCCTGGAGCCTGTTTCCGATTCTGTGTCTCCCTCTCTCTCTGCCCCTCCCCCGTTCATGCTCTGTCTCTCTCTGTCCCAAAAATAAATAAACGTTGAAAAAAAAATAAATTAAAAAAAAAAACTTCTTTGTTATTACTGTGTTTGTTACGGAGATCTGTGATCAATTATCATTGATGTTACTATTGTAATTGTTTTGGTGTACGATGAACCACACCCATATAACATGGCAAACTTAATCGATAAATGTGTGTGTTCTGAATGCTCCACTGACCAGCTGTTTGCCATATCTCCCTCTCCACTGGCCTCCCTATTCCCCAAGACATAGTAACATTGAAAGGAGGCCAATAATAACCCTACAATGGCCTCTAACTGTTTAAGTAAAAGGAAGAGTTGCATGTCTCTCACTTTAAATCAAAAACTAGAAATGATTAAACTTAGTGAGGATGGCATGTTGAAAAGCCAAGCTAGGCTGGAAGCTAGGCCTCCTGTGCTGAACATTTAGCCAAGTTGTGAATGCAAAGGAGAAATTCATGAAGGGAATAAAAAGTGCTGGTCCTGTGAACACATGAATGACAAGGAAGCAAAACAGCCTTACTGCTGATATGGGGAAATTTTAAGTGGTCAAGATAGAAGAGCAAACCAACCACAACATTCCCTTATGCCAAAGCCTAATCCAGGGCAAAGTCCCAACTCTCTTCAATTCTGTGAAGGCTGAGAAAGGTGAGGAAGCTGGGGAAGAAAGCTTGAAGCTAGCAGAGGCTGGTTCATAAGGTCTAAGGCAAGAAGCCATCTCCATAACAGGAAAGCACAAGATGAAGCAGCAAGTGTTAACGTAGAAGCTGCAGCAAGTTATCTGGAAGATCTAGCTAAATAATTATTGAGGGTGGCTACACTAAACAACAGATTTGCAATATAGATAAACAGCCTTGCATTGGAAGAAGATGCCATTAGGACTTTTGTAACTAGAGAGGAGAAGTCAATGCTTGGCATCAGAAGTTGAAAGAACAGACTGACTCTCTTGTTAGGGGCTAATGCAGGTGATGACTTTAAGTTGAAGCCAGTGTTCATTTACCACTCTGAAAACCCTAATGCCTTTAAAAATTATGCTAAATCTACTTTGCCTATACTCTATAAATGGAACAACAAAGTCTGGATGACAGACATCTGTTTACAACATGGTTTACTGAATTTTTTTAGGCCTACTATTGAGACTTATTGCTCAGAAAAAAATTCCACTCAAAATATTACTGCTCATTGACAATCCACATGGTCACCTAAGAGCTCTGATAGAGATGTACAGTAAGATTAATGTTTTCATGCCTGCTAACACAAAATCCATCCTGTGGCCCATGAATCAAAGAGTAATTTGACCAAGTCCTATTATTTAAGAAATATATTTTGTAAGGCTATAGCTGCCATGGATAGTGATTCTTCTGATGAATCTAGGCAAGTAAATTGAAAACTTTTGGAAAGGATTTGGCATTCTAGACGCCATTAAAAACATTCATGATTCATGGAAAGAAGTTAAAATACCAGCATAATAGTAGTTTGGAAGAAGTTGATTCTAATCCTCATGGGTGGGACCATTCTGAGGGGCTTAAGACTTCAATAGAGGAAGTAACTGCTTCTTACGGATGAGCAAAGAAAAATAGTTTCTTCAGATGGAAATCTATTCCAGGTAAAGGTGCTGTGAAGACTGTTGAAGTGGTAACAAAAGATTTAGAATATTACATAACTTAGTTGATAAAGCAGCAGCAGGGTTTGAGAGAACTGACTCCAATTTTGAGAGAAACTCTACTATGGGGAAAGTGCTACCAAGTAGCATCACATGCTACAGAAAAATCTTTCAGGAAAGGAAGAGTCAACAGATGTTGCAAACTTCACTGTTGTCTTATTTTAAGAAATTTCCACAGCCAACCCAACCATCACCACCTGATCGGTCAGCAGCCATCAACATTGAGACAAGACCCTCCACCAGCAAAAAGATTGCACCTTACTGAAAGCCCAGATGATGGTTAGCATGTTTTTAGCAATAAAATGTTTTTAAAGTTTATTTATTTATTTTGAAAGAGAAGGAGAGGAGAGGAAAGGAGAGGAGAGGAGAGGAGAGGAGAGGAGAGGAGAGGAGAGGAGAGGAGAGGAGAGAGGAGGGGAGGGGAGGGGAGGGGAGGGGAGGGGAGGGGAGGGGAGGGGAGGGGAGGGGAGGGACAGAGAGGGAGATGGAGAGAGACAATCCCAAACAGGCTCTATGCTGACAGCGCAGAGTGGGACTTGATCCCAAGAACTGTGAGATCATGACCTGAGCCGAAATCAAGAGTCAGATGCTTAACTGACTGAGCCATCCAAACATCCCAGCAATGAAGTACTTTTAAATTAAGGTATATACAGTGTTTTGTTTTTTTTTAATATAATGCTGTTGCACATTTATGAGACTACAGTGTGAATTTAATATTTATATGCACTAGAAAACCAAAAATTTCACTTGTCTTGCTTTATTGCAATGGTCTGGAACCAAACCAACAGTATCTCTGGGGTATGCATGTACAGAAGCTCCAGAACACTCATCTTTATGCCCTGATCGCAACTAGGATGGAGCCTTGCACATATTTTTAACAAATCATGCTGTTCTTACAGCTAATTCATTTCTGTTGACAAATGACCACCTGTCATTTCTGTAAACCCAACTATATTCTTTAGACAGGTGCTCACTAGATTTCTGAAAACAGCCAGTGTGAGGGAATCCAAAACACAGGTTGTCTAATGTCTGGTTCAGCAGTCACATATGCAAATGAAGATATCAAAAGGTTATATATTATGTACTTACGAAATAAAAATGTGAATATTTTCTGATGCAAGTAAAAATGCATTTTTCTCTGAATATTTTAAGATCTTGGTTGGGCCTATGCTTCTGAGTTCATTTTATTACAGAACTGTTTACAGGTGTAGGTGCAAAAACTTAAACTTTTTAAAATGCAAAAGTAAATGACAGTATATAAAAAAGGGAAGCTGTCAGAAGAAAACAAGCTAAGAGGAAGAAAAAATTAGTGAAAAGGAACTAATATTAGAAAGGGAGCTCAAAAATTCACATATGGGATCTGAATATACAATCTCTACTTGTGGTCAACACTGAATTACTCTATGTTAAAACTGAGTATTAGAACATTTGAAATAATTTAATTGAAACAATAAGTAGTGGAGTTCTGGCCAGAGCAGGAGGCATATCAGCAGATGGGGCAGAAGGATGAAGAGTAGAAAAACCTCTTATAGAAGATTTGGTAAAACTAAACTGGCAGAGACAAAATAAACACACAGGTATAAGAAAGGAGAGACTAGAGTTGCCAACTTTGAATATATCAATTTACTTCTTAATATGGAACTCTGGTTGTGTATAAAGAATAAAATGCAGGGGGGCGCCTGGGTGGCTCAGTTGGTTAAGCATCCTCTGACTTCGGCTCAGGTCATGATCTCACGGCTCGTGAGTTCGAGCCCCGTGTCGGGCTCTGTGCTGATGGCTCAGAGCCTGGAGCCTGTTTCAGATTCTGTGTCTCCCTCTCTCTCTCTGACCCTCCCATGTTCATGCTCTGTCTCTCTTTGTCTTAAAAGTAAATAAATGTTAAAAAATTTTTAAAAAAAGAATAAAATGCATAGAATGAGAAGAAAAAATTGTTGTCACCCCACCTGTCTTTTCTTCTGGTGTCTATTTTCATCAAGTCTAAAACAGACATGGTCTATAAATCCACATGTTCTATCTGCTCTATGTTCAAGTGTCTCTGAAGTAAGGCATAAAGGTTATCCTACCAGACTAAAAAGGCAAAGTGTATGCAAGCTTTTTCGAACGGATGAAAACACTACCAGGCCAACAGCAGCAGGCAAGTCAACAATGACCAGTGTAGCCACTCCTGAATCCAGTTTCTGTCTTGTACTTTCTCTCCAAATGCTCTCCTGGATGATATTTCTCAGTGGCACTAGTGTTTCTTTTTCTTTTCTCAGTGAGAAACTCTAATGTATGGCAATATTTGTTATTTTATTTTTCTAACTCATAAGACATTTTCAAAATGAGTCAATTGACACCGTATTCTATCAAGGAGGAGAATTCTAGTAGGTACTTATTTCTAATTATTAGAATACCGGGTAATGGAGAGAGAGAGAGAGAGAGAGAGCGCGCGCGCGCATGCACGCACGTAAGAGAGAAAACACATTGTGTTAAGTCTCTCCAATTTTTACACCTCAGTTCCAATGAGAGTAGAGAAAAAGGAATGAATTTACACTGATATCTGAATGTGCCACAAATGCCTACCCAATTGTATTATATTCTAAACATATTTACTAAACATCAAAATTAAGTAGTGCTTAGGAAGAAAATGATAAAAAATGGGGGCATCCAGAAGGCAAATCTTCAGGCACTTCAGACATTCTGTCTTTTCTGTTTATGTGGAATCCTAAACAAGTTAGGTTTTAACTATTGTGTTGAGGGTCGTGGGTCCCTAACACCAGTCCTAGATCACTGAGACAGGACTCAGCAGTCATTCTCACAGCTAAGATTTACTACAGTGAAAGGATAATCAAAAGCAAAATCAGCAAAGAAAAAAGGAGCAAGGGGCAAAGTCCAGAAGAAACCAAGCACATATTTCCAAGGGTTCTCCCCCCAAGGAGCCACATAGGATGCACTTAATTTCTCCCGCATTGAATTGTGACAGTACATGTTAAGTGCTGCCTACAAGGGAAGCTCATTTGCAAATCAGTGCTCATGGGTTTTGTTGGGGATTTGTCACATGGGTACCCTCTGCCTAGCATCTATCAATAAATTCCAAATTTCAGACTCCTGGAAGGAAAGCAAGTGTTCACCATAAACTGTATTATTTCCACAAACAATTTATAACAGTGAGCCACTCATCAGTTAGGGAATAGTGGAACATGCCCCAAATCCAAGTTGCTTGATGCCAGCCAGTGGCCAACTTCATAAACAAGCTTTCTAAGGATGGCTATTCAGGCCTGCTGTGTTAACACCTTTCTGCACACTCACCCATCAGTGTTTCAAATCTGTACCCCCACTGCGATCCCATACAAAAACAAATCCTGTAATTTGTGGTTCTAGATGGCCACAAGCTCAGCTCCGATACTTGATCCAGGAATGGGAGAGAGGGAGATGGCTGTCTTTATTTGAGCATAGAAAGGTGTGATTTATTAACTCCCTCTATGGTGTCAAGTTACAATGAGTCCAAAAACATTACTGAAAATTCAGTCTGTACCTAAGGGGAGAAAAATACCTACTTTTGTAAATTGCATAATAATAGATACATGAGATTATGGCTCATAGAAGCCAAGGGACTATGCTAGCTTTACATTCTTTAGATAATATCATTTCAAATGAGTATTTAATATATAAAATATTATTTATTAGAAGATGCAACTAATAGTTCCCCCCAAAAGGCTTCTGATCCAGTAGACCCTGGAAAAGCAACTTTTGGGGGTCCTTTTCAACATTTACTTCCAATAACAAAAATCAATATGGGAATGTTTATAAATCTCTTGGTTTTGATTTTATAATTAAATAGGAGAGAAAGTCTTCATTGTTGTCTGAAACTGACTTGTCAGTTCTTAGTCCACAAATATGACATCCAACTTATTTATAGCAATCAGCTGGAAACATAAAATAATTCAGGAAAAAGAAATCAATGAAGCATTTTGTTTTCAAACCAATCCACCAACTATATGTAAATGTACAAAAAATAAAATTCCTATTTTAAAGTCAACATTTCCTAAAGCTCTACAGCAAGGTAGAAACTGACCTTCAGATCTAACAAAAAGGCTACCCTAAATCTGCATTAAAGAGAGAGATGCAATGTGACTTTGGGTCCAATGAAAAGTAACAACTACCATTCGCTAAGCACTCACTATGTGCCAAGCACTAAGGAAAAAAGTGCTTGACACGCATTACCTCACTTTATTAATCCAGCACAGAGTACACACATGAAGGCTACCGACTACATTGCAGCTCACGTCCAGAGTGAGGGGAACAACTAGGAAATACAAGCACTGTCTTTCTGGTTAGCTTCCTGGTTTTATAATAAAAGCACCCCTGCTGAGTAAGGATATGGCAAAAGAAAAACACATTCCTTCCACTTCACAAGGGCAAGGCAAGTGCAGAAACTCTACAGTCTCTGTGAATAACACCACTAATGAAGACAGAAATCCTTATTTAAGTAAGAAAAAAAAGAGAAAGAAATTAGAGAGTTAAATGGAAGGCAAAATACACCCATATGCATGTATTTCTTCCTTCCCTCAGGATATTAGTCAGAATTCAGTGAAGTGAATTAGCATTTGTCCTGACATGCGTGATCGTGTTCTATAACATGACCTTCCTCCCTCTGTCTACAAAAGGGCCTGATGCTCCCAAGTAGCTAGAAAAGAAACAAGAGACACAGAAACTCCTATGAGTCCTGACTAAGAGTATGCTTCATAAACAACATTCTGGGAGTTTCCAAGCCTTTGTAAGTAATGCTCTCAAGACACAGGTGTTGGATTTGTTTTCTGTGGCTTTAGGGTAAAGCTCTCTGCAATGGGTTTTACTGAAGATGGGGGGGTGGGGGCGGGATTCAAGGCTCTGGGCAAAATGAAACATGGTGGTCTTTGATCACTCCAAGCCAACAAGGAAGAACACACCTATTTGTAAAAGTCCCTGATCCAAGAACATTACCATTCTCCACAGAAACACAGGCAATGCATGGCAGGAGAAGGGGGACTCAGGACCTGGGCCTGAGGCACCCACACACATAGCAACAAAGCAAACAGCATGCAAACAGCAGCTGCACTGGCATTCAGTGAAGACAGAGACTGGTTTTTAGATCCTACAATGGAGAGAACAAAGACATCCCAATTAATCACAAATAAGACAAATGGAGTTGGAGCTTTTGCATGAGCAACAAATAAAAAGAAAAAATCATGGCAAATGCATATAATTTTGGCATATATTTTTCATATACATATATATATAAACCACAGATTACAGACTTCCTATGGCCACAGCTGCCTGTTCCATTATCCATTTCTATGATGGCTTTGAGAAGGAAAATGAAAAGAAATGGGGTAAAACTATTTCCATTATATATATAGCAGACTGTTGCCAGACAAATATTTTCTAGCCTTAAAGAATGTTTTAATATGGATTTCTGGAAAAATTTTTAATCATGTAATAAATATTTTATTAATGTTGATAACATGTATCAAGAGGCCAACTCCAAGTTCTATCATAGAAGTCATAGTTAAAAAGGCAGCAATATAATAGGAGCAATAGCATACAATTGAAGGGGAATTCGGTAAAAGAGCATAAAAGACCATTGATGCTCAGGGGAAAAAGGATAAGTTCTGATTCTAACAATCCTAAAATACCCACTTTGTGGAAGTAAAGGGAGGCAGAATGGAGTAGAAAATCAAATCAAATGAAATGACATCAAAACAAATTAAAATACAATATGGGGTGTGAAGTCACAGACTTGTGCTCCAACACCAAGTCTTTTACTTACTAGCTCTATGACCACTTTGAGCCTCAGTTTCCCAGCTATGAAACAAGGATAGTAATACTTGACTTTTAGGGATATTCTTAGGAGTATTAGTTATTATTAGGATTGAATTAAATGAAGTATAAATACTCAAAAAAAATCTCTTGCTAAATTTCTAGCAACATGGCAGGCACTCAGTAAATGGTTGTTCATATAAATAGAGCTTTAGTGCAAATCCAAGGACTAACTGAAATCTTAACCTTGCATCTAGAAATCTGATTGTACAATGTGATCGACTGAGACTCCATATAAAATAGTAAACAGTAAGTGATAAAGGAGACTTTTAAAGGCAAAGGTTAAAATAAGAAAAAATTCTATCAACAGTCTAATTAATTTGATCAGCTTAAGATTTTCTAGGTTTTAGGTTCTGTGTAAAACATGAAGAAATAAAATTCTTATAATAAAAGGATGAATTTTTGGAATGCTTTTCATGTGAATACCATTCACTGAATTCAATGAGAAGTCTTTTTAAAAATTATCATTTTACTCTTTATTGGTTTGTTGGGTGTTGGCTCTGCATGTGTGTGTAAGCAACAGAACATGTGTGTGCAAAAACTAGGCTTTTATTTATTTATTTATTTTTTAATAAAAGTATGGCAGGAATCTGTTCCTGCTTTTCCAGAAATATGGAATTTCTTTCACAGAAGAGAGAAGCCACTTGAGTGAAGATTTATGATGTGATTAGAGCCAATTATCTCAAAAATGAAGCAATCATATAGGTTATTTTGTAAATATTTTATTAATCCTCTAAGAGCCTCCTAAGTGAGGCCTCACAGATACTTATATTATTAATCTGCTATGTATAATGCTTCAATCCAACGCCTGCATTCCAATGACCCAGCACTAAACAGGGGAGTGTAAGAAGGTTTCAGGTATCATAGGTGCAACTCCCTGTCAAAACACAGAACCCAGTGACGTGGTCCCTCACTAGGGAGAGCCTGCTTTAGTGACTCAAGGAGGTTACAAAGTACAAGAGGCCTTAATGTTGGCTACATGGTTTTATACATCTACTACGTCAGGGGTGCTCAACCTTCTTGGGAATTTAGAAAGGAGTTACTCCTGTTCTAACAACATCTTCCATCTGACACTGGGATGGAAGGCCACTCACTTCTCCTTTGCTTTCCAGTTTACAAATGCTGGTAGTGTTCTCTTCAAGGTAGGTTAAGTAAACAGAATCGTCCTTCTATTTCCTAACAAATAACTTCTTTAATGCCTTTCCTTGATTCCATTTGCATACCTCCAGCTGTAGACATACGGTTACAAGATAAATTCCGAACAGCCTGCCTTTCATCACATGCAGTTCCTATTAACATTTAATGAGTGTCCATCGGCAAGTCTATGGATTGCTTTTCCACTCCCACTCTCTCAGAAACCCTCCTGCTGTCTCTGAGCTAACCTAAGATTTCTTCAATCATGTTCTTTATTTTTTTATAACTCAAAACCATCTCCATTCAGTCAAAGAAAAAAGTTTTCATGCCAGTTGAAACAACATGCCAATATAAATTAAATTGGGCTTTATTATAAGAATAAAGTTATCCATCTTAAAGGGCTCAGGAACAATCTTCTGAGGTTTCTGCTTTCAACTTTTATATTGAGATAGAGGCACCTACACCTATGTCTTCTCTATCTTCTCAAAGTTTGAATTAAATTTTTGCCTTTTAGAGCAAACTGGTGTAAAGTGGGAACCAAGACCCAAGTATTGCACCTCACGTTGGTAACACGAGTCAAAAGACTAAATTTGGAGAAAAGCAAAGAAAAAACCTCACCTAACATCTGATAAAAATCCCACTCAACAGGGGCACCTGGGTGGTTTTGGCTTAGTCGGTTAGGCATCTGACTCTGGATTTCGGCTCAGGTCATGATCTCCTGGTTCATAAGTTCAAGCCCCATGCTGGGCTCTACAATGACAGTGGGGAGACTGCTTGTGATTCTCTCTTTTCCTCTCTCTCTCTGCGCCTCCCCTGCTCACGCTCTCTCCCTCTCAAAATAAATGAATAAACGTAAAAAAAAAATCCCACCCAAGAGAAAGTAGCAACCTCACATATAAAGTGCTTTAATTATACGACAGCTAAAAGCCAATCTGCTGGGGCACCTGGGTGGCTCAGTCGGTTGAGTGTCCGATTTCAGCTCAGTTCATGATCTCACAGTTTGTGAGTTTAAGCCCCGTGTCAGGCTCTGTGCTGACAGCTCAGAGCCTGGAACCTGCTTCAGATTATGTGTCTCCCTCTCTCTCTGCCGTTCCCCTGCTCATGCTCTGCCTCTGTCTCTCAAAAATAAATAAAAATGTTAAAAAAAAAAAGTCAATCTGTCTTCTAGGTACATCATTCCTGCCTCTTTAACGGTGGACATAGGGAAGAGAGAGAGAACACACAACATTGATCTGTGATGGTATTCAAAGAAGTAGCCATTAGCTCCATTACTGCTTGTTCCTGGTTTTCACATTCACCTCCTTTGTTCTCTGTTTTCATCTGTGGTGTTCCAGTTATTTGAGATGTTACCCTTCTCTTGTGCTTCAGATACCAAAAGGGTCCTACCTAAAGTTTCTTCCCTTCCACTCTTGCTTGATTTCCTGGTTTGACTCCCCAGTTTTCTTCTTCTCTTGAACTGACCAAAATCTCCAATTCAGACCTCACGTGTTTCTTTCTTTCTTCATACTACACTGTGGGCCTCCCTCGATTTTCATTTCTGAAAGCAACTTTTTTTTCCCTTTGTCATGAATTCCATTTTGGTTCAGAGACAGGAAGGCTGCTATGAAAGGTGTGCAGTCACACTGATAGAAGTGATTGTGTGCTGAGTAACAGAAAACACAGGTAGCCTTATAGAATGTGAAATAAAGTTAATGCTCAAGAGATTAAACGAAGGTGAATGGGAGGATGTTCTGAGATCATTTTGGGAAGCAGAGAAAAAGGACTATACTAAAAATTTGCCATTGTGAGCATACAAGTGTCTTCTAAATCCCTTGACTGATCTACGCAAATGGAAGGTGTTCTTGGTGCCATTTCAGTGCACGGACAAAATGAGAATTAAATTCCCATTTGTGGCAAATGATGGTTACATATCAACACTGACAGGAGATTATTTCCTAATTCCTCCTCTGAGTACAGAATTCAAAGCTCAAGAAGACAAAGATAAATGGTTTAGAAGTGGGAAGGGGGAATACAGTAGACCCTAATTATACCTAACAAATCTTTGAGACCCTTAAAAAAATACACACACACACACACACACACACACATATATATATGTATTTACTTATTTATTCCCAACCCCCAAAGCTCATGTTCAGCTGATGCATACTAGACTGGTAAGGAATACGGGCCAACATCTGCGCATTTGTTATTATTGTACAGTGTCTGTGCCATTCATGTTATTAAAATTATTTAAATATTATGCCTGTATTCTCAACATATCTACTTTTCCTTTCTCCTATGTATATTTTTGAAAGAAGTCTTTAATTTTTGTCTCTCTCTCTTTTTTTAAATAATTGTATCATTAGATGATATGATGTAATTCTGGCTTTCAAAAAAAAAACAAATCATGTTTTCTTTTTTCTGGAAGTCTTCTGTCAGGATGAGTAATATCTATGCCTCAGCTATGAACTATGTGCTTGGACCTAAATAAATATGAAGGTGGTATCTCTTCTTCTATTTAACCTGCTCAACTCTAACTGAGCCCTCAGGACACTGTCCCCATGATGATTCTAACACATAATTCTAATCATTTCACTCCCTTGTCCCAAATCCTCCAAAGATTCCCCATCATCCAGAGCAGTGGTCAACAGACGAATGATCAGTGATGCAAGAGGAGTACATGACCCCAAAACTGGTATACTTACTTAAAGGAATTATATCAAAACCTTTTAATAACTGGTACAGCTAGGCAATGATCACTCTGAACCAATGCCAGAACCAATCAGAAAAATGCAAGCTATGAAAATAATTATTATGTACTGACTGAATACATGTTCAAACTATTTACATGTACTACCATACTAATATATAATGCCTTAAAATGTTTTTTATACATGGTATGAATGTTATAAGGCAAAATTAAACTAAGAAACATAAACAGAAATTTAACACCATCTCCTTGTTTCTCAATGTCTAATCCATAAGTACCCCAATTAGAAGATGACTGGCATAGAGTTTAAACTCAAAATGTCTTTTTCTGGACAAAGCTCTTTAAGATCTGGCCCCTGGCTGTCTGTCCACGTTTATCTCCTGTGAGTCTTTTTATGCTCCAGCAATACGGACTCACAGATTTTTGGAAAAGGCCATGGCTCCTCACAATTCTACGTGTTAATGGATGCTGTCTTGTTCGCTTGGACAGAGTACTCTGTTCCTGAGAAACTCCTACTGTAATGTTTTTTTTTGGCATCACCTCTCTTGCTACCTAAATCTTTTGTGAAATCTTCCCCGAATGCCCAGGACACAATGAGAAACTCTTTTCCCTATGACTATTGCAGTAATGACAGCTAACATTTTTGAGCACTGACTTTCCACCAAGTATTCTGCTATCTACTATGCACACACCATCTTGAATAACTTCCCCCCAAATCACCATACAGTGGGTAGTATTACTATCTCTAAGCTGAGGCTTAGAAGGGCTAACAATCTTAGCCAAGTGACATAAGTGAAGAAGGTAGGGAAGGTATTTAGGCCCGAGTCTGGCACCAAAGTGTATACTCTTACATCTCTATTTCTCCACACCACCAATACACAGTATTATGTGTAAATGTCGCCTTGCATGACAACAAACCTTTGTTAACAAACCTTGAATATTTTACCTTTATAGTCAAAGCACTTAGTACACAGCAAGCTAATGTAAAATGCTTGCTGAATGTCTATACAGCTAGCTAAAAATCTTGTGTTTTAAAATTATGAGCTATTCAGCCTATGTGCTATGGAATATTACATTATGTGTGTATATTTACGCTATGTGTGCTTTTTATATTTTGAATATTGCTAAGAAACTAGGTAGTGTACATGACCGAACTTTAGCTTACCAGTTGTAAATCTTGCATTCACCTTATAGGAACAAGAAGCTCTAAAAGACAGGATGCTCAAGTTGTATTGATGATTTTATAAGGATAAATTCTAAAGGCCCCAGAAACACTATAGTGCCCTGTGCTGACAGTGGGAAAAAAGCCCAGGACATTATGGGAGTATAATCTCAAGATTTTTCTTATATTTCTTCTTCTCCTCCTCCCACTTCCTGGACAGAAAGAGGGAAGGAGGGAAGAAGAGTAAGATGAGGGGAGAGGGACAGAGAGAGAGGACAGAGGGAGGACAGAGAGAGGAGAGAGGATGAGTGGGAAAGAGAGAGGAAAGAGGGACAGAGGGAGAGAGGTAGGTAGGTAGGTGGGTAAGCTGAGGCAGGGGTGTGTGGAGAGAAAAGGTGGAGACAGCTCAGGAGAGATGCTGCCCTACATTTGTTTGACAAAGAGAGAGAATGATGGAAATGAAGAAAAACTGAAATGGAAGCTTTCTAAACATGTCCTGATTGCTTTACTCTCACCTAGATTCTTGCATATATCTATTCTCTTTCACTCAGCTGTGTCCTCTTTGAGGACAAAAATTCTGGCAAGGACACTTGGTTCGGTCACCTTCCACCTCCTTCCAGACCAGGTCGCCCATTCCCTCAGTCCTAAACCAGTCTCCAGCCTGCAAACATAGTGAGATTTCTGCAATGCAAGTATGATCCATATCTTATATTTTTTATTTATTTAATTTTAAAATTGTATTTAAACTAAATTTTAGTTAGTTAATATACTGTGCAATATTGGCTTTGGGAGAATTCAGTGATTCATCTCTTACATACAATACCCAGGGTTCATCACAAGTGCCCTACTTAGTACCTGTCACCCATCTAGCCCATCTCCCATCCATCTCCCTCAGTCAACCCATAGTTTGTTCTCTTTCATTAAGAGTCTCTTGTGGTTTGTTTCCTCTCCTTTCCCCATATATTCGTCTGTTTTGTTTCTTAAATTCCACACATGACTGAAATCATCTTATGGTTCTTCTTAAGTCTCTGGAAGGTAAAGACTATGTTTTATCAAGCTTTAAAATTTCCAGGAGGCACTCCATACAACCCAGCCTTTGGAGGCTCTGCTACGTATTAAGTGAAAGGTCAATGTGGGAAATCATGAGAAGGTACAACTTAGGAAAGGGGATAAAATATAAAATATAAAATATAAAAATAAAACTTTATATAAAATATAAAAAAAATAAAAAAAATATATAAAAATATAAAATATAAAATAGACATTCAGTTTTAGTTACATTGATATGGATTTACTGATAATACCATTAGGCATCAAAAGTCAGTGGGCATTTTAAAATGTGGAATTGTGTTATATAAGGAAGGTGGAAGCTTGGGAATCAGATATAGGTCATCTACCCAAATGTGGCAGCTGTAGCTACGGAAGATTTTCAAGGCAGATCTCATCAGAAAGGAGACGACAGGGTTGGGAGGCCAGGCATCTAGGAGACCACCTTGGAGCTAGGCACAATACTACAATGGACAAGTTAGATGGCTCCTACCCTTTCCTATGAGTGCTTCCAATGTGTATCCAGACAGAATGGCACTTGTCACCGAGAACACTGTATTTCTGCAGAAGAGGGAAGCCATCTTGGCAGCATGATGTGATGGAATGCCAGGGACGATGAGTCAGAAAAATTCAGATTTTCACAAAAGAGCATGTTTCATATTTTTCATTTTCAGAAGGGTGCCCTAGCTTTTTCCCTTAGGCATAAACCTGAAAGTGCTCTAAAAAGGTAAGACTGCAACATATGTGTGTAAGGTAGCACTTACGAATTCCTTTAAGGAGCTGAAGTTAACTCTTCTGAATTAAAAGGCTAAGTGGAAGTATATTTTATCGTATAAAAATAAAAAGGCAACTATCTAGAGTTGATCCTAGTTTAATCACTGTCAAAGCAAACTTGGGCAGTCACTTTACCTCTCCTTGCCCCAATTTAAAGTGATTTAAATTTCATTCCTGACTATCTCATTAGGGTATTATGATGATTAAGTACTTAAAATGTCTTAAGATCCAGTGAGTAATGTCTTAACATTTGGGGGAGCAGTCATGTGATATTACAGTTTGTCTGAATAACTCCAAAAGCTGTGTGATGTTTCTCCAAATTCCCTGGGTCTTTGATACCAAAGATAAACAGACAACATATCCAACACTTGACCACGTAGCATTTGCTTTCAAGTTCTAAGAGAACTGTACTATGTAACTGCTCAAACAGAGTGCACTGTGATCAGCTGTGAAATTTAAGCTTACCCTTGATGACCCATCTTGAATAAAAGTTAGGATTATGCATCCTAACTTATGAGAACCTCTTAAGAAAAAATAAACTCCACATACACATTATTATATGTTGCTTTCTTAAATGTCACTCATATCACTTAAATACCACTGAAATATAGCAGAAAGAGGAACATTAACATGAAAACAGGAGAAGACAATGAGGGCCTGAATTGAGTTCTGGGGACAGAGAGGGAGGGATGGGTTCAAGGGCTATTTAGAAGACTAAAGCATCAGTATTTACTCAGAACACTGAAGCAACTTTTTTGGGCAGTACATGGCAAGTGGATAGAGGAGGTAAGAAAGAAGAAAGCATATAAGACGTACATATACTGGTTAAGTGAAGGTTTGGCGAGGAAGATAAGTCATCAAGTCACATACATATTGAGAACAAAGCACTTCTGTAATACTACCGTTTTGAAAATCCCCTTATCATCTTCCCATGGTTATTTTCATATAGTATAATAACAGAAAAACTGAGTTTTAGTTACACTTGAAAATTTCAGTGAAAAATTTTGAATCATTTGAATGTTTAAAAATACTCAAGATTGTTCTACTCAAAGAAGAAATATTTACATACCATATTAATTCTAGTCTCCTAGTCACTAAGAACACCCATGATGAAACCACACGGTAAGCTTATCTTGGGAGCACAAAGCACTCCACGAAACTGGACCTGAAATGGCATTAAAGCAAATGAACCTCAACCAGAGTGCTCTGTTCAAGCTTCAACAGAGCAATAGAACTATACAGGGCTGGACAGTTAGAAAATGCCATGCCATTTGTGAACAGAACAAAGAAAGGAAATAGTAAAAGGCCTTTATCCCTCTAGGAATATATTGTGCTATACAATATATATATGCTATATAGAGGTGTGTGTGTGTGTGTATATATATATATATATATATACACACACACACACACACCCCTCTAGGTATATATAGATAATCTATTAAATTTATGAAGATAAGGGCATTGGGTTACATTCTTCAAAGACAATGTTAGGTAGGGTTAACATGCCTATACTAACAAAAGAACATCACTGCACATATAGCATTGTGAACACATCTGTGTTCACACACACACGTTCTACACATGCCTCTCAGACTGAACATGGCAATGCTCTAAAAAATATGTCAAAAGTTATTTCAGAACTCACAGTATGTTGCTATGGTGCATGCTGCTGCAAAGAAAAAGCTAATGGGCTCTCTACTTAATGTGATTAGAGCCATTATTGACATAATGCCAGGAAGATGCAAAACCATTAGCATTACACTACAGCTCACTTTAGTATCCACTCAGATTTAGTATTTGATCCACAATTTTAATTTTGTTCTGCTCTATTCAGAGCTGCATTACACAAAATGCATAATTAAAAGCTGCTGTGATTCTCTCTACTTCTCAAATTAAAAACATAGCAAACATTTGTAGTTCTAATCCACTAGAAATTAATAAATCAAATAGTGTCTTTTATCCTCTTTCCTCCACGCAATTCAGATTGCAGGTTGGGAATACATTTGCCTGCAACAGAGTATGCTGCAGACAGAGTGGCTGCTCAAAGGAAAGCGAAGTCCCCTAACTGCCTACTGCAAAGGCAAGTGAGAACCTGGAGGGCCTAGAAGCACTGTTAGACTTATAATTCCAAGCGTTAAGCCGGAAGGGTTTTCTGCAAAGAAAAATTTTAATCAATTTACCATAAATCCTTTTGATGCATTTTCCTTCATTAGCTCACTTTGTCAAGCATACACATGCTCCTAATTTAATTTAATCAAATTCGCCATGTCTTTCTGTCAATAGTGAAGCAGTGCCCATGTCCAAAAGATCTCCTATCAACTCCCTACCAGGGGCACCCTGGAGGAGAAGACAATGAGCAACAGGAGTTTTACTTTATCCACCATGAAAAGCTCAGAGGGCTTCCCTCGAAAGGTCTGCCATTAAGAGGTGAGACCCTGATGTGACTGTTCGTTCTATTGCTTCTAGACACCCTTATCAGATACCTGAAATAATAGAGGATTACGATTCATTACAACAAAAACAGCATATCCTCCCTCTCTTGTGGTGATGATCGGAGGAAATATTCTGGAAGGACCACAAAATAAAGCAGCAGAGCAGAGAAGGAAGCGTGTGTTCCAGGCAGGCCCCGATGCTGCTCTGGAGTCTCTCTACTACATGCCAGGGATGCTCCAGTTAGGTGTCCACTGCTAGTTCTTTTAGAAGGCCACGCATTTTCCTGCCTGTAACCCCCTACCATTGCCCACTTCCCTCAAGAAGTGCAACTCATCCTTCAGATCTCTGCTCAAAATTCACTTTACCAAGGCAACAATTCCAGAAGTCCCCTAGATTCCTTTTTAAAGCCCTCTGTGTGCATGTGTGTGTTTTTAAAGAATCTATGACAATTTACATGTATATGCTTATATAATCAGTTCCATAAGGGCAGGAATCACATCTGCCTTGTTCACCATTTTAACTTCTAGAATCTAGCAGCTCTGCCTGGCACAAGTAGGAATTCAGTAAGTATTTGTCAAATGGCTAAATGCTGAATTCACCTACCACTGTCTCCTGATTTTCTGCCTACACATACTAAGTTCTGGTCATTTTCTGAGCTCTTTCATGTTACAAGGTGATTGTTCCTGAAATCATATTTTAATGTTTTCTTTTTTTTTCCCAACGTTTATTTATTTTTGGGACAGAGAGAGACAGAGCATGAACGGGGGAGGGGCAGAGAGAGAGGGAGACACAGAATCGGAAACAGACCCCAGGCTCCGAGCCATCAGCCCAGAGCCGGACGCGGGGCTCGAACCACGGACCGCGAGATCGTGACCTGGCTGTAGTCGGACGCTTAACCGACTGCGCCACCCAGGAGCCCCTGAAATCATATTTTAAATAAGTATAAGGGTGCAAAGGTTTTAAAATGCACAAAAACTTTACAATTTGTTAGTTTTACATGTGTTTGTGGTGGGAAAAGAAAAGAGTGAAACCACTGGAAGTAATGTAGGATGCAGAAGAAAGATAAAGTAGCAGGGTCTGCCATATTCCACTGGAAGTGGCATAGAAGCGTGTTGCCCCCATATTGTCCACAGGGACAGAGTAGTAAAAGGCAGAGGCAAAACAGAGAAAGATCACCCCTTGAAGAATGGTCAAAGTACCATTCTGACTACCTTTAGTTTCTAGGATTTGCTCCTAGAGACAAACATTTCCTGATAAAAAATGTGACAAGGAAACAATAATCAATAAATAACAAAAAAAACCAACTCTCCTTAATTTTCTTAACAAACCAAGACTTTACAACTTGTAAGCAGCAGCTAAGAGTATCGTCTCACTACCACAGTCATTTGTTTAAAAATGGCAAACTTAAACATTTTTCCAAAAGGAGAGGGCTATTCTTATATTATTCTCTTGATCTGTTACATAAGCATCTTATCTTTAAATTTTTAGTTGTTTGTGCTTTCCTCCTCAACACAAAGAAACAAAAATTTTGCATTATTTGCTTGTAGTTCCAAATATACTTGAAAAACTAAAGCCTTCACTGGAAGATATTTAATATATCTAGACTATTTCCTAATAACCCTAAAACAATGAACTTTATAAAATATGGATGGGGAAAAGATAAATATTATATAATTATATTTTCATTTCGGCTTTAACATTATGGAATTACTTTTTTAAATCAAAAAATGAATATATCTATTTCTTTGTATCAGAATCCTGATTTAAGATATACTGTCCCTTGAGTGCTTCCAAAAAGACAGATATCCCCAGAGTAGACTTGAAAAGAAACTTCCCTTAGCTTCTACTCTACAACTGACTCCCAGAACAAAGAGGACACTCTACTTTTGGGGAGGTACCTGGCCCCCTATTTGAACTTCTCAGCATGTCTTTCTGTAGGTGCTCAGGAAGTATCGTTCTCTTTAGAAAAAGGTTTGGGCGGGCCCCTGTGTCCTGCCATATCCTGCAAATAGATGACAGGAGAAGTCAGGCAGAAAAGAACCCAGCTGCATCTGGCTCATTATATTATGAGGCAGCTCATTTCATTGTTTCATGGCTCTAACTCTGTACTTCCTTCCTTCCACTGATCTGAAACCTGCCTTCTTATAACTTTCAGTCCTCTGAGGCATTAACACAATCAGTCCGCTTTCTGGTCCACGTGGAAGCCCTTACAGATGGGGAGGAGATTCCACTCTGGCAGGCTTTTCTCCAGACCCAACACTGTGTCTCCAACTGATCCCTCACCCAAGGTTTGTCCGCAGATCCTTCACCACCTTAGTCACTGATGGTCACACTTCCAATTGCTCAGTACTCTTCCATACAATCTGATACCCAGAACTAAATAGCAAAATTCTAGATTGGTCTGAGTGGGAGAGAGAAGAAAGGGATACTTTACAACAATCATTACTCTATAATTAATAAGAAAACGCATTTTATCTTAAAAAGACACATGCCAAAAAAAAATCCAGAAAAGTTAATTTTCAACTTAACACTTATTCCCTACAGTTACAAAATGTTGTCTTTTTCTTGGTGGCATCCACAACCTAATTTCTAATCTTATTCTTCGATGAACAGTGTTAGCATAACAGAATATTCATCCTAAAAACATCTTTTAACACAAATTACAAGATGAAAGGACTCTTAGAAGTAATAACTACAGATCATCTAATGTACCGATGTTTATTAGCCTCAGAAAATGTGAGCTCTATGTTAACCATATAACTCCTGGCAAACTCTGCTAGGTCATGAAGAAAAGTCATTGTGTAAGAGTGTCATTAACTTGAAGTAACCACTTTATTGTTCCCTGCCTTCTCGGCTCTCTTTCAAAGATCGTCCGGCTCCGACTAAAGAAAGGAAGCATGATAGTGATATTAAGAAGATTACTAAAATGCAAATGAGAATTCAATTCACAAAAAAAAAAACCAAAAGGACTCAAAAAATTCAAAGTTGGTGGTAAGAAAATACACAAGTGAGACTGAAATGGGATTTCTGAGAGTGTCTTTCTATGTGTATTCCACACCACTATGACTGCCATCTATCATGCCAGAGACACAAAGTCTGGGAAAGGTTTTCAACCTCTAGAGGAGTGGGAGGCAATGTTAATAAGTCTCCTCCATCAATATTTCATTATTAAAATTTTCAAATATACACAAAAGTTGAAAGAACTTTTACAGTGAGCATCCATGTAACTACCATCTAAATTCTACAATTGTCATTTTATTATATTTGCTTGTAAGGGTCTTTTTTATGTATTATTGATCAGCATGAGACAACAGGCATATAATTTACAATTTCAAGGGAAAAAATTCCTGATATCACCAAGTCAGCACTCATTTTTAAAGTACAGATATAAACATTTCAAGTGCTTAATTTAGACTAATATAATCTTACTTGCATTTGAGTTCTAAATTCTTTCTTTATGCATTCTGGGAAGAATATCTGCTAGGTTATTTATCTGTTTATTTTAACAGCTCAGCACAAAGATACTAAAATGTTATCTGTAATAGCTTAACCTTTGGAAGAATACTTACTTACCTTTGACAGTCTCCAAATGTTTCTGAAAATTTGAAAATGACTTGCAAGCCTCATATACTGGTTTAAGTTATTATCACAATAACAGCCACAAAATAATCATAGCGGCTAATTCTCATACAGTATTTACTATATGGCATGTACCAGTCTAAGTGCTTTGCATATTTTAGCTCACTCAACACACAAAGTATTTTCATAAAATAGGTACTATTAATATTCTTACCACCCGGTGTCTGGGTGGTTCAGTTAGTTGGTTAAGCATCCAACTCTTGACCTCAGCTCAGGTAATGATCTCACAGTTTGTGGGATTGAGCACCACATTGGGCTCTGCGCTGACAGTGTGGAGCCTGCTTGGGAGTTTCTCTCTGATCCACCCCCCCCCCCATTCTCTGCCCCTCTCCCGCTCACACTCTTCCCCCCCTCCTCTCAAAATAAAGAAATAGAATTTAGAAAACAAATCCTCACCATCATTTTAAAGCTATGAAACACGAGGCACAAAGAATTGTACAGTGGTCATAAGTAGCAGAGTTGGGATTCAATCTTCAGCAACCTTCAAAGCTGACTTTTCCACCAACCAATACATTGTACTGTCTCTCTAGCAAACAAAAAGAACTCTGTGCCTGAAGGAAATCTACTGTTACATCTTTACCATCACTGATGTTACTGCAAACTTATTAACTAATTTGGGAAATTGAACCAATGCCCAATTTTAATAATCTTTTTAAAAATCAACAGATCATTTGTTTTTAAGTAAAAAACACATGTATAAGGTACCTTATGGTTATAATATATTCAGAACAGAAAATACATATGAATGAATATGGAATCAATGCCTGTACACATAGTTCAACTTACAAAGATGTGTGATCTTCAACATATTAGTTAACTTCTTTGAACCTGTATCCTCATGGACAAAATGGAGGTAATAATATAATAGTAATACCAACTTCATGGGATCATTATGAGAATTATATAAGATAATCAAAGTTTCAAAGTGCCTTTGATACAATACTATAAGCACTCGGTAAAAAACAGAAAAAAACTTTGTACTGTATGCAGTGCACTGTAGGCACCAACTGTTGTCAATAACGATAATAATATAAAATCAATGTATATCAGTACAAATTACTATTTACTAGTACCATGAAGGGATCCATAATTTTGTTTTAATGTTGCCACAAGCATAGTTTTAATCTGGGCAAACACAGCCTTCCAGGAGATGGCATCATAAAGGGTATTTCTGATTAATTCAAGATGACCAAATAGCACTATAGATTTAGTAGCATCATTTAACTTATAAACAAATCAAATTGGTATCAGCACAAGGTTCCTGGTGGCTATTAAATCAACCCAATAGTGTTGGTAAACATTTAAAAATTAAATGTTCAGCTTGGGGCACCTGGATGGCTCAGTCAGTTAAGTGTCCAACTTTGGTCTGGGTCATGATCTCATGGTTTGTGAGTTGAAGCCCTGCATCAGGCTCTGGGCTGACAGCTCAGAACCTGGAGCCTGCTTCAGATTCTGTGTCTCCCTGTCTCTCTGCCCCTCCCCTGCTCACATTCTCTCTCTTTCAAAAATAAATAATTTTTTTAAAAAATTTAAAAATTAAATATTCAGCTAAAGAAACTCAAACTAAAAGGAGAAAAAAAATCTCTTAAACTGAAGGACACAAAAACAAATGATGGTATCAATTTTAATAGTTTAAATTTTAAGTTGGCATTGAGGAAGGGGACTGTAAAAACTTCCACTAACTCTCAGTTTTTGGAAGGACGATGAGACATGAAATCCCTCTGGTTTCCAACTCATGGTCTGCGGATAATTTATGTAACTTACTTCTTTTCTGATCCTAATGTTATCAGGCAAAACCAGATCCCAAGAATCAAGAAAAGACTCCCTCCTCTCTGTGTTTCCAATTTAAATGAACAAATTCAGAGAAGTCAAGCACTACTGGGTTTTTACCCAGGGCACTTGGGGCTAGACTGAGTCTCAAAGAACAGTGGTGGAGTCATGGGACCCCTTACTTGGCTTTAAGTGAAAAGTCACACAAAGGTCCAGTGGCTTCCCTTGGCTGGCCCATCAGTTCACTCAGGTGTTACTAAGATCCCAACAATCCAAATGACTGGGCCATTTAGTCTTTGCAGGTACAAATGGCAATTTGCTGTACATTTTCAATTACACATATATTTTTTCTCCACCATGCCTAACAGTATGTAAAACAAAAGTGTCATTTTGTACATACAAAGGCACTTTTCAGGGCTCAGTGGCACTCAACACCATGCACTTTCAAAGGACTGATGATGGCGTGATGGGAATGGGACAGGAAAGGGACATCTGTGTTTTCCCCTGTTAAGAGCATAATGCAAGTTTCCTGCTAAAAAGAAAGAAAGAGAAAAAAAAGAGGATATTCTCAACCACCTTGAGCCACTGAAAAAGACACATGCTGCTGAAGCCAAGAGAGACTTTTATCCGGACATAAGCAACTGAACATATTTCACTTCCTTAGGCCATACTACTCCCTTCTGTACATTTCCATTATTTCACTGCTCTCAAATTACATGTATCTGTGTGGTTTCCTCAGATACGAGATTCCACTACTATAAAGTTATGTGTTTTGGCTGCAAGCAGCAATCTAGTTCCTACCCAGATGCTTAACGAGACTGTATTTGCCTTCCTAAAATTTCAGTAAAACATATTTAACAATAGTTAGTGACAGTTACATGGTATATACAGTATATGCAATGAAATATGGAGCCATAAATCCCCAGAGATGAAAATATAGACTTCATATCCATAGCAGGTATAGCAAAGTCTATTGCTGTTGTAGGGTCAAGAGCTTTAACAAATGTCTGCTTGAACCCAGATTCCAGCAAATACATATGCACGTATGTATGCATATTTTGAGGTATACTTATTTCTACAGCAAAAAAAGAAGAGTGGGATAAAAGGCAAGCTGCCCTTGTATAAAATTTCTTATAGAATAGTCTCTGAACAAAATGACTTGAAAGCTAACCATGAAACACCACTGACTTTCAGACTTCTAAGTATCCATCTTTAAGCACAGCCCTATCCTAAAGCTTATCTCTGACCCATCCACATGAACTACTATGTCAACTTCCCTGTACACAGTAGGTGCTTAATACACAGTGGGTGCTGTTCACAGTGAATGATAAAGATAACAGAAAAAGAAAAATACACCTGAAACTCCAAATCCCCTTCTGACAATCCTTGCATCCCTCCTGGCTCTCACGGGAGAAAGGGGTTGTGACTGACTTAAAATGACACCAAGTTTTCTTCTGCCTTTGCATCATGTACCTTTTACACTTAGCCACCTCCTACAGACTCCTAACTCTTCTTCTTGTTAAACTTTGAACAATATATGCCATTTTACACCTCAGAGCTCAGAAAAGGCAGCACAGTAGCTGGTGTATGGATGTGACAGAATGTTTTTATTCCACCCATGAAAAAAGGCTCCCTGTTTTTGACACACTGGAAAATGTACAGCCAGAGAGTGCTTGAGGCGAAGATGCCACCCTAGCCTTACATCTGTCTGCTTTCATTTGTCTACAACTGTGCTTATAGATAAAACAAGCTTTCCAGATGTCATCACAAGCAGGGCTCATATGCTGATTTCACGGAGACACCATTGTTGGCTGCCAGCATAACAGAGTTGTAAAACTAAAATATTTAAACTCTGAGCTACTCAACACAACTTTGAATGTCACACAGGATCTTATTTCAGGATTAATTAATGTACACCCCAATAAAATAATCATGTGTTAAAAACAGAGCTGTCTGGTGTGCAAGTGGATCTAATTTTCCTCTTTCCAACTGTTCCAGTGGCATACAACTGCATCATGAAGCCATTTCCAAAAGAGGGCACTTATTCCTATCAAGCCCTTAAATATTTCAAGTACTATGTCCCAAGGATCTATATGTTCTCGTGTTCTATAAAAGACATGATGAGGGGCGCCTGGGTGGCGCAGTCGGTTAAGCGTCCGACTTCAGCCAGGTCACGATCTCGCGGTCCGTGAGTTCGAGCCCCGCGTCAGGCTCTGGGCTGATGGCTCAGAGCCTGGAGCCTGTTTCCGATTCTGTGTCTCCCTCTCTCTCTGCCCCTCCCCCGTTCATGCTCTGTCTCTCTCTGTCCCAAAAATAAATAAACGTTGAAAAAAAAATTAAAAAAAAAAAAGACATGATGAACCTAAGACAAACAAAAGCAACAGGCCAGTCACAGACTATAAAGATATTTCCACTGAGAGAGGGAAAGGCCAATGACAAGTGATGGGGGGATTACTAAGAGGCAATGTTACACGTACCCGTATG
The DNA here is from genome assembly GCF_016509475.1 of Prionailurus bengalensis. Classification (NCBI taxonomy): domain Eukaryota; kingdom Metazoa; phylum Chordata; class Mammalia; order Carnivora; family Felidae; genus Prionailurus; species Prionailurus bengalensis. Next base: position 41,433,398 of record NC_057359.1, read on the forward strand.
TGAAGCTTGGCTTTAGGCAACGTGGTATCAGGGAGCTTGAATATTTGTTAGAGAACACAATATCCCTGTCGTTATAATTACAACTCCGATATAAAAGAGGACTACAGTGGTTTCATAACGTCCCTTAACAAAGAAGAACTCATTGCTTGTGAGCTTCCTGAAAAATTCCTTAAACACACACACACACACACACACACACACACACACACACAGTATTTCTGATTTCCTTTTTTTCTGAACTTACATAACAATTTCGTTGTCACTGAGAAGAGTTCTCGGGAGCTCAGCTTTGGTCTAAATGACCAATCTTAATAACATGTAATATAAGTGCTCTGAGCTGTATTAGAAAAAGAAGCTGATTCACACAGCTGGATAGGCAAGATCTATATGTATCTCCCTTGAACTTGGGCTTTCCTCCTGATCTAGTAAATCTTTTCTAGCCCAGTTTGCATGTTTGTAAACTTGGGTCAGGAACGTTCATTACGCATCTGTTATTAAAAAAAAACCTTGTTTGTGGGCCATTCTGGATTCAGAAGCTAAATTCATCTCAAAGCCACAAGCCTTTTGCAGTTTCTGCTTAATCTGACAAGAAATCAACTTTATATTAACCCAATCAGGGCATCATACTGGGTCTGTCAGGGCTGGTCCTCCACTTCAGTGGGCTCATCTCAGGTGGCTGGAGCTTACCGCAACAGACAAACAAACAAACAACCATGGTTCTATTCAATGCATAACTTTACTCCACCCCCTACTCCCACAAAACAGAACAAAGCAGTTCTTTGTGATAGCTTTCCAGGGAGACCATTAACCGAGAGGAGAAAGAAGTCCATTACTTTGTTTTCCCACCATCCTGAATGTTCCTGTCTTCTCTGGAGCTGATCTCGTTCAAACCCTCTGAAAATAAATCACCCCAAAGCACTCAAGATTTCCCTAAAGACCACAGCAGGCTTCCTGCTCTGTGTGTTCCCACTCCTGTGCTGGGAGGCTAATGTGTTTTAGGGATGTTTGTTTTAATGCAAAGAACTTTACTAAAGTCAAAACAACCTGTCATGGCGATCCATCTACTTTGGATGATTCTGGCCTCTTCCACTCCTATTTCAGCCTGAGAGGAGGAGACTAGTGCAAAAAATGAAGACCTGAGTGTTAAATTTCAGTCTTTTTAAGTGTTGGGACAGCAATCATACTTTCTGAGTTAAGAATGATAGTATAATCCCTGGCTTTGTAGGACTCCATGTTCCTCCTTCATTTGAGCCTGGAGTAAATTTCTAGCTTCGGAAAGGAATAATCCCTGCTGAAGTCCAGCTGCACTTAATTCCCCCACACTAAAACCAATATATACCTATGCTATTATCCTTCCAGTACCACAGGTGAACAGTGTCATGTGAAAGAGTCTCTTCATAAAATTATTTTGAGCAATGCTAACTTAATCAAACCCTAACGATCACCTTTTTGGCAAAAGTACATTCCCACAAACATTTAATGATACATCACACTCAAATATTTGAGCTAAAATTCATTTTCTGTTCTTTAAAGCTCACTTTTAGGTTTCTAGGGAGAGTGAAAATTATTAAACAGTAGCAATCTGAGAGATTCACATGACGTCTTTCATCTCATCTTTGCTTTTTAAATCCACTGGGGAATCCAGAAGTGACACCTTCCAGACTCCCCCTTTACAGATGAGGAGAGAGATGGGCAAGCCGGTTACCTGTTTGCCTAAGAGCACGGAGGTGAGCCTGGAGAGGAGCTGGAAGTGCACTAGTTTACTTGAAGATCAGCTGAAGCACAGTGTTGAGGTCAATTGTCCTCTCCTGGCTACAGACCAGAGGACATAATAACAGCAATAAGTCTGTTAGCCAGGACAGAGCCTGTTCTCAATGCTGAAACCTAACAGGTTACTCTCAGGTCCCTATTTGAATACAATTGCATTAAAAAATAACCCAATTTAACAATTCAGAAGTTCTGATATATGTTTTATAAAAATGTATGAGAGACCTAAAAGCCATGGAGAGCCATAACTTTGAGCTGCCTCATTTGTTTCTCTTTTATTACAGTCCTGCACGGTGGGCACAAGCCTTTCACTGAAAAGAGAACATTAAATCTTTATTCTAAACTGTTTTAGCAGAACGATATTAATAGTTGAATATTATTTTGTCTGACTGATAAAATACCATTCAAATAAGACCAAAGAGAGCACTGAACCCCAGCTAACTCCTGTGAGGAAAAAGTGACGAGCTATCTTCAGAAATAATAATTTCTTGTCACTCTTTAACATTTCTACTGCTGTATAAGCCCAAAAGCCGAATAGCTGGAGTGAAGGTGGCTTTCAAAAATACACATTTCTATGGGTTCTCCTTAGTAGGGAAAATAGCTGTATGAACTATTCTTTCTCCTCCTTGTATATCTGTTTGGTCTTTAATAATACAGAATCAGTAAGGAATCAACATGGACTCATGAGCAAACCATGAGGAAACCACTTTGTTTCCATGGATATTTTACCAGAGATGGAGAAACAGGACAAATTTCAAGTTTAGAGGAGAGAATTCAACATTGGAAAATATATAGACACTAGTGTGATTCAATTCAGCAAAAACCCCAATACTACTATTTATGGCTCTTTCTTGGCGCCATCTTTCTACTACAAACTACGTATCTCACTTGGAACAAAAAGGCACCCTTTCTTTTTACTTCAATTTCTGTGTCATTACAAACAATTTCAGTAAGGGGTTATCCCAAAACCATACAAGTGGCTTTTTCTTTGAAAGGTTTCTAATTTCTATACAATTCACATATATCTTGATGTTCTAAATAACATAAAAAATAAAATACTAACAACACCTAAGTTAGGAAGCCTGTTCCCTGCTCAAGACACCTCTTTTTAAATAATTAAATGACAACAGGATAAGTAGGCAAAAAGGGTTTATATAGCACTAACATGCCAACACTTAAACTAACTGAAAAATTACATTGAACCTCATTTGAACTCACATCAATAAATTAAACAACTTTGTGGAAGTATTTCCACATGAAAGCTATTGAGTCAAATGTTTTCGTAGGAAACAAAAAAAATTTTTAATTGGCAAATGAATGGTTATATGTGGAGATATTTTCGTTCACTGAAATATCTGATTCAGGGCTTAGCCTGCAAATACGAAGATTTAGTGTGCTGTCTTAGATACTGTATTGATTCTAAGTTCCCATTTTTAAAAAAAATGCTGTAGTGGAAGCGTTTCTGAAATATTTGAATCTTAATCCCTATTATTCCGTTAGCCTTACTCACTAGCCAATCAAGGAGCAAAGATTAAAGTCAAACTAGCTCAAAACCAAAAACAATTTTAAAAGATAATGTCCTAAAAAAAAAAGATAATATCCTGAACACAGATTAAAGCCTTCATTTTTTACAAAAAAAGGAAAATACTGATTGGTGGGTCCCATCAAAATTATAAACAAAAAATTTTAGGAATGACAAAACCATCTAAATTATGTTTTAGTCAGTACTAATTACCCTATCTTTCAAAATGTTTATTTATCAAGCCCATTCAGTATAAAACTTTATACAAAAATAAAATTTTAACATGAGTTTTCTAAGCCAGCATGTCAAATAGAAATATTTGACCCAAAGAAGTAATTTTAAATTTCCAAGTAACAAGAAAAATGTGAAAAGAGGTAAAATTAGCTTTAATTTTAATAATATATTTTACTTAACCAACATGTCCAAAATATTATCTGTTCAACATATAATATAAAAATTCTTAGTATTTTACAATTGTTTTTTGTACTAAATCTTTAAAATCTGTTAAGTATTTTACCTTTACCACATATCTCAGTTTGGTATGGATACTGGAAATGTGGGTATGCAACTAAAGAAATCTTTTAAAAATTTTAAGTTTAATGGATATGTGGTTAGTGATTACTGTATTAGACAGCATAAGTCTGTAGTGTAATAATCTTAATTCACCTTGCATTGAGATATTATGTTTTAGCATACAGCAAAATCCTGCAACTAGATAAATCTTTTAAAAGGCAAAATATAAAGCATCAATCATTGCTGGTCTGAGGGTAGGAGGGCTGAGTTGAAATGTTGTATATGCAAATATGATCCATGGTTTACATAAATGTGTTTCTGACATTTTTCATTTTCCATGCACATGTGTGGTGATGTGTGATTTAGCATCCTAAGGAGAAAAACACATCACCCATCTTCAAAGGCTCTTGGCTGATATTTTATGTTACCCGCCTTTCTCCTCCCCAAAGGCTAACTCCATGGCAGGTTTGAAGTGCTTTCAAAAGGAAACATTCTTGAGTGATTTGAGTGTTACAGAAGGGGAGGGGGGGCTGAAAAGTTTCTTACCCTCTAAAAACTCAGATCCTTCCATATGTTCAGGTGACTCCAAGGAATGTTAACAGAACTTGAAGAGACAGAACTTAGTGCTCAAAACGCCTATGCTGGAGTAAGAGCCCTGATGAATTATGTGAACTGGATCAAATTATTAAAAGTTTCCTAATGCCTACTTGAGTAACAATACTGTTTATCTCTCCCTTGAAAAACATATTTTGTAAGAAAATAAACATCTTTCTATTCTTCTGATGATCCCCATATTCAAATGTTTAATTTAATATCTAATTCCAGTATCACCAAGTCAGAAACCCTCCTCCCTGTTATCAGAGTGAAATTTCATCTTCCTCTAAAAGCCCATCTAAATAGAATTCACATCTTTATTGGAACAAAAGTTTAGCATCTATGTACTTCATATTATGTGTGTGTGTGTGTGTGTGTGTGTGTATGTGTGTGTGTATGTAAGGACATTTTGTTGTTGTTGTTGTTACATTCTAAGCACCTATTGGGCAGGGACAATGGCCTAGTCACTCTTATTCTCCTTAGTCAGGTGGTCAGTACAGGTGTGCTAGATAGAAAGCGCTCTGGGCTCTGTGAAAAAGATACAAAGAAGAGAGGGTCCCTACTCTGAAAGGACTTATTCTCTAGTTGAGTTAAACACAACTAGACAACTATCAATAAAATGCAGTATGCCCAATTTAGTGTCAGAATAGGCAATTTCTAACTTGCTGGTACTGAATTCCTTGTAAGAAAGAGTTGACAGGGATCTTTAAGAATTTGAATAAGCCGAATACAAGAGCTAAGATCCTACTGGCCAGATGGTTCAAAATGAGCAGAGGCAAGGAGATGGAGTACAAGTCTGGCGAACAGAGCAATGGGCTGTCATGTGGCTGTCATGGCCGGTTCCCACAGGGTGTGAAAGAGCAGAACCTGACATTTTAAATGAGAATGGGACCATGTTAAGAATGGCACAGACAGCAAAGACAAATATTTTTTATTTTATGTTGCAGTTAGTGAAAAGCCACTGAGAATTTTGAGTAGCAAGTAAAATGATGAAAGTGGGATTTATGGAAGAAGGATCTGGCCACAGCTTCAAGGATGTACACGGCTAAGTGGTAAATCAAGTCCATTTCAGTAATATGCTCAGCAGGTGGTGAGGGTCTGATCAAGGGGGGTGGCCATTCAAATAAAGAGAAGATGCATTTTCCAGAAAGAACAAGATCTGGTAACTGACCAGACAGAAGAGGAACAAAAGTAAGAATATTTTTTCTATCTATACTGAATACCTTGCAAGCAGGGGGAAATCACAGAATTTTAAGGGACAGTGAGAAGTCTGAAGGCTTAAGCAAGAAGACAATGAAGCCATATTAAAATAAAAGAGATGTAAAGATACATTCACGTGTTCACTTGTAATGTGTATGTGTATGTGTGTAAGTGTGCACATGTAAGTACAGAGGATTTACTATTGGTGTCTTAGAACTATTTTCACTGCAGTTGAAATCTCATCTCTTTTTAAGTTATATAGGAACAAAGAATAATGACTACGTTACCAAATTTATCAAAATCATCATTCCCTCTGTAAGTATATTGATATCCACAGCATGCTAAATGAACAAAACTGGTAAACCATACTCTGGCATGTTATGCACCCTGTTTTTAATGATTTATGAAGAGTCAGTTGTTTGTTCTTAGATCTGACTATGAGTTTCATCTATAAATATAGTTTCATGGGGCGCCTGGCTGGCTTAGTCAGTGGAGAATGTGACTCTTGATCTTGGGATTTTGAGTTCGAGCCCCATGTTGGGTGTAGAGATTACTTACAAATAAAATCCTTCAAATATATGTATATACATAGTTTAGGGGTGCTGGGTGGCTCAGTCAGTTAAGCATCTGACTCTTGATTTCAGCTCAGGTCATGATCTCATGGTTCATGAGATTGAGCCCCACATTGGGCTCCGTGCCTAGAGCAAAGAGCCTTTTTTGGGATTCTCGCTTTCCCTCTCTCTGACCCTCCTCCACTCACACTCTCTCTCTTTCAAAATAAACTTAAAAATTAAAAATATATATATATATATATACAGTTTCATAATTTGATGAAATATTATTTAAAAATCAATGAAATATGATTGTAAAAAAAAGTTGAATGCCTTGGGAAGCCTTGACAAGGATGGATCACTTAAAAAAAATCCTGCTCTCTGGGGCGCCTGGGTGGCGCAGTCGGTTAAGCGTCCGACTTCAGCCAGGTCACGATCTCGCGGTCCGGGAGTTTGAGCCCCGCGTCAGGCTCTGGGCGGATGGCTCAGAGCCTGGAGCCTGTTTCCGATTCTGTGTCTCCCTCTCTCTCTGCCCCTCCCCCGTTCATGCTCTGTCTCTCTCTGTCCCAGAAATAAATAAACATTGAAAAAAAAAATCCTGCTCTCAGTGGGCAACTGTAAAAGAGTTAAGACTTCTGCACTCAAGGCAACTCATTCGTGTCCACATTCTAGGTTCACTTTAAAGTAACTCAAGGAGAAAATCCTAGTGATACATTACAAATGTCATATGTAAAAATCCAGTTTAGAATACCAATGGGCACAGCCATCTATACCTCAAAAGTTTGGAGAATGAATGCACATTTAAATATTTTAAGTTTAAGATACAAACATGTGGTTTGTTTTGGTAAAGTTTCACCACTTCAACTGATTAACTGCAAAAGATAAGAGGGATTTGCTACTACATATGGTTTCCTCAAAGCAACAAAAGCACAGACTGAGAATTACTGTAATATGTATTTACTTGGCAGGTTGTATAGGTATTCCTGCTGTGATGTTATGGTGCATCGAGAAATCACACGCTATACTTCTGATCTTTTAGGAATACATGCCATGCATCCAAACACTAGCAAAAGCTACAGCCTTTGGGGATGGTAAAGTCCTGCCCAATTTTTCCCTCTATAGCTATACATAAGGTTGACCCAATAATGACGGGTAATAAGCATCATTACAAATCAGTCACAGCAAACTGCTGCTAAAATCTTTATGAGCTATCTAAAATGGTGTGCCTTAATACAACTTAACATGTAGGTAAGTTTTTTATAGGCATTACTGAGACAACATTCTTTATCATTAGTATAAATAACGTTCGCAACATTAGCTTTTATGAAAATATTTTGTGTTGTTCATCTACACTAGAGATTAAACAGATTTATAATTCCCCAGCTCTTAATGTTATTTCATCTTTATTCAGAAGTTTCATAGAGGAAACTGTAAATGAGTGATTAAGCCACTTATTTTTTATATAAGACCTGCTTTGAACAAAGTATGCACACAGAGAAAGCATTTATTACCAGCCAACACTGATACAGGTAAGCAAAGACATTTATTTGTGTTTCTCAGAAAACACATACAACTGAGGTCCTTGAAATACCCATTTGCCCACCAGTATATCCTGATAGATTTTTACTGTCAGAAGAGGTTTTCTCTGCCCTGTCTGATGACATCCGGATTTGGTCAACTACCTGAAGCTAAAAGTTATAAATTCAGAAGAGTTCTTCAAAGTTCAATATTAAAAACATATTTATTAGAAATATTTTAAATTTCTAATAAGGCATTGGGAGAAGGAAGGGCAAGTTAATGATTGGTTCATACAGAGTTTTACTGAGTACCTAAAATAAATACAGCAACTTTTCTAGGCAGACCATAAAGATGAATGAAATACTAAGATAATTCTTCAGATCTATAGCAACCTCCCTCTGTCCTTTCTTCAGTTAATAAACATTTCAGACATGTCTACAGTGTGCTAGGGACTGAGAATACACAACCTAGTAAGACCTTCAAGGAGGTTGTATGGTTTGATGGAAAAGCCAGGCAAAAGGGTAGGCAGCAGGCAGTGCAGCTGGTACCATACTGGGAGAGGGTGCTCCACCTGCACAGAGGAGGGCCCAGGAGAGCTTTCTAGCAAAGATGCCTTCTGAGCCAAATCTGAAAGGAAGAGCAGGGGAAGATGAGCCATGTAAGTAGAAGCAGCAGCAAGGAAAAAGGGACTGAGGAGGTGGGGAAAGTGTGGCATGTTTAGTGAGAAAGGTGGCAGACTGGAAAGATGTGAACAAGAGAGATGAAGTAGTTTGATGAGACAGGAGGATAGAGAGGCAGGCAGGGGCCAAATTCATTCAGTCCTCTGTTCATCCAACATTTACTGGCCACATACTATAAGCTCGATTCTGTTCTAGGCACTGAGGGCTGTAGTGAACAAAGCACACAAATCCTTAGCTTCATGGAGCTTAAATCCTGGTGGAAGAGAAAAGTAATAGGCTAGCTACATAAAATATGGACTACATTAGATATTACTTCTTAACGAGGAAAAAACAAAGTAGGGAAGGAGGATCTGAAATGTCTGGTGTGAGGGAAAGCTGGAATTTCAGGTATTATAGCCAAAGAGAGATTTGTTGAGGGGACCTCAGAGTTGAGATCTGATATCTGGGGGGAAAGTACTGCAGGCGGAAGGAAACCAGTGTGGCTAAACTCAAATGAGTAAGGGGGAGGGAAGTAGGGGATGTGGTCGGAGAGGGAAGGCTGGGAAGCAGGTCATACAGGCCTCGTAAGTCCTCTAAGGCTTGGTTTTTGACACAGGGGGATCGCTCTCAGTTTTTTTATTTTTTAAGTTTATTTATTTATTTTTTTGTAGTAATCTCTGCACCTAATGTGGGGCTTGAACTCGTGACCCCAAGATCAAGAGTTGTATGGTCTTCCACCTGAGCCAGCCAGGCACCCCTCTCTGAGTTTTGATCAAGATTTGGCATGCCATGTTTAAGAGTTTGGACTTTGCCTCAACCAGAAGAAAGGCATTGAAGCATCATTAGCAAGTGTGACCTTATATGAATTGGAGGAGAGAATAGATTAGCAGCAAAAAGACCAGTTTAAAGGCTGCTGCAGAGATTCCCAAGGGGGAAAAATGATTAGGGCCTGAATAGGGTGGTGATGGAACATCAACTCTTATCTAAACTATTAACAGCTACTAAAAAAGGATGACTGTAGTTTAACCTATTTGCTTTCCTAGTCTAACATGACAGTGAGCAGCACGACAAAAGAAATCAGCAGCAAATATTCCCAAATATTGCTTAAATTCAAGATAAAGTGAAATTGCTTTTCTGTTCCATAGAGTGGGTCCATTTCTATACTAGAAGTCATGCCATTAGCTCTGAGGATTTGAGGCTTGAAGGTTAAGAGACCATTGTAGACTTAAACAGACCACATACTCAAAAGCACCACCATAGTGATATGAATATCAATCTGACATATGTGGTTCGCAGAGAACCTGTTAACAGTAGGTATGTTCTGTCTAAAGATCTAGTAAATCCAGGGGATGGAGGGTTCAATGTGTGCATTGCATGAACGTGCCCAAAGTGGCAGGGGCACTGAATTTAGCTGAGGCCTAGCCCACCAGGACCAAGCCATGTGCTCTGATTTCAGATGCATCTGTCCAGAAAGGGCATTTTTTTTTTTCTAATTCCCATAAAGGCTCAACATAGGCTAGAATATCTGCATTTAATCAGGGGCCCCAGAAGACTGATGGGAGTCAGATTAGCCATGACAGAAAGTGTCTGAGACTCTGGGAAGATTACACTACTCTGGACTATACAAGCCCCTACTACAGAAGATTCCATTTCTTTTCTTCTTTTTTTTTTTTTTGAAACATGTAATGATGCCACAACCTATAATTTGTCCTTTTTTTTGCTAAGACTACATTTTCCCCTGAAATGATTCTGTTTAGGACACGTGCAGAATATAGGTTTATTTCTTTAGAACTAGCATCAGACTATTAAAAATAGCGTCATTATTGTGTCTACAACAAACATTCACAAGGGCCCTAAATTGCACTTAAGCACAATTACCTTAATGTCAGTTGAGGTTTTACGACACAACCGTGAGGCACTTTATTTTTAAGGCAGTTTAACTTGCTTCATTCCTAAGAACAGACATTCAAGTTTTAAATCTAAGGCTCTCAATAAGATGATTAAGCTATGCTCAGCAGTTTCTTTAAATATTTAAGAGAATTTTCATCATCTAAATATTTATGGCAACAACACAGCCAGGTGCGTTTTTTTTTTTCTTCTGCTTGTCAGAAATAAGAGATCCATATCTTTTCCAAAGCTGGGGAGGGGGTTGCCTCAATAATCAAAAACTAACTCCTACCAAGCTCTTTAGAATCCCAGAAACTGATGAGAAAACCTTATTCAAACATGTGCATTCAGAGTAATGTATAGTTCCCAGATACCTAGCAAGGCAGTGCCTTGAATGGTAGCTAGAGAGGGCTTTCTTTTGAAACGAGTGTCTTCTGCCTATTCCCATCACCACACCAACAGCCTTTTAGCAGTACTGCTGCCATCATAAGGGGCACGGTGCTCTTTTTCTGAAGACGGTAATAAAGTCCCACAGATGAGGTGTGACCCAGGTGCTCCTCACAGTCTGGCACTGCCTACAGTAAGGTGCTCGGGAGTCTGTTCAGCCTTGCTGGTTGTTAGCACGCCATTTCACAGATGGCCACTCCACCAGGCTCCGAGCAGCCTTTTTAGGAACTGCAGTGTCAGAAAGGCGTTTCTGAGTCATCTCCAACTGTGAGAGGGGAACTCCCTAAGCACCCTGTTTATGAGACAGGCCTCATTTCTAAACTAGAAAGAACAGCATTCATTATCTCATTTATCCCCCCAAAACAGCTCTATGAAGTAAATGGGGGCAGTTATTATTCTGTCCACTTTAGATAAAATTCCAGGACTGCGAATTTTAATGATGTTAATTAGTAAGCTTTATTGGCAAAAGCAGAGACCACACCCCTTGATACACAATGGAGTATTACATATTTTCTAATTCATTAATTCATTTTCAAATTTATATTTATTGACTGCTTATTAATGCCACACAACCATACTGGAAGCTAAATATACCAAATAATAAAACAGAAATGATCTGTGTTCTCAAGGAGCTTAGAGTATGGTGGGGGAGATGGATATTAAATAAACAAACAGGTAAACAAACATAGGATTACAAAGTGTGAAAAGTGACATGAAAGAAAAGTATAGGAGCTATGAGAAAAGAAAAATAGGGAAACATCATTTAGACTGGATGATACTTACGCAGAGAAACGAGTATGAATTAGCCAGGAGAAGAGTCTGGGCTATGAGCACCCAACATGGTGCAGGACACAGTGTGCATCCTTGAAAGAAGGTGGTGGGGGTTAGTGAGTCATGCCTATGAACAAGTAAAGAGCTTTCAAAGAATTTTCTGTTTTCTGCTGTCTCCTATCTTGAACTGTGATGTCTGGTATTGGAAAAGAGTGCTTTACTGACAGACCTCGATTCTGGTTACAGCTCTACCATGGAGGCCCAACCCTGGGGTCCTTTTCCCATTACTCCTCGAAGGAAGTGAGCTCCTCTGTCAGAGGGGGTCAGACCATCTGCCCTGGGGCCTACTGGAGAGCAAATGGGAAAAAATAATGTGAACACAACACAACATAGATGCTGGACACATTTGAGATATTATTAATCACAGTCTTATTAGTTGATAAAATTAGTCTATCTGCCATAAAAGGAACACAAGTATGTTCAGTTCTTTAAAAAAAAACCACAGTGTAAGCAAATTCAAATTTTAAAACAGGTACACGAATAACTATAGTCAAAATTTACTGCATGCAAGTATCTGCTGGGCATTATGCCAAGCCCTTTACATGCTATCTCACTTAATTCTTACATCAATCTTCCAAGGTGAATATTAGTATTCTCATTTTATAGGTAAGAAAGCTAAGGCTCAGACAGGTTAAATTACTGAAGTCACGTGTATGTTTGTGTTCAATTCCGGTAGTCTGATTCCAGAGCCTATGTTAAGGGATTATTTTTACTAATCTATTATTAGTTAATAAATTATTGATTATATTACCGTACAATGACCCAGCATTTAACCATATCACAGTAAACCCCATCAATTGTTCCTCTGACATACCTCAAACATATGCCTCTTCTGTTTGCTCTACCATCAAATGTAGTAACTTCTCCATGAAACCTTAAATAGCCTTCCAGCTGGTTGTTCTGCCTACAATCTCTTCAATTTCCAATCCATCCTCTATCATATTCTATCATTGCAATATCAACTCCTATTCTGTCCTCAGAATTCAGCTTTCTGAATGTCATTCCTCCATTTTAAAACCTCAGTATGACCAGACCACCTAAAACACGAAGACCACATTTTGTAGCTGGGTATTCACAAATTCACAGCACCTGAGCCATGTAGCTGGCTGCCCCAGGTCCTCTATTCCTTCTCTCCACAAACCCTCCAGGCCAGCCCCCCTGGCTGGAGCACATCTCTGGCTACATTCATGCTGACTCTGTACCTGCCTTTTCACCACATTCCTTCTCTTCCTGCCCCTCTCCAAGAATACTCTCCTCGCTGTTCAGAATCCCACTCATCCACCAAAACTCAACCTAACTCTCATGTGCCTCATTAAGCTTCCTCCCATCTTTAGTAACCTCATGTATCTCCAAATCCAGGGCATTTAATGAGCATCCAATACACCTGAATTTTTGCCACTTCTTGCATTCTTGTTTAACAGCTACACTTTTAAACTTCTAAATGTATATATAACTTGTCTCTATAATCAAATGAAAGCTCACAGATGGCAAGAATAGCATTATTTTTCTGTGATTTTCCAGGGTTCAAACCCAAAGAAGAAGATAATTCAAAAAATATCTAGAATGAGAAATCTTACACTCAAAATTCATACTTCATGTGTGATTGAACAATTAGAGTCTGTTTTGTCCTTGCCCATCTGGTCACAAATACAGGTCTGCATTATGTCAAACCACCTTTGACACAGGCTTGCAAAGTGTGGCTAAAGGATTTAGTTTTGTGGGATAGGTAGGGCAGGGATACAGCTGAGAGAAAAATTGTTATCCTCATTTGATCATTTTAAATATGGTACTGAAAAGAGCATTATCTAGACACCTGTCACTTTTGTTTTAAGATCACACTAATATTTAATATCTATTTGGAGTTTTATACCTAATCAAATACTTTCATAGGAATGAGACAGGCAGTTAATGGGGTTGTCCAGTATCTTACATTAGTTAACTGACCATCAGAATGTGAAGCCATTTCTACAAGGTAGAATCTCTTCTAGCATCCTGGTATAAATCACCAGGCAGTAGAAAACAGGTTAACAGCATAGATTCCAGAGCTAAACCATCTCAATTCAAATCCCAGCTCTGTCACTTACTAGCTGTGTGACCTTGGGCAAGTTACTTACATGATCTCAGTTTCCTCATCTGTGGAATAAAGTTAGCAATCATACTTAGTAGACAGAGTTGTTCTGAGGATAAAATGAGCAACTATACAGGTGGAATGGTGTAAGTTCCTTTGCTTTATCATTCTATAATGTGCTCTTTAGCGTGTGTGCGTGTGTATGTGTGTGTGCGTGAGAGACAGAAAGAGAGAGAGAGAGAAGTCTAATTAGCTTTCCAAACAATCAGCTGAAAGGAGTCTTTATTATTCACATAAACGGGTAAGGCTTATTCTTTTCACCAAAAATCTTGTGGAACAAGGGAAATAACTTACTTCATGAGTCAGTGATGAAAACCATTCCTCAACACATCTTTTGACTGATATGATATCATGCTTTTTTTATGTAATGCTCTTTAAGTTTCCAACTGTCAACACTTTTCACACATTTTTTCCCTCACAACCATTCAATGAAACGGATGGATAGATGGCTGGGTGTACAGATGGTGAGTAAAAGATGAATAAAACCTTAGATTCAGAGAAGTTAAATGGCTGGATTAAGGTCAAGTAAAAACTGGCTCTCATATTGCCCAAACCAATGTCCATACAAACTGAGAGTACTTCTCTGGAGTTCACTTGTCTTGGGGTGCACACAAAATCTAAGAAGCATGAATAGGGGTCCCATAAGCCCCCTCTCCACAACTGGTTTAATGGAAATCTTCATCTCATCCATTAGGAGTCGGGTAGAGGCTAAGTTTCTTACCTTTTCTCTGTGCTGAATACAACCAACTCTCAAAGAAAGGTCAAGAGACTCCAGGTTTGACCTGGAGGGGGATCAGAACTCTTAAGGCCTGTTGTAGATACCCACAGACTCAACTACTGCTGAACTGCACCAGCTAAATTGCTTAAGAACAGAGAAAAAGTGAGTAAATTTGAGAATATCAAGACACTTTGTCCTTTCTTGGATATTTAAATGCATTTCTTATTTGCAAGGGTGTTGTTTGACTTTGTATTTCCTAACATGTACTTTATAAATTGCTAATCCCAAGAAAAAGGTCTTCCTGGGAAATGTAACATATTCTATGGCTCTTTTTTAGGGGGAGGGAAAGAAAGAGATACACAATGCTTATCCTTACATTAAAAGGTTAAATTTGGGTTAACACTTTTTTTAATGGCTAATTTTATGTTATGTGCACTTACTTCATTGATTTTTAATTTTTTTTTAATGTTTATTTATTTTTGAGAGAGAGAGATAGAACGTGAGTAGGGAATGGGCAGAGTGAGAGAGGGAGACACAGAATCTGAAGCAGGCTCCAGGCTCTGAGCTGTCAGCACAGAGCCTGACATGGGGCTCAAACTCATGAACCATGAGATCATAACCTGAGCTGAAGTCCGATGCTCAACCAACTGAACCACCCAGGCGCCGCTGGGTTAACACTTTTTCACCTAGTCTTTCTCAAACTCATCTAACCTTCACCAACAATTATTAGCATCCCACAGAAAAAAATGCTTTGTGAGAATACCCTTGGGAATACTGGTTTAGACAAATTTTCCCACTCTGTTTTGTTTTTTTTATCTTTTTCTGCTCTTATTCTTCATTGGACTGAAGAATTCACTTGAAGAATGTCATTCTGGCAATTACTTTGTGTCTTCTAACATTTGGAAACAAGACCCTTTACAGGTGTGAAGAGGTCACAGAATCAAGTAGGAAAACTAGACCAAAAATTAAGAATTACAGGAAACCCACACTTTCACAAAAACACAATGCTGTTCCATTTTATAAGATTTCTATTAGCAGTAAGCTCCAGAAAGACTGTAAATTGGCATTCCAGGCTTTCCATTGATGATGGGATGGGGTTAATCCCTGTAGAAGGCAAAACAAATGCATAAATATCAGAAGGTGGTTTCCTTGGCCTCATGAACCAAACCAAAGTAGGAGCTATTGCAAACATATTTTAATTCACTCTAGATTTATAGGATTGGGAATTTTTACCTTACCAATAAGACTTTCCAAAAGCACAGGTGAAAATTTCCTACCATGACAGTTATAGGAATTATTTCTTGCCCCAAGATAGTACTGGTATGAAGAAGTGGAATTGTGCAGTTTCTTAGAATATATGAAAGAAAAATAGAAACAGCAAGAAATGCAAAAAAAAAAAAAATCTTAAAATGTAAAATACATGGTTTATCTCCTATATATTTTTTATCCCAAAACATTAACAAATACCAATTCTAAGCAGAACTGGCATGTTAGGAATGAGGACATTTTGAGGGTCAGAAAAAGGGGGGCACCTGGGTAGCTCAGTTGGTTAAGCATCCAAATCTTGTGTTTAGCTCAGGTCATATCTCACGATTCATGAGATCAAGCCCGGCATCGGCTCTGTGCTAAGAGCATGGAGACTGCTTAGGATTCTCTCTTTCTCTGTCCCTATCCCCTGAACACTTACTCTCTCTCTCAAAATAGATATTAAAAAAAAAAAAGGAAACAAAATATTCTTTCCCAGGGCCTAGCTTCAGATACTATACCAGGAATACACTCAAGGGAAGGAATAAATGACTCTGTGCCTCTAGAACATGCTCTAGCAGATCTAAGCACTTTGTGCTCCTTTTTGTTTTTCGAAGGGATCTTTTAAAATAAAACACAAAATACATGGGCACAAAGGCAGTGGGGAAGTGGGGGGGGGGGGACAATCATGTATCAGTCAACATCACACAATACAGCTATCTGGGAACTGTCCCAGTCAGATGGTAACATGACAAATTTAAGAGACAGGAAAGTAGGGGGTCAAGCAGCCTCTCATAAAAAAATCTGATTAATGATAATCTGGCAGAGTTGACTTAAATAAGGCAGTTCTAATTATACCTGGCAACTTTTTACTATCTTTGATATCTACAGACACAGCATTATTTATTCAAGTTTTTATTTGTCACCATAATGTTATAAATATATATGGATATACAAACTACAAATCAATAGCACCTTTATAAATATTCAAGGTACCATTATTTAGCAATTATGTGGGCCTCTTCATGTGCCAACACTATACAATTTTTAACATGCCAATAAGCCCATTAACCATATTTATGGTTATAGTTATAAAGTTTAAGGGGTTCCATCCTGAAAATATAGTTCAATAAGAAAAACAACCTTGTAGTGAATCAGAAAACAAATTTACTGCTGTCAAGAAATGAAGATGCCCTGAATAAATATAAGCATATTCAGCACCTACAATCAAGTCAAAATCCATGTGGAAAATTTTCAAGTAAAAACACATCACCTGCATTTTTCAGGTGTTATCTATCTTGGCAACATCATTCATTTCTGTAAGTCATAGTTTCCTCATCTTTGCCTATACTGTATGTGGAAATGCATACCAAGATAAATGGTAAGTAATCACGTTCCAGAAGAAAAGCAGTAATTTATGCAATTTACTGAGAAACAAACTTCTTAGAAGTTCTGGAAATAACTGCTTTAGGATTATATGTATCATGAAACTAATGTAACACTGAGCGTCAACCATACTTCAATTAAAGAAAGAAAAGAACCATTTTTGAAACTTCTTTATACAAAGAAACATCTTTGTAACTTCTTTAGTGTAGTCAGTAAAAGAGAAGACACTAGAATCAGATGTCGAGGTTTGAAACCCAGTCGTCTGCTACTTACAACACACATTGGGTCAATACTCTTGGTGTTTTGGACTCTTGGCTTCCTAATCTGCAAAATGGGAAGAACAGAACTTTCCAAGGCTTCTAGGGCTAATGGGAGGATTAAATGAGATAGCATGTGTAAAACCATCAGCACAGAACTCAGATATAAATAGCAAGGCACTGCTATGCTGACTAGGAATAGCAAATCATATCCCACATCACGCTACTGCAATTTTCTAGTAACAGTCAGCTCTGCTTGGGCCTTACTGCTGACATTTTTTACTTTAATCTTTGTTTACAGAAGGAGTAAATAATCCAAACAAAGAACATTCCAGTATTCAGTGCTGATGGTTACATGATAAGGCAGGGCCTGGCACCAACACCAGGACTGGCTATCTAGTAAGGTGAAAACACATAACTTTGATAATGAAGCTGTCTCCTGATTTATAGAAGCTACACAGTCTTAACTCTTGGGAGTCAGAGCCAACCAAGATTTAGAGAAAACTGTGCCTGGAGGGGAGGGGAGAGGAATATGCAGCCAGGATTTAAAGAGGGAAGATTTTAAGCTTGAAACACTAAAGCTGTTCTGAAGGAAAAAAGTGTTTTAAAGTTCACAGATAAAACTTTTAAAAAGACAATCAGAGAGGTTTAAGCCCGTATCAGTAACAGTTACATTATAGAAAAAAAAAAATCTTCCACACTTCCTCTTCTAAATTCACCTCTTAATCACAGCACCAAGAACTTCAGTGAGGTCATCTGAATTTCATTTCAGCATTCATAACAGTATTAACACTCCAAGCAGAACAACAGCCTCTCAAGCTGTGAGGCCACACTCTCATTTTAGCACGTTTGTAGGATGGTCACAGGTACACAAAGTCTCATTAACCACATTTACAATTTCTTTCAAAAATTCTGGAGTACTGCAACCAGAAATACTTCCCCAAATAAACAGTATAATTGTAGCTTTCTGGTAGCTCTTTTCACTTTTATTCCAGAGGCATAGTAAGAAGTAGACTCTGAAAAGCCAGTTGAATAAACTGGCACAGATACTGGTCCATGAAAGCTTTTAAAACCTATCACAAACTTTACCCATTAAAACTTCAGTGAAAACTGCAGAAAAGTTTTTACCTTTTTAATGGTCAAGTGTAAAATTAAAAAAAAAAAATTCATACCGAATTTTGAAAACTTCTCATATGAGTAACAGGGATTTGGAAAAGCCACAGAAATACGTATGTGAGAGTAACTGGAGGCTACCCACTAGGCTCTGGATGAGACCTCAAAAGACCTTCAGGAGGATCATCATTTATCAGGGAAATTCCTGGACAGAACTGGCTTCTTTCTTGAGACTATTCTTAATTCCACATTCAAGTCAAACTAACTGTTTCCTATGCATGCATGATTATATGCCCCTGTGCCATTTGGCAAATTGAAATCCGACCTACCCTTGCCAGACTAGGTTAGAAAAAAGTAAACTCCTCTATAAAGCTCTCTTGACCTTCTGGGATAGAAATAACCTTTTCCTCTTTTAAGAACTTCCACAGCATTTTACACCCAGACATTCCATATTGTAGTGAGTATTTTCTGCCTAATATTGTAGTTACTTATGGAGAGATCTCCTCTCTCCATCTAGTCTACAAGCTTCTTGATGGCAGAGAATTTGTTTCCTTCTTGAAAGCTTCCTATTCAACAACTTACTTATAGTAGGCTCACAATAAACATTTACTGGAGGAATAAATGGACCTTAATTATGTAGCATTAGTGTAACTCCATAGGCAGTTGAGGATACTTCCTATTTGCTCAGAGACTTTAACTACTGAGCTTTCCAAAGAAGAGTGACATTTCTGCAATAATGCACAGCAATGCTTCATTATTATAACATTTCATTACCAATGAGAATGCAAGTTCTATGGATGTTTTTAGTCACTGAGTACTGATTACATATCAGGCATTTTACTAGGCACAGAAGATACCAACATAAGCAAGAAATGGTTTCTTTGCCGCTGAAGAATTTAGGTCTTCTAACCAGAATACAATGTTTAATTACTATACCAAAAGACTGTATTGTATTGCTTCTTAGGCCACAGTTCAATATATTAACCAAGTTTTTAAATACAGCTCTAAAATCTAAGAGAAGACTTAATTTTCTTTCTGCTCAATACATCCTTACCATTTCTAGTGAAAGACATCTTAGACTTGACCACCATGGACATTTTTCAAACAGACAACTCTTAAACAGGTTTTAGTATGTAGGATTCCTGCCACATACTTGGACAACTGTAAACTAAATCACTAACATTTTACAAAGAGTAACACAAAGGAAAAAGAGACATAGTTCTTACATCTCTCACCACTAACACTCAGTACAAAACAACAAGATTCGTGAAGATTCTCTCACTGTAAGTCTTTTAAACCACTATCCATTCTGTTTTATTTCTGCCATGTATGTGTTGGTCTGGATTACTGTATTCCTCTAACTTCTTCGCACCTTAATTTAGCTGACACATTATTACCAGAATAATTCTCCTGCTGTGAAATTTTCATCATATCATTGTACAGCTCAAAACTCTTATTGGTTCTTTACTGCCCCAAGGCTAAACACAGACTACATATTACAGGAGCTTCCCCCACACAAAATCATTGCTGAACAATCAGCTTTTCTCCCATCTAGGATATTCTGCCTTCTGCGCATGAAAGATTCTACTTCTTTGAACTGTGTAAGCTTTATGCATATTTTATTTTATTTTTTTTAAAGTAATCTCTATGCCCAATGTGGGGCTCGAACTCATGACCCTCCAAGATCTAGAGTCGCATGCTGTATCAATTGAGTCAGCTAGGCGCCCCATAACCTTTGCACATCTTAAATGCTCTCGCCTAGATTGCCCACTTCACCTTTCCACGTCACCACCTATTAGCATCTTCAATACCAGCACAAATCACACCGCCTCTGGGAAACTATCTTTCCAAGGAACCATCCTGGCCTGGAATCTTTTTTTATAGGCCAATTCTACACTTAAGTCCTCAAATTCTAAAACAAAAAGACCTACTTATTGGTATGTAAATGTGGATCAGGGCACTACAACCATTTTGCCCAGGACAGATGCTCTGTAGACTCTCAATGTAGGAAACACATGAGTATCTCTAATCTTCAAGAGCCTTGCACACATGTAAGTTACTCAATAAATCCCACTGACAACACTAGTAGGAATCCATACCACCTCCAAAATTTTTAAAATGGAACAACAGATTCCTTTGTGGATATCCATCAAAGTTACCAAAAACCAGTAAAGAACAGAATTAGACTCTTAATTTAAAATGAGAACTGGTCAAAAACACTATCCTAGGTAAAGAGGTAGGTACTCTTAGCTTCCACATGAAAGCAAGAAGTTTCAAAACCTGTCAGAAAAGCAAGAAATTTGTTTTCTGGCCAAAGAAAGCTGTATTACTGGCTATTTTAAAAGAACTCTAAAGCTCCAAGGTATGACATCACATAACAACAACTAAAGAAGGAATATGAAGAGAGAGAGGTTTTTTACATTTCTAAGAAAGAGGTGATCTGGCTGAGTTTTTCAACTGTAACGATCAGCTGACACTTTTCTTACAGTCCAGATTTTGGGTTCTGAATATAAAGTAAATTTGTGTATGCAGTATTTTTAAATCTTCAAGTCTGTTTTCAGGCCTTGAGAGGTTGGGCCATTTTTTTCCTCTGGTGTCTGACAAATGACTAAAAAGACCTGTTTGTACCTCAGATGTTGGAGGAACTGTTCAGGAACAATTCATCCCTGCAAGGCTATGAGTCACAACACACTGCCAAGGTCAGGGAGACCTCTGCTAATCAAGGAAGCACTAGCCACACATTCGCTCAAGCTGCCTTAGAGAAGCTGGCCTCAGAGCCCACTATTTTTTATCCACAGGTCATCAATCATCTTTACAGAAGAGAAAATGTCCAGCTTTCTCATTGGGTAGAGAGCCTCCTGCTAGGCCTTCATCTGGTTTCCTTTCTACCTAGCCAGTGATTTTCCTTGGTGGTATACAACAGCTACTAAAAGGAGAGGCTCCTATTTGGTTATGAAAGGAAAGCAGAGAGACCCATTTAACACCACTGTGTGATGAAATTAGGAAATAAAAAGACAGGAAACACAGCTATTGGATATTGGAACAACTCTTCCCAGATGTATCTGACCTCTTTTTATGTATTCTCTCCTTTCACTTCCTCTTAAATTTAATGTATCATGCCACTAAGTCAGAAAAATTCACTGTGCCCCAATAGAACTACATGTATTGTATATGTTTGCCCAGCTCTTCAAATACAAAAACTTGGCTAATTTTTTTTCCTTGGTTGGAAATCAATAGGTGTTTAAGTCTTCACAGATTTTTGAATCACTTCCTCCTCTTCAAACTATGCACATTACAGGCTGGGGAAGATGGAAAGGAAATTCCAGGAGAATAAATTGGCCAACAGATGTTATCAAGTTTTATCAATGGGTGACGGATGAAATCTTCAGGTGATTTACTGCCAGAGGTGGTATTTGGTGTTAAACTGACAGAGCTGCAAATTTCACTGAGCTAGTGAGTTTCACTTTGTCCTTAATTTGGGTAGTGGCTGCAGTTTTTACACGAAAAAGTACCTTATTTCCTTCCAGATGACCCCAAGTTTGAAGGTCTCATTAAGAGAGTTTTTCAGACCCATACCTGGGGGCTGTCAGGAAAGACCCATTTGTTCCACCAAAGGCAGGGAGAAGGAAGGGCAAGAGTAGGACCTAACAGCACTTCCGCTTTTATTTAATGTAAATGCTTTCTCAGAAATGCTAACAGATATCACTAAATTTACTCTTCATTAAACTCCAGTAGCATAAAAATCAAGTCTTTCTGTTGCTAAAGCAAACAAAGGTATTTCTTTCCATATTATACAAAATAACATTTCACTGAAATAACACAAAAGAACCACTTTTAAAAGTATTTATGTACTTGTGTGTCTATTCTAGCCAATAACCTTCTTAAAACATTCATTTTAATATCCATCAACAGTGCTCCCTGTAAAATCTCATTGTTTAATGATATTTCTGATACAAATGCAAACATTCCCAACAGAATAAAAGATTAATGTGGACCCCACTTTATTTAAATCAATTAATCTATTGATCTACCTACCTACACACACACACACACACACACACACACACACACACCCCTCATTTCTTGAAGAAAACTTGATAAACATTACATTCCTCAGTATTTAAGCATTTTTTCCTTCCCTGAAGTGGTGGGAAAATTAAATACTTAAAAGGTTGCTTGATCATCAAATTGTTGATATAATCGTCATGCTCTCAAACAAAAGAGCTGAGCACTTTTTAAAACTGCTATTTCTACATGCGGCGAATAAAATTCTGACCAATTTAAAAAGTTGTTGTGACTAAGAATACTAACACATCCTGAGTAATAATAATCCTCAAGCCAAAAACTCACAATCAAAATAATGAGATCCTTTTTCTGCCTCTGTTGCAAAACCTGTAAAATGGGATAATGCTGACACAGAGCAGATCTGAAGACTATTAAAGGTCATGAAAACAGTAAAATAGAACCTGGGCAACAATGTAATTAAATAAACAACTGATTGAACTAACTTGTTGCATGATGACAAAGGCACATCAAATAAAACTACTTTATTGTTCTACTTTATATATTTACTTGCAATGTTAGTACATGGACTACTGCATAGTCTTAAGTACATCATAAAACTTTGATGTTTTAAGGGTTTCTATAAAAAACTATTATGAATAATTTTATATGAAAACACATTTTTCATCAAAGAAAAACGTCGCCCTAAACATTAATTAGTGAGTGTATTTGTCTAGCAAAAAATCATCATTAACTCTCTTCATGTAAGATAAGCCTTTAAAAAACAAACTGAATGAAAATATAAGGTGCCTGTTCAAATAAATGGCATAGAATATCATTTGGTTATTATTGTTTTGGTTATTGTTATAATAGCAAGGTAAGCAGGAATCACATATACATGTGGGCAAGTCCTGCCACTTTCTTCTGTAAGACGATAGCAGGATATCACAGTTCTCAAGTAAAAATCTGTACTATGGTAGTCCCACTAAGATGTGAGTCCCAATGATACACTCTGGTTCAAGCCTTCGGAGAAGTGCCATCAGCCAACATGTAGGTCCACCTGAACATTCTAGAGCCACCTGGTTTTCAAGTGATGGGCTAATCTCTATTGTCCCCAGACCATATAGCCTGAGAATTACTAGTCTTCAGACTCACTTTCATGTTCCTTCTGTGCAAAGGACCAACGTGCCTTCCACTATTCAAGGAGGATGGCGAGAAGTCAGTTGGGAACATGGGAATGCAGGGGACAAAAGCCAGGGGAACATGGGAATGCAGAGCAGGAAGACCAAAATGAGGAGCAAAAGACAGAATATTACACACTTTCATCATCTGGTTTTCACTCAGCCCTAACATCTAGTTGCTTAGATAACTATTTAAAAAGAAAAAAAAACCAAAATAGTGGTAATCAAGGAATGGTTCTTAAAAGCAGCCTGCATTAGCAATCTATTGTCTATATCCTCCTTGAAATCAAATTCATAAATTTCCTTTCCTCTCCATCTTCTAGATATTCTGTGTGCAAATGAGGCATCTCCTGACACTTTTGGAAATTAAAAAAAATACCCTTTTGCACTGAAAAAAGAAGTCCATAATTATCAAACAAGTCACTTCTTTCTTTACTCTTAAGGGTGATCACTGGAATAGACTTTTTCATCTTGAGATTAATAATTCCCAAATATTCACCTGCAAACCTATTGCATTTATTCCTGGTCCCAGCAGCATATTCTGGTTTTTCAAACTAGCAAAACTGCCCATTGCACTGACCCAGAAGGGAACAGGAGGCAGGAAGAGGACTCACTTTCATGTATGGCTATCAGTACTACTGGCTATTTACAGAATTCTTATGTCAACAGGACCAGTAAACAAGTGTTAATATTACAAGTGGAAGCAACATCCAGAGGGAATTCAATGTAGTTAGCTGCGTGGAGCAGAGCATGGAGATCGGAGAGGGAACTGTGTCAGCTCCTGGAAGCCAGCAGTTTGTGGCCATCAGCGGTGTGAAATGGAGCTGCTTCAAAGCCGACTGGGCTGTGACCTGGACAGTGCATATCCCTGAGCCCAATGAGAGAGGATCAATGACTGTGTTTGCTGGGCTCTAGTCATCCCCTTGGCTAATGAAAGCTGCACTGAAAGGCATGCTATGGGGCCTCTGGGCAGCCTGCAGCCTGGCATTAGCCGAGTTTGTTACAGCTTGGCTGGTGAGTGCACCAGGCACCAAAGGCTCCCTCATCCCCACCCCCTTCCCTCTTCTATCCCACCAACTCCCCTCTGGCTGTCTGTTTAGTGTCACTCAGTTGGGATGGATCCTGTTAAAGATCTGACGCTTAGTGAGGACTCGGAGGTGTCTGGAACGCCTGCCTCTAATCATAAACACCACAGCTGGCAATGATGTGGTCAAAAAAAAAATCACCTTGATCCAGTACACATTCTCTTTGATGTCTCTGCAGCGAGTTCACTGCCCAGAGAAAAAGGTACTTTTTTTTAAACTCTGAAAAAAAAATCAAGCTTGACATTCTCAAATCATAACCATATGACTTTCAATTCTATGCTTTAAAAAATTTCATATATATATGTGTGTACACACACACACACACACATATATACATACATATATATATATATATATATATATATATATATATATATATATATATCTCATCACATTTTGTTCTAAGAAACTCAGAGAAGAGACATCTGACAATGATAACATGAAACAGGTTTGGAAGATAATGGCAGTTTCAGAGGAAAACACTTCCAAAAGGGAAAAAAAAAAAAGTCAGACTGCCACTACCAAAAAAGGAAGAAGCCTTCTGCCAAAGATTGCAAACTGCAGTGACCTTAAGTAAGAGACTGTAGCTGATTCAAGGGAAAATGAAAACTTTTCAAAGACAACACTGCTTGTGCTGCGCCACTGTTTATAAGTGCCTTATGCCCTCTTGCCTTTCGGGTGGCCTGGTAAACACACAGCCTCACTGTGCTTCCAGCCCCAGGCCACAGGGTTCTAATGAATATTCAGCCATATTAACATGCATTTTCTTTGTGTATTTTTTTTTTTAAATCCTACCCAGACAGGGCTGGTGTGAGCAATGTCCTTGAGTCCTTGTGATACCATGTACTGTGAGGTGCTTTTGCAAGTTAAATGCTTAGATGCCTCAATGATTATGGGGAACTTAAAAAAATCTAAACACACTTATCCCGTCTTTTAAAGAAAAGAGTTTACAACGAATAACAATTATGCAAATATGAAGATAACTCAGGAGATCTTCTTACATAAACAGAGAGAAACGTTACTTATTTACCATCAATGTGCATATTACATATCTGGGTACTCCACATACCCCAGGATACAGGGTGAAAACTCAAAATTCTTTATTTTTATCTGACAGCCAGTTCTTTTTAGAATACACAGTCTTAATATACAAAGAAGCATACAAAACGAGGTCGGTCAATAAGTGTCCTGCTTTTTCCTTTTTAATCCTAAAATCCAAAGTAACTGGAAAATTTTCTTATTAAGACTGTATAATTATGTCTTAATAAAAAGGTGAAAAATAAAAAAAATTCACTCTGATAGTTTTATTTATTTATTTTAAAGTTTATTTTAAGAGAGAGAGAGAACGCTCACACAAGTGTGCAAGAGGGAGGAGGAGCAGAGATGAAGAGAGAGAAAGAGAGAGAGAGAGAGAGAGGAGAAGAGAGAGAAAGAGAAAAGAGAGAGAGGAGAGAGAATCCCAAGCAGACTCCAAACTGTCAGTACATAGCCAGATGCGGGGCTCCATCCCATGAACCAGGAGATCCTGAGGGTCCAACATTTAACCAACTGAGCCACCCAGGCACCCCACCCACGGATAGTTTCAAAATGCTGAATTTGTCAGGAGAAAAGCATCTTTTATACTTATTGCAAATGTAGTAGAACAGTCAAGGGATTCCAACTCTAAATAAAGTAAATGATAATGAGATGTTTTTGGGTTTTTTGATTCGGAAGGAAATATAGCAAAACTGCTTCAAACTGGTCAGTTGCACTGTGACACAATCAACGTTTAAGAAATCACTCTATAAATGGCACCCAGGAATGCAGTGGCAACACATGTCGTAACAATATCCAGACAAAGCCAGAAAGTTTGGATACTGCTCTGTTGTTCTAAACTGACTGAGGTTTTGCAGACTAACAACATTCCCCCGTAATGATGGTGGTGTCTTTAGATTGAGATAAGATTCAAATTTACTGAGGGTTATTTACTGTTGTGTATAAGGATCTGTGTGTTAAGGAGAGAAGTGGCTGCCTGGAGGAGAGCAACTTGGCTGGGCTCACAGCTCAGAAACCTCAGGAGTTCGCATACCCCTATAAGGTAATTTCTTTCCTTTTATAAAGTAGGCAAGGCAATTAAATGTTAGTCAATCTCAGAACAATGAAAGGCAAGGATATGCTAATATACACTGAAATACTGGCATTTACTGCAATATTTACCTTACTATATTAAAGTTTTGTGATATATTAAGTATAGCTCTGCCAGAAATTTTAGTCCAATTATAATCACAAGTATGTGTTTTCAATTGTACTCCTTACCAGAAAGGGAGAAAGAAGGGAAACAAAATCCTATGTGCTAAAATTTACACTGACAAATTAATTTTAATGGCACCAAAAACAAAACAAAAAAACAAAAACAAGCAAAAAAAAAAAAAACCCACCACCAACAAAAAAACAAACCAAAGTAAATGTATGCACCTGACCTGATGTTCTGTGGCAGAAAGCAGACTTTATTTTTATTTGTAGTAGTTTAAAGTTCATTAGTTTACTTCCTTCCTCCAAAACTTAGAGAGACAAAAAAAAAAGTCACTTATTTCATTTTTGAAAGAAAGTCAGCCTCGGGTGTTTATATAAACAAAGTCAAGCGAAGACTTAATGTAACTAAATAAATTTTTATCTCAAAAAGGGAATGGAGGAGTCATAGAGTTAAGTACTAAGTTTGCTAAATTGATCAATGTGTCAAATAATTGCATAATCCTCAACCATGCCTGAGATTTGTAGACCAATCCAAAACAGCATTTGGCACAAGTATTTCATGCCATCATGTCTACCAAATCCTTTTAAAAGCTGACTGGTCTGGAAGGAACACCAACAAACTGATTATGAGGACTCACCAGTTATTTTGCAAGGATGAAATTTAGGTTGGAGGAGTGATAGAAGAGTATAGTATATTCATTATCTACTATACAGATTTCTGTGTAGCTTAAATTCTTTATAAAATTATTACAATAAAAACTAAATTTTATAATAGAAAACACACCTTTTATGCATAAAGACAATACACCACTTTGCTGCTATTCATCTTATTCTCTTAAAATCTGTTGCATGAGGCTTAAGATCAAAGGTGTAAAAGTCGTATATTTTGATAAAACTGGAAAACAAATGTCTCATCATATAGTTTGATGCGTCCAACAAGAAAACCCCTGGTTGCATTACCAGCATGTCCTTATGTTAAGAAAAGAAGACATGCTTGCCAGAATTGTCAGATTAATCTTAAAGAGACACAAGCAAGAGCTCTGCCCCAATTTCTTTTAAACAGGACTGAATGCTCCCTTTGGTGACCTCCCTCTCAACCGTCATTAAATTGCAATACAGACTAGTGAGTAGGGCCTCTTTGTCTCTCAGACATATAACCTTCATTTGCATAATAAATCCCAGCACCTTAGCTAAGGAACAAGGGAAGAATAGATATCTGGGGTGATTCTGAGGCAAAGCCCCAGCTGAAGCAATCAAAGGCAAGGGTATAAGGTCTCAAAAGACAGGAACTCACCTTTGCTAGTAGGTTGGAGATTTTGCTGTAAATCATCCTTCATAGAAGACTTAGGATGTAACTCCCTCTTAGGATGTAGGGATTCAAAGAAGAAAAGTATGTCTTTGGACAGGAATGGGCAACCTTACATGTGGGAGAGTTTCTTGCTTTGGAGGCCTAACGAGCTCCAATGGAAGCAGCTAGACTCATGAGATAGTATATTTTAGGTAGACTGGGGGGATGCTACTAACTAAGCAAACATACAGATGACAGATCAGAAGGCTAGCCCAGGCTGTGATGGCTGTTAACAACAATGGCAACAGTAGCTGCCACTTATGGAGTCCTTATTTTGTGCCAGGCCCTCAACTACCATTATCTCTTTTTTTTTTTTTTTTTGGTAACCCTGTAAGGTAGACAGTATTGTCTATATTTTACAGAAGGGAAAAGAAGTTCATTGATGTTAAGTAATTTTACTCAAATTCATATGTCTAGGAAGAGACAGAATTAGACTTTAACACATAATACCAAAGACTGTGCACAGTCCTTCCAGGTATGTAAAGAAAGAGTTGTAGATGACCATAACCATGAGATAGGTAGGGCTGGTGCTATAAACCCTGAGACCAAAATCCAAGGAACACATTATCTTCAAGAATCCTCCTTTAGGATGTCTAAAGGACAGACATCCATCAGACATCCACAGACTTTGGCTACTATAATCTTCCATAGGATGAAGTCAGTTCCTTTCCTCTCCAGGTAAATCTCTCACACATATGAGTTCCAAGAGGCCCATGAGGAAGCATTTTCCACGTCTGAAATCTTAATAGGACCTTGAGCCAAGAGTATAACAATTATCCTGGACCATTCATCACCACCCCAAAAATATCACCACTGCAACACACTTGGGTTTGTCCAGCTTGAAGTGCTCCTGACATAAGGGTCACAAGAAAGGGAACACATTATGTCTGTGTTCTATGATATGAATAATTTTGTGGGAGAAGGAGAGAAGCAAGAAAAGAATATCCTGAACAAAAAATAAGTTGAAGATTAAAAAACCATTAAAAGGCTAAATGTAAAATTGAATAAGAAAAGAATTGGTATAAGTTCAACTTGAACAGAGCAAGAGATTCCCATTCCTCTGGAATATTGTACGTAGTTGAGTATAAAGGCATTTCTCACTATCTGTCTTGTTCCTATGTTTGGACAATTGTGGTTTCGAAGGCAAGAGTTTGGAAAGCAAGAGATACAACATTATCTGGGATAATTCAGACATATAACATGGGACAGTACAAAGGGAGATTCCTTCCAACCAACCAGCCCAATCTGAACAATTTATTTGAACTGATATCATTTTTGAGTATAGATAGCTAAAGTTCACTCACTTAGGAATAGTTATATTCTGTGACTCCAGATTCTACTGTATACGTATACATTACAGGCATATGCCATATAACTATGGGTTCCTTATACCAGACTACTTAAATAATTTTATACCTAAAATGTCCTCTGCTCAGTATAGTATAAGCATAGGTAAGAAAAAAAACAACCCCAAAACCAGAAACTTCATAGCAATTTTGAAGAATTTTTCTCCAAGAAAGACTAAATTGGGACTCTCTCTAAACATACTAATATTAGTATTGTACCCCAGCCTCTACCCAACCTACATGGATTTACTTCATTCCCAGTGTAGTTGTGGGGCCATGAGCACGCCGAACAGTGAGACACAAGGAGGAATTCATTAAATCATTAGGACAATCATTAAAAACAAAATGCCAAAGGGACAGTGTTTACATTTCTTAAAGTGGCCAGGCTTCCTGGGAGATTTCTAGAAGACTCAAGATACAACATATATGGCCAACGTATCTAGAAGAGATCTGCTAGAAGCTGCTGTTTGGAAAAAAGCGATAAAGTAGTAGAGGCTCCATCTCTCACCAACTCACCTGCCTGGTGTCCTTCCCTGAATCTCTTAGCAACCAAATCAAAACCGCAAATCAAATTTCCACCAAGAAATAGGGATTTGACTCTGTAGGAATGGGGAAATAGTTGATGATTTTGTAGTATAAGCAGTAATTTCATGACCACTTCAGTGCTTTCTGAAATAACATATTAACATGGCAGTTTCTTATTTACTTGCCAAAAATAGGCAACTGTAAATGGCTTACATCATTAGAGTAGAAAATCTAATGATTTCTGCATGTATACACATTTCTTATAATATGAAAGGGTAACGTACTTGTCTGAGGGAGGGAACAAGAATTAGCAACTCGTCAGCTATTTTATGTATGTGCCTTTGCGTTTCTAAATATGTATTTTTTGTCATTCTTCTGGGGATTCTTTATAACACAAAATTTCTTAAAAGTGACACTTCTTTTTTTTTTTTTTTTTTTTAATTTTTTTAACGTTTTATTTATTTTTGAGACAGAGACAGAGCATGAACGGGGGAGGGGCAGAGAGAGAGGGAGACACAGAATCGGAAGCAGGCTCCAGGCTCTGAGCCATCAGCCCAGAGCCCGACGCGGGGCTCGAACTCACGGACCGCGAGATCGTGACCTGAGCTGAAGTCGGACGCTCAACCGACTGAGCCACCCAGGCGCCCCTTAAAAGTGACACTTCTTACCAATAGTAGACAACAACATTAAAACTCCATGTCATGTTTAACTAGATTTTCAAATGTTCTGGTCTTACCTTAAGTGGGAAGAAGGGGGGTAATGAGCAAACATTTTTAAACCATAGCAAGAAATCCATGTGATGACTACAACTGCTTTTAAATACTCGTATTTTAGGCCTGTCTGTGACAATGCTTCTTGGAAAAAATTATAAAATTCCCTCCCCTCCAATAACATGCTCAACGTCCTCTTTTGCCAGAGGCATTCACTCATTATATAAATCAAACAAGCACACAGCACTAGACAAAAAGTGACTAGTAATGCCTGGCGCATTCCTCTGCTTGAGCTAAGATGATTTTGCTGCATTGCATGCAGATGTCAGGTATTTTAATAAAGAGCTCCATTGTGCAGGCCCCACTACTCCTCCATAGCTCCCAGCACTCCCTGTAAAGGGGGGCAGGGGGAGAGGGGAAGAGCGACAGCCATTCCAGCTGGAGCTGGAACCTCATCTGAGTCAGGAAAACCACAGCTCATAAGCAAAGAGGAAGCATAATGTTCTACAAGGACAAAACATTAGCAGAAATGTCACTCAGCCCCAGTTCCACATGTTGGCTGCCACGGCCTCTTCCTCCTAGCATGCCCGATTGATATAAATTCCATCTGCTCAGCAGCCAAGTGACAGAGAAGAAATACCGGCATCTGGTCTCCATTGCTGTCGGGTTTTTGTTCCATGTTAGACCTTAGCTAGAAACATATGAAGAGATGAAGGTGCTGGCAAACGACTAAAAGCCTGAACTGGCATAAAGGAGACTTTCTGATGCTTTTCACACTTCCCTCTGGATTTTTTACATGGAGGGGAAGGGTGTGACAGAGACCTGATAAACTAAACAGTGGGAGCCAACAGGCCTGAAGGTCATTTCATGTTTTTTGAGGTTCGGGATTTTTAAAGAGAGTTTTAATGTTAAAAACTATGAAGCACAACACTAGTCTTCTTTCTATCCATTTAATGCAACAGAAGGCAACTAAGTCACATAAGAATGTTCTACAGCAAATATTTTTTTTTCCCTTTCTCTTAAACATCCACTGGTTTGGACCCACTCCACAGGCACTTTATATTCTCCTGAGGAGCAAGCTGAAAAATGCCAAAACTTGAAACCACCAATTCGCTTTTAACCCCCAGCTGTCCAGAAAAGTATAAAGTCACCTATCAACCCTAAAACCATAAGGGGAAATTAAAGTAAGCACCATAAACAAAGCTGGATGCCCCAACAATTCACTCACCCTCACTTGATTATTTTACTTATTCATTTGATCAGGAGATTGAGAAAAGTAAAAAAGAACCATGAAAACAGAGGTGGTAAAAGAAAACATGGGTATTGGTTTTTCTTTTTTTCAGTGTCTATTTGCATGTTTGCAAAGCAGTAACAGTGAGAATGACTCCATTCATGTATATAACATGGGAGTATTTTTTTTTTTTAAAGACTGAGGTTAGGTCTTAAAGTTGCTTGGGCAAACAATTGTGAGGGTGAATCCTGTTAGATCCGCTTCAAAAATATGACAAAAGATAAGACATGTATAAACTTTTTAACAAAATAGAAAAAAAATTCCAAAGGTCTCAACAACTGTACTATCTTACATCTCTGATGTTAGCTTCACCTAATGACCAAAACCAAAACCCTGAAAGCAAAAAACACTGCCACATGGGGTTGTATTGTGAATTAAGCTGCTTCTTCAACCTCTTCCTTTCCTCTTTATCACTTTGTGAGCACTTGACGTAAGAACACCATGCACAGTAAGAGAAGTGAATCATCATAAAGACAATAATATGAAATAAAATGACAAGGAAGCCAGTAGGAACAGAGTTGATGATAACCCCTTCAAGGCTGTCAATCTTGGGACTAATCACTATGGGTGCTAATGACTCAGGAATTCACAATGAAGTACAGACTATGATCATGATCGACTGCCAGATATTCAGAAGCAGATTTACCAGAGAGCTAATGAGGCTTAAGCCTCAGGTTCCTCATCTGCCCAGGCCCTTAGTTTCAGGGAGTTGTAGAACTTTCTAGATGGAGAAGGGAAGCCAAGTTGCAACCAGGAAAGATTTCTATGAACGCATTTCTGGTAAATTCCCTAAAGAGATATCAGAAGAAAAGGGCCCGAACCTCCACGACTATAGTAATTTTGTTTTTCGGGTTGATTTCTTATTCTAAATATGCATTCATTATTGTACCTACAAATTACTAAAGGTTTAAATTAAATAACACGTTTGATAATTATGACTCTGCTGTTTGAATATGTGATAATCATTTCAAGTGTTTTATATACTTTAAATAATCAAATGTTATTAAAATAACATCCCAGTGGATGAAAAGATAGGTAACTGACATACAACATACTTTCACTACCTCAAGAAATAAAAAATTCTGGCTGAACAACTGTATTCAATAAGATGGAAACTCACTAAATAAAAATACAACATAAAAATACTAGCAGATAACAGGAACTATTTCAATTGTCTTGAAAACTGGAAGATCTTTCTAAGTCAGAGTTAAGTACCAGAAGCCAATCAAAGGTTAATAAAAGTACATGAAACCTAAAACAAAAATAAAACCAGAAAACCTTCAAGGCAAAAACAAATGAAAAACAAAAGCAAAAGAATAGTAAAAAGCTAAAGAGCTACTAAGAACAGATACTTATAGCATAAATAGACTACAGGCTAATTTCTTTAGCACGTAAAAAAGTGGTAAAAATGATAAGAAAAAGGATTTACAATGATATTAGAAATTTATAAAGGACTTGAAAAGACATTTTAATAAAATAGAAACAGAAATAACTGATAATCATAAAAAGATAGTAAGCTTTACATCATTAAGAGAAATGCAAATTAAAACAATGCACTATTATTTATCCTCCTCACCTACAGAATGCCAAAGTTCAAAAACTCTGTTTCAACACCTAGTCTATCTGTGGTTGAGGCAATAGGCAAATAAATTATGACACATCCATACAATGTAGCTGTTAGAAAAGAATGAGGTGACTCTTTATGTGTTGATATGAAATTGTGTACAAGATATATTATTACATGAAAAATGAAAAGAACAGAATAATGTGCTCATTGTATCCTACCTCACCATTTTTATTAAACAAACAGAAACATATGTGTACTTTATATGCATAGACTATTTCCAGCACTATACCCCAATATCAAAGACTTACTTTCAACTATATCTTTTGTATAATTTATTATTTTTAACAAACAGCATCTATTACACTTTAAAATATGTTATTACTTTAAAAATACATTCTATATAGCAGAATCAGGGTCTATCATTCTTGAACTTATAACTAAATACCTTTTTATTTATCTTAATATTTTCTTTTACCCTATCGGCCATAAAATACAGGTTGTTATAGGTATAGTTTCCCTTGCCCTTATGAAAGTAAACTGAAACACTTCATTCTGGGTTATTGTGTGTCTCAGCTTCCCTGAGAATTTAAGATTCTCACTCCTTTAGGTCTTTTCAGATTGCTACTGCATTTAATTATAATAAGTACATAAATAAAAAATAACAAGTATATATGGGATGTGTGTGTCCATTTCCATA